>NC_043006.1:101037115-101054615 GCF_006345805.1 Octopus sinensis | reverse complement strand
CAGACGGGTAGTCATGATGGGTATATTGGGCTTCGTATATTTTACCCCAGTGTCACTTTGATGGCATGAACTGCTCTCTCACTCAATAATAATAATAATAATAATAATAATAATCCTTTCTATTTTAGGCACAAGGCCTGAAATTTGCAAGAGGTGATAGTCAATGACATCGATCCCAGTGCTCAAATAGACCTTATTTTATCAACCTCAAAAAGATGAAAGTCAGAGTTGACCTTGGTGGAATTTGAACTCAGAACATAAAGATGGACGAAATGCTGCTAAGTATTTTGTCTGGCACTCTAATGATTCTGCCAGCTTACCTGCTTCATGGTTTTTAAAATTTTGGCAAAGGGCCAGTCATTTTTTTGTGGGGGGACGGGGGTTAGTTGATTACATCAACTCCAGTACTTGACTGGTACTTTTTTTCTGATCCTGAAAGGGTGAAAGGCAAAGTTGACCTTCATGGAATTTGAGCCCAGGATGTAAAGACATGAAATGCTGCTAGGCATTTTGTATGACATACTAACAGCTATGCCAGCTTGCCAATTTAATAATAATAATAATATAAGTGCAATATAAATAATAATAATATTAATAATGATGATAATAATGATACTGTAGGCATAAGGCATGAAGTTTTGTGGGTGGAGTGTAGCTGATTACATTCACTGATACTTCTATCATTGACCCTGGAAGGATGAAAGGCAAAGTCAACCTTGGTGGCATATGAACTCAGACTGTGAAGATAGGAAAAATACTGCTAATCATTCTATCCAGAATAGTAACAATTCTGCCTTAGAATAATAATAATAATAATAATAATAATAATAATAATAATAATAATAATAATAATAATCCTATCCTATCCTACGCAAAATACTTTCTATGTAATCTCAAGTCTTAAAACAAACATAATTTTCTTATGGTTTCTTAAACATTCACTAGTACAACACAAAGTACAAAACCAAATATATGGCACACTAGGCATAACACCAACATGAACTTCCAACTTGTTGTCTCTTCAGGTCTCTGGGTGAGACTTGGACCCAACTTGTACAAATGCAAAGCAAAAGTCAAACATAGAATAATAATAATGATGATGATGATGATGATGATCATAATAATAATAATAATAATGGTTTCAAAGTATGCCACAAGGGCAGCCATTTTGGGGGTGGGGATGAGTCAATTACATTGACTCCTAGTTTTATTGACTCTGAAAAAATGAAAGGCAAAGTCGACCTTAGCAGAATTTGAACTTAGAATGTAGTGGCAGACGAAATATTGCTAAGTATTTCACCCAGCATGCTAACGATTCTGCAATAATAATAAATTTAGGATGCACCACTCAAAATATGACATAGAAAAGTTATATACACAAGGTTCTGAAGGTGGTAGAGGCTTATACAGCTAGAAAACTATTATAAAAGATACTGTAAATCCTTGAGTATAGTCCACCCTTGAGTATAATACGTAGGGGATTTTTAGGGAGCTGTATCTCTGAAAAACCTAAACCTTGTGTATGATACGCACCTCTTCTCTAACCTGAGTCAAGGAGGTCTATATAAGATCCTTGGTTTGTAAAAATGTATACGGTAACATCCTTTATTATTATTGTATATATAACATAATGCAAACGTGTAACTTTTTTGTGTATTTTGTTTGCAGAAAATTAAGAAATAACAGTAATAACGTTTAATGAATGTTGCTTACTGCAAGTTATGGATGATTATTTTATGAGTTCATTGTTTTCAGGCTCAGCTTAAGGTATTTTCGCACCAGACATCACAAAATTTGTCTGAATAAACATAGCTAGGCAGCAAATAGAGACTAGGACATTGCTTAGAAGATATTTTTCATTTTTAACCTCGTATATAGCATGCACTAAGGACTTTGACCTTTAAATTTTGGGGAAAAAATGCGGATTATACTCGAGGATTTATGGTAACCACCATAGGATTACAGAAATGCCTAATTCAGAAAGAAGGAAAACTGGTACAAATAGTCAGAAAACAGAATAGCAGAATATGTGGTGATAGAGAAGAAACAATTTATCATATTGTCTCTGGCTACCCAGTCCTGGTTAAGTGTCTGGCCACCAAACTCCTTAGACTGCAACCCTTTTGATTATTATGTGTGGGGCGTGGTTGAGTGAGAGACCAACAAAATTCCTTGTAGCACCAAAGATGAACTGAAGGCAAGGATTATGGTAAAATTCACCAACTTAAACAAGGAGACCATCCAGAAGAGTTGTAGGAAATTCCGAAGTCATCTGGAGGCCATGGTTGAAACCAAAGGGGATTTTATTGAATAAATTTACTCTTTAGTATATCAAGCTATTTTTATGTAATTTTGATTAGTATATTTGTTAAAATGAGGCGTCAGTGTTATTTTCATTTTTGTGTAATTTAGACGACAATATATTCACTGCTCCCTGGACATTTAGTGGCTCCTTTGTCATATATGAGCGAAGCCATTGCTAGAAAGAATCATTGAAACGAGTCATTGATGATGATGCAATGTGTGGCTCTCTTATATAACTCTTGATCCAACCAAAGATTTCACATTTTATTGCATAATGCACAGTTGTGCTGGCAGGCAGAAAGAATCGGTGCCACAGTACAAAGTCTTTTGACATGTTTTCTTAATCCTACAATTGAACGGCACACCTTTCCACAAGTTACACAAATTCTGATGTCAACAATAGACGTACACACACACACACACACACACACACACACACACACACACACACACACATACATACACACCACATACACACACATGTTTGTGTTGAACTGGAAGAATTAATTCTCTGTACTGGATGGTCAGATAAATAATTTCTTTTAATAGATATCAGTAATTCAATACCGTAAGTTTTGCGTGAAAATATTTTCAGTTATTTGATTGGAATTTGAATAATGGCTGGCAAATCTGCCATTTAAACATTGCAATTGCTCAGCGATTACACTATGCAGGCAATATTCAGTCACAGTGAACATACAATGATTGATTGAGAAGCAGGAGTGACTGACTAGCTTTGAGAATGGTATACTGCAGACACATGATGCAAGCAGCAATATATATGCAAATACATGAAGCACACATATATAAAATGCATGCATGCATGTCCACATACAAATCTATTAGACAGTATATCACCTACCCACTCCATTCGTTCCATATGTCTCTTTTCCAATTACTTATTTCAGTCATTGGACTGCAGCCATGCTGGGGCTCTACCTTGAAAAGTTTAGTTGGATAAATTGGTACCAGTATTTTTTTTTATTAAAGTCTGGTACTTATTTTATTGGTCACTTTCGCCAAGTATATAGGCATACGAGTGGCTGTGTGGTAAGAAGTTTGCTCCCCAATCACATGGTTCAGGGTTCAGTCCCACTGCATGGCACCTTGAGCAAGTGTTTTCTACTATAGCCTTGGGCCGACCAAAGCCTTGTGAGTGGATTTAGTAGACGGAAACTGAAAGAACCCCGTCATATATATGTATATATGTGTGTGAGTATATGTTTGTGTGTCTGTGTTTGCCCCCCCAACATCGCTTGACAACCGATGTTGGTGTGTTTACATCCCCGTAACTTAGTGGTTTGGCAAAAGAGACCGATAGAATAAGTACCAGGCTTACAAAGAATAAGTCCTGGGGTTGATTTGCTCGACTAAATGTGGTGCTCCAGCATAGCCACAGTCAAATGACTGAAAAAAGTAAAAGAGTAAAACAGTAAATGGCTAAGTTATATGAATGTAAAAAATCTAACAGTATTTGTTAAACTAGTGGGGACAAATACAAAGACACACACACACACACACAACTGGCTTTCACAGTTTCCATCTACCAAATTCTTCCAAAAATCATTGACCGACGAAGGTCTGTTACAGTAGAAACTGCTTGCTCAAGGTGCCACACATTGAGATTGAACCTGAAGCCACGTGGTTGCAAAGCAAGCTTCTTAACCACACCGCCATGCTTGCTCCTAAACATTAATATGTCTAACCTCATTTCTAGGTTTCAATAATTCCATCATGCTATACTATCAAGGGGAGTAGACATCCAATACAAGAGATAATAACCACTCACTGAAAATTTCTATACATTAAATACACATAAATTCTATTTACTCATTTTTATTCATATACACCATACAGGCAGACGTGCGTATATACACCAGAAATGCACCCCAGCTTCAACCACTACAATATAATATCCACAATATACATACAACACCACTGATATAGGTTAATATACTCCAGTTCTGTATACATTCTGATGATACAAAGATGTTTCTTAATCAATTTTTGAGGCCAATTAAAAGCACTAGAGAAATAACCAGTACTACACACTCCCTGAAATTTTACTTACATTTATATAGACTTAATTCTTTTGTAAAAGGAGAGAAAATTTCATTGATGACATGACATTTTGTAGATATGCAAAATGTCATCATTGCTGACATTTTGCATATTTGTAGTCTCATGGAATCTCATGGAATCTCATGGAATCTCATGCCACATTCTTGTTCATTTAAATGGAAGTGTTGTCTTCTATTATTATTCTGATTGAATAATTGTAAAATTATTCACACGAAGCCTATGGTACTGAACTAATGAAATATATATATATATCTAATGTAGGATAAAATTTTTTCGAAAAAAAAATTTTGTCAATGGCCAGCATATTAAAAAATACCTTTAAAGGTTAAATTTATAGATAACTTATAAAATGAGGGCAAAAGAAAAATTCTAATGCCAAATATGCCAAAAATAGACAAAATTGTCAATAACCATTATAATTTATGTGGCTCAAAACAAGCCGATAGAAATTTCTAAAAAATTTCGTTAATTCCGAAATTTCTAAAAAATTCCATGAGTATGAGTATTTCATTTATGTCTTACGTATTTATCGCTGAGGAGGAGAAAATTCTTATGAATTAACTCTGAAATTGGGACCAATATGGTAATAACGCAATTTTTTAGAAATTTCTATCAGCTTGTTTCGAGACACATAAATTATAATGGTTATTGACAATTTTGTCTATTTTTGGCATATTTGGCATTAGAATTTTTCTTTTGTCCTTATTTTATAAGTTATATATATATATATATAAATACAAATGGGACAAGAACATAAAACATCCAGATAGACGATACAAAAAACACGGATGGGTCATTCGAAGCCTTTAATCTTCAGTCAAGAACCAGATCATCCTAGCAATTTTGGCTGATATATATATATATATATATATATATATATATATGTGTGTGTGTATATATATATATATATATATATACATCATCATCATCATCATCATCGTTTAACGTCCGCTTTCCATGCTAGCATGGGTTGGACGGTTCAACTGGGGTCTGGGGAGCCCGAAGGCTGCACCAGGCCAGTCAGATCTGGCAGTGTTTCTACAGCTGGATGCCCTTCCTAACGCCAACCACTCCGAGAATGTAGTGGGTGATTTTATGTGCCACCGACACAGGTGCCAGACGAGGCTGGCGAGCGGCCACGCTCGGATGGTGTTTTTTATGTGCCACCGACACAGGTGCCAGACGAGGCTGGCGAACGGCCACGATCGGATGGTGTGTGTTACGTGCCCACAGCATGGAGGCCAGTCGATGCGGTACTGGCTACGGCCACGTTCGGATGGCTTTCTTATGTGCCACCGGCACTGGTACCACAAAGATACAAATTCCATTGATGTTTATCTATTTTGATTTGGTTTGATTTTGATTTTCACTTGCCTCAACAGGTCTTCACAAGTGTCACAAGAAGGAAGGTATGCACAGGTGGACTGACTACGTCCCAGGTAGGGGCCACGGGTTATGGCCTCACTAGTCTTGCCGGGTCTTCTCACGCACAGCATACTTCCATAGGTCTCGGTCTCTAGTCATTTCCTTGGTGAGACCTAAAGTTCGAAGGTCGTGCTTCACCACCTCGTCCCAGGTTTTCCTGGGTCTACCTCTTCCACAGGTTCCCTCAACTGCTAGGGTGTAGCACTTTTGCACACAACTATCTTCAGCCATTCTCGTCACATGACCATACCAGCGCAGCCGTCTCTCTTGCACACCACATCTGATGCTTCTTAGGTTCAACTTTTCCCTCAAGGTACTTACACTCTGTTGATTATGAACACTGACATTGCACATCCATCGGAGCATACTGGCTTCATTTCTTGTGAGCTTACGCATATCCTCAGCAGTCACGGCCCATGTTTCACTACCATGTAGCATGGCTGTACGTACACATGCATATATGTATACCTTCTCCTTCAAGTGGCTGCGACTGAGAACTCTACCTACCTACCTATCTATATCTACATATACACAAATTTTTATGTTACAGGCACTTGGTACACAACACCCTATACATAAAGATATACCCAAATATCAGCTGCAAAAGTTTGCTCCCCTGTTCATATGTACATATGCAAAAACACTTACATATACAAATATGTACAAGGTACATTCCAGAAGTTTTGAGACTTTTCCAGGACAGACATTTATTAATTTCAAAGCCTCCTTCAGCTTCTCCTTCAATTTGGGAAACAACCAAAAGTCATAATGAGCAAGGTGCACACTGTAGGGAGAGTGACAGACAGTTTTGGTGCTTGTCTCTGTCAAGTAGTTGTTGGTTACCTGGATGGAATTGTGGGCTGATGCAGTGTCCTGGTGCAGGTGCTCTGGCCCTTTACGATGAAATCATCACTTCCTGAATTCCCCCCAAATCTCCATTCAATACTCATTGTTGTCTGTCTGGTCAAAGAGAACCTGGAGAATGTATAAGCTGCTCTTGCTGTCAAAAAAGGGCGTCATTATGAGTTTCCCAGTGGACTTACTTGCCTGACCTTTTGTTCCAAAGAAAATCAGATGCACAGCTCATGCAAGTTAATTCATAAGTAGTCTGGAGCATTCCATAAATTTGTGTATATGTAGATATAGATAGGTAGGTAGATAGGTAGGTAGGTAGTGTTCTCAGTCGCAGCCACTTGAAGGAGAAGGTATACATATATATATATATATTATATATATATATATATATATTATATATATATATATATATATATATATATATATATATATATATGTATATATATATATATATATGTATATATATATATATATACACACACACACATATATAAGATGCTCTTGCAAACATATTCATGCCACCACACACACATACACACACACACACACACACAAGAATGTTCAAGTGTTATTTGAACCCTGGAAGAACAAAATGTGAACTTGGTTCTGGAGAGATATTCAAAATCAAAACCTCAACTGGCAAAACTAAACCCTCTAATGCATTTAGTATGGATCTCATCCATTTCTGTCAGCTCGTTAAACCCATACTAATTACAATAATAATTCTCTCTGAAAGAAGCACAAGGTCTGATATTTGGGGGCAGGGGTGGTCAATTACATCGACCCCAATACTTGACTGGTATTTATTTTATCAAGGCAAAGTTGACCGTGACAGAATTTGAACACAGAAGGGTCACAATGCTGCTGAGCATTATGTCCAGTGTTCTAACAATTCTATCAGCTTACAGCCTTACCAATTATGATACTAATGATTTCTAAGGTAGACGTATGTCCACAATATTTCATTGGGGTGGTGGTGGTAGTAGTGGTTTGGTTGGAAACAGACAAAACTGTCTCACACCTCCTTATCTATTTTACAAAATTACTTTGTTGTTTTTCTTTCATTTTTGAAACCCTTTTGTATTCTAATCTTCCATTTGTTCTCATTCCGAGAGAAAATAACATTAAGGGGTTAAATCTGATAGTTTATATATATTTTCTTCCCCCTTGAGAGAACAAAAAATGTCAATTTTTATTTATTTATTCCTTTGTTTACTTATCGTAATTGTATTTATCTATTTTTGTCTTATCAGAACATTGGTAAATCTACTCAAGTTTTAATTTTTTTTTCTTTTTCTGAGAACCTTATATTCTTTTTACTTTTAAACTGAAATAATCTTTATTTCAGAGTTGTACTTTTCTAGTAGATGACTTGATCAGAAATCATCTGTCGAAACTAAAGCATTTATATTATAAAAGAGTCAATCTCGCCCTTAAATAACACCCCACATCCTCTGTTAAATTCACCTTAAATATATTTCACAAGCTATGAAGGATCAACATGTTTGTTGCACAACTGATTCAGTGGTTAGGTTACAGATGAGTGATGAACATTTTGACCCCCCCACATTTATACAATAAATTTAAAGTGAATTTAAAAGTTTTGTATGTTGTTAAAGGGTCAGAATGGCTCTTGCGCAGTTCTTATTTCCTTTCTAGCTAAAGTCTGTAATTATCAAAGGACAGAGGGACCACACAACTGAATTCTAATTCTTCCTCTGTCAGTTTGAATTTATACCTATCTCAGTACTTTATTTTATTCCTCATTGTCATCATCATCATCATCATCATCGTCATCGTCATCGTCATCGTCATCATCGTCATTGTCATCATCATCATCATCATCGTCATCGTCATCATCATCGTCATCATCGTCATTGTCATCGTCATCGTCATCGTCATCATCGTCATTGTCATCATCGTCATCATCGTCATCATTGTCATCATCATCATCATCATCATCATCATCAATACATCATTGTCATCATCATCAGCATCGTTATCATCATCATCGTCATCATCATCATCGTCATCGTCATCATCATCGTTATCCTCCTCCTCCTCCTCATCATCATCATCATTATCATTATCATCACTGTCATTGTCGTCCTCGTCATCGTCATCATCATCGTTATCCTCCTCCTCCTCCTCCTCATCATCATCATCACTGTCATTGTCGTCCTCGTCATCATCATCATCTCTAATGTCCACGTTCCATGCTGGAATGGGTTGAATGGATTGACAGGAACCAATTTGTCCTAAGAAAGCATCATGCTCTAACGTCTACTCTGGCATGGTTCCTACAGCTGGATGCCCTTCCTAATGCCTTCCACTTTACAGAGTAGACTGGATGCATTTTTTTTGTGACCTGCATTATTGAGGTTGTTATGAAGTTCACAGAACTACAAACCCTGGGATAGGTGTGTGTGTGTGTGTGTACAGAGGAGTCAGCTTTATGCTTAGGGACAAAGGGATTACTATAAGAGTGATTGTGGTTGTCGGAGAGGAGAGCAGGTTCCAGTTTATTGATCTCAAAATATAAAAGGTACAATTATTATAGACAGGATTTGAACCTAGAACTTAAGGGCTTACACCTTATTGATTCAACAAATCCACTGCATTGATTATTTGATTCTTACTTTCTATATATTTTTTTTTAGCCAAAAGCAAAGGCTAGTTCCTATAACCTTTTACAGAGTTTTTGAGACTGGTGGAAAGATGAGAGAAAGGTAACCTTAAACTGAAGCCCTCGCTTGAATGCTTGCTTGCAACAGAGTAGGCTTCTTTGTTAAGGCCACCCAAGTTTGTAAGTATGGGAATAAAATTTGCTTAGGGTTTTCAAACCCAGGTCCAAAGTTTTCTACAAACAAGACCTATTTTTTCTATCTTAGTATCAAAACAAACACAAGAGTAATAATGGTTACAAATTTTAGCACAAGGATAGCAATTTCTAGGGAGAGCTTAATCGATCACATTACCTCTAGTGCTCAACTGGTACTTAATTTATCAAACCGAAAAGGATGGAAGGCAAAGTTGACCTTGGTAGAATTTCTACTCAGAACGTAAAGATGGATGAAATACCACAAAGCATTTACCGGTGCAGTAACGATTCTGCCAGCTCACCACCTTAGATACAGAAGTATTATATTTGTACATCAATCAAATAGTAGAGGTGTGTGGCTTAATGGTTAAGGTGTCAGCATCATGATCGTAAGATTGTGGTTTCGATTCCTGGACCAGGCGACGCGTTGTGTTCTTGAGCAAAACACTTCATTTCACGTTGCTCCAGTCCACTCAGCTGGCAAAAATGAGTAATGCTGTGATGGACTGGCGTCTTGTCCAGCTGGGGAACACATATGCCATAGAAACTGGGAAACCGGGCCCATGAGCCTGGCTAGGCTTGAAAAGGGTGCATAAATAAATAAAAACATCGATCGAATCAGATAAATTCAATATTGGAAAAAAGACTAATATTTCAAATCAGTCAAATCATTGTTTCTACACTTGTTTGTTTTGGTGATGAAGTCTCTCAGAAGGATGTTCAGAACATTTTCATTGACCACCACTACGTCCCCATCCAAATTTTAGTGGGTTCACTTTCACCCTCTGCAACCCCTGTTCCCAAGCCTATACCTAAGCTGCTAGATAATGATGTTAAACTGGGTTATGGATTAAGTCTACAATTCAACTAAGCCATGGTAGGATTTGAACTCAGAGTGTAAACAGGTGAAAAGAAATATATAATGCAAAGCATCTGGTTTGACATTCTTACAGTTCTGCTCATTCCCTACCGGGGACTGGAGTCAAATATTTTATTGACTCTGAGAAAATGACTGGTAAAGTTAACTTCTGCAGTATTTGAACCCAACGCTCTGAAAGTTGTTTGGAGGCAAAGACAAATGACTGAGACCTTTGACAATATGCTGCGCTAGAGAAGAAAACCCATGAAGCCAAGTGAAATTGTAGTCGTGGCAGATACTGGTGGTACACAACTGGTACCCCTGTCACTGGCACATAAAAGCACCCATTATACTCTTGGAATGGTTGGGTTAGGAAAGGCATCTAACCATAGAAACCATGCCAAATGAGACTGGGGTCTGGTGCAGCCTCTTAGTTTGCCAGCCCTGGTCAAACTGTCCAAGCCATTTCAGCACGAACAACAAATGATGATGAGATGATGAGGATTTACATATGGACAAATGGCTGTAAGTGTGTGTGTGTGTGTGTGTGTGAGAGAGAGAGAGAGAGAGAGAGAGAGAGAGAGAGAGAGAAAGAAAGAGACTTGTGCTGTTCTATAAGATATTTGAAGGAAAGAAAACTGCACCAAAACATACTTTTATATTGCCGATAACTACAATCATCACTATCATCAACGTCATCATTAAACGTGTGTGCATGCGTGTGTGTGTGTTTGAGTGTGTGTGTGTGTGTGTGTGTGTCTGTTCAAATTACATATTCAAACCATATTTATGAAAGGAAGACAAATGTTGCTGCTAAGTGTTCGGGAAGTCACAAAGGAAAACTCTGAACCCAGCGCATGCATATTCAAACTAAATCTACCAAACGATGACATTCCCACTGTTATGATGAATAAATACGGACAGGAAAATCCTAGACCCATCACACATATGCAAACAGACACACATACACACACACATATACTCATACAGAAGGGACAAGGTCCCTATGGGAGCGAAGAGTGTGAACATGAGGTGAATGGGAAGATATTTGAAATTACTGCTGTTGTTGCTGCTGATGATGATGGTGATGTTGATGAAAATGATGATACTGACCAGTGGTTCTTGACCATTTTTTTTACCTGTGAATTCCTTTGTTTCCTATTTTATTCAGGTGAACCCTTATAACTATTCCATGTTTAAAAAGCCTACTATAGTTTCATTATTAGATAATAATAAAAAATAAATGCACCCTTTTAAAGTCTAGCCAGTCTCGTGGTCCTGGTTTCCCAGTTTCAATGGCATAAGTGTTCCTCAGCTGGACAGGACACCAGTCCATTGCAGCGTTACTCGTTTTTGCCCGCTGAGTGGACTGGAGCAATGTGAAATGAAGTGTTTTGCTCAAGAGCACAATGCGTCGCCCGGTCCAGGAATCGAAACCACAATCTTACGATCATGGTGCTGACACCCTAACCACTAAGCCATGCGCCACCATTCATTATTAAATACTGATTTTAAATTTTGGCACAAGGCCAGCAGTTTCCAGTTGATTAACGCTTCATAGGCTGGTGAAGTCCCTTGAGATCGTAACAAATTTTAAAAGTTATGCAACTTTTACATTTTTTTATTTAAATGATTTTATATCTCATGACTTTTATTGTCAATAGTTTATGGATGCACATACAAATTTTGAGTTAAGAATTTCCAGTCATGTGGATGTTATAGCATAAAATATGGTCATAGGGGGCCAACTGGACCCCATTGGTCTGGTGTGAAATTATTGTTTTCTGTTCTTTTTCAGATATTCTGATGAACGAAATTGTACTTCATAACTGTACTGCTATGAATCGGTATACATTTTTCTTTTATTATTTTTGTTTCATTTTATATTTAGTGTTATATGTATAGTTTATAAAACTGTACAGAAAAAGTGCTAAATTTCTTGTTCTGTACCATGGATTCACACATATGTAGAAGATTAAACAAATATTACTTTATGGATAGTGCTGAAATCCTCAAAAATAAAAAGGGTCCTTAATGGCTTTTGTGTAATTCCAACCCTGCCGGCTCACAAAGGGTTAAATCAACTCCAACATTTAACTGGTAGTTATTTCATTGACCTCCAAAAGGACGAAAGACAAAGTCATCCTTGGTGGAATTTGAATTCAGAATCAAATATAACTCTTTTACTCTTTTACTTGTTTCAGTCATGTGACTGTGGTCATACTGGAGCACCGCCTTTAGTCGA
Source organism: Octopus sinensis (assembly GCF_006345805.1). Taxonomy (NCBI): domain Eukaryota; kingdom Metazoa; phylum Mollusca; class Cephalopoda; order Octopoda; family Octopodidae; genus Octopus; species Octopus sinensis. The sequence goes on along the minus strand of NC_043006.1, from coordinate 101,042,024 downwards.
GCAAATCGACACCAGGACTTATTCTTTGTAAGCCTAGTACTTATTCTATCGATCTCTTTTGCCGAACCACTAAGTTACAGGGACGTAAACACACCAGCATCAGTTGTCAAGCAATCTTAGGGGGACAAACACAGACACACAAACACACACACATATATACATATATACGACGGGCTACTTTCAGTTTCCGTCTACTAAATCCACTAACAAGGCTTTTGTCAGCCCAAGGCTATAGCAGAAAATACTTGCCCAAGGTGCCACGCAGTGGGACTGAACCCGGAACCATGTGGTTCATAAGCAAGCTACTTACCACATAGCCACTCCTACGCCTTAGGAAATTGTATACAAAAATTGCTAAAATATTTTTTTGTATTGTACTGTAGGAGTACAACCAATTTATTACAAATAAATTTTAAAGCAAAATCTTATATGGACCCCAAAGGTCATATGATCCCTGGCTGAGAACCTCTCATATAGATAATTGTTTCTTATTTCGGAACAAGTTCAACAATTTTTGATGGAAGAGGATTAGCCCATTTCATTGACCCTAGAATGTGACTGGTATTTTTATTGATCCAAGAAAGATGAAATGCAAATTTGACCCCATTGGGATTTGATCTCAGAACATTATGAGCCATAACATGTACCACATTAAAGATTTTGTCAATCTATTGATGGTATTGGTGGTATTAATGATGGTATTGTTAACGAAGGCACTGAGCTGGCAGAATCATTAGTTTGCCGGGCGAAATGCTTAGCGGTATTTTGTCTGCTGCTACGTTCTGAGTTCAAATTCCGCCGAGGTCGACTTTGCCTTTCATCCTTTCGGGGTCGATTAAATAAGTACCAGTTACGCACTGGGGTCGATATAATCAACTTAATCCGTTTGTCTGTCCTTGTTTGTCCTCTCTGTGTTTAGCCCCTTGTGGGTAGTAAAGAATAGGTATTGTTAACGAAGTGACAAATTGGTTGAATCAGGAGAACATAACATAAAATGCCTTGTGGTATTTGTCTCAGCTCTTTGCATTCTGAGTTGAAATCCCACTGGGGCTAACTTTGCTTTCCATCGTTTAATGGTTATAAGAATGAAGTATCATCCCAGGAATGATGTGGGGTGGTTTCGCAGAATTTTTAGCGTGTTGGATAAAATTCTTTATGATATCTATTTCAGCTCTAAGGCAGTGAGCTGGCAGAATCATTAGCACACTGGACAAATTGTTACTAAACATTTTGTCTGAGTTCAAATTACATTGAGGCTGGCTTTGCCTTTCATCCTTTTTTGGGGTCAATAAATTAAATGCCAGTCAACTACGGATGCTGACGAAATCAACTAGATTCTCACCCAAAATTTCAGGTCTTGTGCCCATAGCAGAAAGGATATTTATTCCAGCTCTTGCTCTCTTAGTGCCCAGGTAGGGATGGTAAATTTGTCTGTATGTAATCAACAGCAAGTTAGCTGGGTTAGCTCAAATCCCTACTGTGTCAGGAACTAATGGCTTCTTACAAATGAGATATCAAAAAGAATTCAGTCTATCTATCTATCTATCTATCTATCTATCTATCTATCTATCTATCTATCTATCTATCTATCTATCTAATATACCAACTCCCAAACCAAGGACATCTGCCAAAAAGACACCCAGCAAAAATGAAGAAACAATTACAACTCCAAATCCCCACAAAATTGAGACCCTAAACAACACAACAATACCCACAATCACTCAAACACAAAATACCCAAACCCCACATCCAAAACCGCATACACCACAACCAAACGCTCACCAACCAACACCAACAACAAAACCAACACAGTCGACAATAGACCCCAATACTTTCCCTCTTCCAGACTCCGATTCGTCTGATCTGTCATTAGACGAAGAAGACACGGAAGATTGGCAAATAGCCACAGGGGGGAGAAGAAAAAGGGGAAAAAAAGAAAAGAAAAAATACAAACAAAGCGGGAAGATACACCACTCCCGAAACAAAAACATCCACAGAAAACACACACATCAACACAAACACACCATCATCAAACCCCCCAAAAATGTTGACAGCCATAAACACAAACAACCACGATCTAATGGAACACATTAGGTCAAACACTAACATTACTGAAAACGACATAAAAACAAGTAACCACCCACACACAACACCACCACAACACATTAAAATAATACACGTGACACAGAACACATACAGCACCCTGAAATCTCTTTACCCTGATGCAGTAGGGAGATTTCAAAAGTACTCATCGAAAAAACTGTATAAAAGCCTCATAGAAGAAGACCGTGAGGTGAAAGACAAAGAACTTTCGAAAAACAAGTAACCTTTTCTCTCTCCTTTTCCTTTTTTGCACTTTTATCGGAACATGCTCAGAATAGGTAGTATAAATGTACGTGGCTTGGGGTCGCCTTGGAAACAAGGCTACCTGTTAAATGACATCAAGTCACTAAATCTGAATATCATAGCCATCAGTGAGACCAGACTCCACAGCTTGCGGGCACTCCAGCACATTTTCGGTACACATTTCAACATTTATTTTTCTCCGTGTCTACCGAGAATGGGCGGAGGTGGCACCGCGGTGCTTATCCGGAAGAGTCTGGATCTCAAAGTAAGAGCAAATTTCCTAGACCCGGAGGGTAGGCTGGTCGTTTTGGATATCGATGGCAGCAATGAGTGTGCTTTTCGACTGATAGCAGTTTATGCTCCGTCCTTAACAGGCCGACCAGATTTCTTTCGACGTCTAGAGTCTTTCATGGGAACGTCTCGTCCTTTACTTTTAGTGGGGGATTGGAATGCCACCCTGGACACGCATCTAGACTACGTGGGCAGAGATAGCAATAGAAGGGGATGCAAATGCCTCAAAGACCTGCTCAGACGTTTCCAACTGTCTGACAGGTACCGACTGGACCACCCGAATGTGCCAATGTGGACATGGAGTAACCGCATCGGGTCGTCCAGATCATACTTAGATAGAGTATTCTGTAGGACAATAGATAAAAATAGTGTAGGTTGTCCACAATTTCATATAGTCAGTTACACAGATCACAAGTTTGTGACTTGTACACTTGACTTAGATAAGACACATAGGCAGGGTCCTGGTTACTGGAACTGAACGCGTCTTTTACAGCACGACAGGTTTACAGGGACCGGATCAGCACATTAGTTAAGAGAGCTTTGACGGGTACCATCATCAACAACAGATGGTGGTATGCCCTAAAAAAAGCGATTAAAGCAGAATCAGTCAGATACAGTAGAGCCCTAGCATTAGACCGAAATAGAATAGAGGGAGAATTAGTTAAGGTTTTAAAAGAGGCACTTAGAACTGGCATTGCGTCCAACGTACTGGCGGCGAGATTGGCCCTCGACCAACACCTCAACGCCAAACACGAGGGATGCGTTGTCAGAGCTAGGATGCGTGCTCTGAGGAACGAAGGAGTTGGAGCCGCCCAAGAGGCCCGAGTGGTGGAGACGTAACGAGGCAACAGAGCCACCATCAAGTCTCTTATAGATGAACAGGGGCGATGGTAGTTCGCGTAAATGGTCATCTATCCAGACCTTTTAACATCATGCATTCGGTTCGTCAGGGATGCCCCCTCTCATCGCTGCTGTATGTACTGACTCTTGAGCCACTACTGCGGAAACTGGCGACGCTGAGGGGCATCCCACGAGAGCTGGGATGCGGGAGGAGCGTGTCTGCATACGCGGATGACGTCACCGTCATAGTGTCGAGCTACGAGCACATCGAGCTGGTCGCGAGACACTGAAAGAATACGAAGCGGTAACGGGAGCAAAAATTAACCGGGAAAAGTCAGTGGGCTTGTGGCTCGGCACCTGGAGAAGCAAGCCCATGCCGTCCAACAGCGTCTCCATCGTGGGACGCTGGACGGACGGACGGTTAAATTGCTCGGGGTCTGGTTCGGTCCGGACCTCCAAATGGAGAAGAACTGGGGCGAGATAACGACTAGGGTGGCTACTCTCACCCAGAAATGGACTGAGAGAAAGCTATCCCTAAAAGGTCGGGCGGAGGTGGCGAACGCGTACATTGCATCCGTCATCGAGTATCGTCTGACCGTCGTGCCTTGTCCCGACCCTACCATCACCAACTGGAACGCATACTCTTCCGCTTCTTGTGGAAGGGAAACGTTCCGATGGTTAGGCGATCCATTTGCTGCCAACACCCGCTAAATGGAGGGCTGGGCATGCCGTGGTGATGATGCGCAGACATGCGCTGAGACTGCGACATCTCCGGCGCTTCATAGACAACGGTGAACAGGGGTGGTTGCTTTTGTGCGGTGCGCTTTCCCGCAGCTCGTCTCCTTGGACGAACTACAGTCATGGATCAAGCAGAGACCGAGGCTAGGCGAATGGCACCACGAGTGTCGCGTTGCTCTCAAGCAACTCTGCCGTCCGGGATCGAACTTGTGCGACTCCATCACAACAAAGGCATTCTATAGAGGATTAGTGGAGGGGAGGTGCGACGATGAACTCGGGCAGAGTCTGGGCGTCGACGAGGAACACCTGACCCGCCTGTTCAGGACAACTTTCGGGCCGGGACCTATGAACAATCACCAAAGATCCCTGGCCTGGCAGTGCTATCGAGAAGCATTACCTGTTCGGGATAAGCTCTACAGACACGGTTCCAGACACACTGGACTGACTTGCCCGAGATGCGGTCAGAGCGACGAAACCGTTCTGCACGCACTCGTGCAATGTCCAACCATTTCCAACCTGTGGGCTTATGCCGAACGGCTGCTGTCACGTGTGGGACGAATCCGCCTATCGGCCGAGTCTATCGTCAGAATTGCTCCGCCCCCTTCCCTCAACCGGGAAGGCAAGGCAGTTTTCATCGTACTGGTGGCCATGGTGAAAGAATGTGTGTGGTGGACTCGAGCGAAAGGATTAGAGA
>NC_043006.1:100892115-101034615 GCF_006345805.1 Octopus sinensis | reverse complement strand
TTTGTATGTTGTTTATATCCTGAACCTGTTTTTATGTCATTCTAACCTCCTCGGAGAGTTTGTAGCACCAGAGATGTGTAATTTTGCCTATTAACTGTTTGTTTTTCATAGAATAGTGAATTTTGGTTAATCTTCATACTCTGCATTTTATTTTGTCATTTTCTTTCTGAGGAGGGATTTTATTGTCATTTAGAAGAAAATGTTCCTCTTATCCCTTTTCCATAATTTTATGTTATGTCATTTTATGATTTTCTCTATTCTTTTCTTCTGGTATTTTCATCTGTGATCATTTCTTTCTCATCATGCAATAAAAGTGTTGCATTATAAGTTGGTATTGTTAGGGAACAATTTTTTACTCCAGCCCATCCAAAGTACCTTGGATTGCAGAACGACCTGCTGTGCTTGAGGAGACCTATTGAGTCAAGTACATCAACATCAAAATAAATATCAAATGGAAATTGTAGTTGTGATACCTGTGCCTGTGGCATGTAAAAAGCACCATCCGAACGTGGCCGATGCCAGCACTGCCTTGACTGGCTTCTGTGCCGGTGGCACGTAAAAAGCACCAACCTATCATGGCCACTGCCAGCCTCCCCTGGCACCTGTGCCAGTGGCACGTAAAAAGCACCCACTACACTCACGGAGTGGTTGGCATTCGGAAGGGTATCCAGCTGTAGAAACCCTGCCAGATCAGACTGGAGCCTGGTGCAGCCTCCTGGCTTCCCAGACAGCAGTCAAACCGTCCAACTCATGCTAGCATGGAAAACGGACGTTAAACGATGATGATGATGATGATGATGATATTTATGATAAAGGTATTTCTTTTACTTTCCCTAGAGTTTTTGCTGCTGGTACCCTGCAAACTAGGATCAATTGTTCTTTTTGTTGTTGCCATTGCTTTTCATTATTTTTGGTTTCTTCGTTTTTTACTAAGTCTTTCCAGTTTGTTGGGATATTCAACTATAGAATGTGTTTTATTCCAACAAATATAATAACAAAGCTTTCTACTCTGTTTATTTTGTCTCATGCCCTTTTGTCTCAGACACTTCTACTGGGCAAAATTCCAATATCATTCTATGAATTTCAGGGACATGGGGGATTGTACGTCTATTTTGACACTCTCTGAAAGCAAGTCACCTTTCATTAAACCTGTTTTGATCCCTTTCCCATACTGCAACAGAAAAGTGACCACTAGCTATGAAACTACATCATACCCTGAGATACATACAAACAAATTTACCAGACCTACCTGGGTACTAAGAAAGTAAGAGCTGGAATAAATATCCTTTCTGCTATGGGCACAAATGCAGACAATATCAGCTTGTGTTTTGACTACTCAAAAAGTACAACAGAAAGATCCATAGCTTTTTCCATTTTCAATTGCAAAAACTGCTGACACACCCTAAAGAGCCTGTTGTATTATTTGATATGCAAAAAGATTTTGTCAATTTCCACCTTTTTAAAGCAGAGATATATGATTTTTCTCTTTGTCCCAGCATGGATTAGCTAGAACAAAAAACAAATACAAATAAAATTAACCTCATTTCTCAACTGGTACCTATTTTATTGGCCCTCAAAGGATGAAAGGCAAAGTTGACCTTGGGGGAATTTGAGCCCAGAACATAAGGACAAATGAAATGCCATGAAGTATTTTATTCAGCTTATTAACAATTCTTATTTCTTTACTGCCTGCAAGGGGCTACACACGGAGGGGACAAACACGGACAGATTAAGTCAATTACATCAACCCCAGTGTGTAACTGGTACTTAATCTATCGACCCTGAAAGGATGAAAGACAAAGTCGACCTCAGCGGAATTTGAACTCAGAATGTAGCGACAGACGAAATACTGCTAAGCATTTCTCCCGGCATACTAACGATTCTGCCAGCTCACCACCTTAATAATTACATTAATAATAATCCTTTCTTATATAGACACCAAACCTGAAATTTCGAGGGAAGGGGCCAGTCAATACATCAAGCCCAATGCTTAACTGGTAATTATTTCATCGATCCCAAGAGATGAAAGGTAAGTCGACCTAGGCAGAATTTGAACTCAGAACCTTAAGATGGATGAAATGCTGCTAAGCTTTTGTCCAGTGTATTAATAATTCTGCTTGCTTACCACCTTAGTAAGCATATTAAAAACAATAATGATCATGAGAATAGTATTATGAATGAATATAAATATCTATTATTGCTTATCTTTTACTTGTTTCAGTCATTTGACTGTGGCCATGCTGGGGTACCACCTTGAGACACTTGCCCAAGGGGCCATGTAGTGGGACTGAACCCAGAACCATGTGGTTGGGAAGCAAGCTTCTTACCACATAACCATATATATATATACACACTTGTTCTCACCATGTATACCTTGGTGAGCTGGTCAACTTAAATTCCCTATTTGCCTAACTATTTGTTTCCCTAAAAGTACCTGAAGGTGGTGGATTTTAGTCATGATGTAAACTAAGTGTTCATTAATAAAATGCTACTGAAACAGCTGTTGTGAATTTGAAACTCCGTTTGTGTTCTTCCTCTATAAACACACACACACACACAGACACACGCCCCCCCCCCACATATTTCTTTTCTCTTTATCTTTTATCTTCTATTTGTTTCAGTTATTTGACTGTGGCCTTGCTGGGGCACCACCGTGAAGGGTTTTAGTTGAACAAATCAACTCCAGAACTTATTTTTAAAGCTTAGTACTTATTCTATCGATCTCTTTAGCCACACCACTTAGTTACAGGGATGGAAACACACCAATACCGGTTGTCAAGTAATGGTGGAGGGACAAACATAGACACACAGACACATACACACACACAATGGGCTCCTTTCAGTTTCCATCAACCAAATCCACTCACAAGACTTTGGCTGGCCCGAGGCTATCGTAGAAGATACTTGCTGAAGCTGCCATGCATTGGGACTGAACTCAGAACCAGGTGGTTGGGTAGCAAGCTTCTTACCATGCAGCCACACCTGCACTTCCACATAGTAATACCTGCGACGTGTGTGTGTGTGCACGTCTGTGCATGTGTAAATGTGTGTGTGTGCATGTGTGTGTGTGTATGTGTGTATGTGTATGTGTGTGTGCATGTGTGTGTGTGTGTGTGTGTGTTTGTGTGTGTATGTGCCTGTGTGTATGTGTGTGTATATATGTGTGTGTGTGTGTGTGTGTGTGTATGCCTTGTAATATATGCCTGAAATATTGGATAAACTTCAGAAGCTTTAAAGTGTCATAACTCACAAGTCTTATCCTTGGGTTATATTTTCACTGCGATAGTAAACATATTGTATTTGATTTCCCTATTCATATTTATCTATTATCACACTATATTCACACCATTGTCATGAAATCCCGAATGTGAACCTTATATCTTTACGCAAATTTCTTTACACTAGTAACAGTTTGTTTACATTATTCATAAGAAGCTATATTCTCCTTGAGCTTGGAGGTTGATAGGAGAAGTAAGAAATCCCTAATGAGTCTTAAGAAAATGTCAATGCTTGGACAATTCTCTCACTTTTAACTGTTAAAACTCCTGAGGCTTATCTGCTGGTAATATTTTCACAGTAAGGCTACGTTGTTATTGTACATGGTGCATATGATTTACATATAAGAATTTGTTCAACCATCTGTTGATACTTCTGTTGTCACATGTGTATGTAAGTATGTGTGTATGTGTGTAGGTATGTATGTAGGCAAATATGTATGTATATGTGTGTGTATGTATGTATGTATGTATGAGTGTATGCATCTATGCGTGAGAGTGTATATATATTTGTATATAATGCCTCACCATAGCGTGGTTCACCTATTGCAGTTCACCTATCCCGGTTCACCTGAGACCCCCCTTCGGTCATGACACAGACCATGGGATTGCACCTAGAAAGTTACCCTCCCAGGCACAAGTCCAGGCAAGGTTGTTTATGGAAGACCAGCAGTCGCCCATGCATACCAGCCTCCCCTCTCCACACCACTGATGTTATCCAAGGGAAAGGCAAAGGGGCCGATACAGCTTGGCACATGTGACGTCGCAACTCATTTCTACAGCTGAGTGAACTGGAGTAACGTGAAATAAAGTGTCTTGCTCAAGAACACAACACGCAGCCCGGACTGGGATTCGAGCTCACAACCTCATGATTGTAAGCTCGATGCTCTAACCACTGAGCCATGCGCCGGATCACCAATCGCGATTTATTATTAAACTTATGTCGCTTCCTCTGTGGTGTTGTTTTGCATTTATAATAAAATAAATATATACAAATTATAAAAATAATATGAAAAATATACAGTACAGCATTGTTTCTGCTTTGTGAATTTTCCCTATCACAGGGGTTTTTTGGAACATAACACCCGCGATAGTCGAGGGATTACTGTACATCTTATGTATGTGTGTGTATACACATGCACTTATTCATCTGTATGTGTGTATGTGTATGCATGCATACACAAGCTCCACACACACATAATACACACACATTTATCTGTGGACATCAGTGTGCAGCTGCATTAGAATGCTAATTCTATGCTAATGTAATCTTAAGTAACGAGTCAACCTGTTACAAAATACAGCTCCAAATGTATTGAGTGTTACTATGTGTTGTTTATATATGTATGTATGCATGTATGTATGTATGTATGTATGATTATGTGTTATAAGGATGTTGGTCTTGCAATCATCAGATTGTTCATTCCCTTCCTGGACTTGGTGCTGACGAGGGCATTTCATTTTATATTGCTGAAAATGAATACTGGTGACAGCTGGGGATTTAAAATTGTAGCTGGGAGTTTATATTCCCAGCATATTAAACACTGTGGAATTCTGCATATGTTCTGACTTAATGGGCCTGTAGGCCAAAAGCAGACTTTAACTTCCATATATACAAATATATATATAGATATAAGTAGGTGAATGAATTATCCTATGTTTATCGTCAGCATGGAAAATTCGTTTAACCGAAACCTGGGTAGCAAATTCACGTCAGAAAACACAGTTGAAGTGACTTGTCAAGGGTAGAAACTCCGGGTTCATGTGTAGAAATTTGTGTGTTGTATATGAATAAATGAAAGAATGGAGTCGAACGAAGATGTTAACTAAAGGAATTTACGAGAGTAAAGGAATTTTGTTAACATCTTCGTTCGAGTCCATTCTTTCATTTATTTATATATATATATATATATATATTATATATATATATATATATATATATAGTACAAAGTAAGATAGGGGTTATGAGGGTAACCTACTATAGAGACTGATAGAATAAGTACTAGGCTTCCAAAGAATAAGTCCTGGGGTTGATTTGCTCGACTAAAGGCGATGCTCCAGTATGGCCGCAGTCAAATGACTGAAACAAATAAAAGCGAAAAAGATATATATATATATATATATCTCTATATATAAAATTCTATATATAAAACTGAAATGCGTTTTTACCGCTTGGTTCGCTTTCAATGCCACTACATCCCGTCCGATTCGCTCCAAAATTTACAGGGACATGTAGAATGAGGTGACGATGCGCGTGGGCTACCTTAGAAATCCCTATCTTAAAAGGTGTGGTTGCTAGGGGCCATCTTCCTCACTCACCCTACTTCCTCCTTTCCCTCTCTTACTCCTCTTCATAACTTTCAGAAGTCCACTACCGTTATTTAAAGTATCTGTCACTATCGCTATTTCCTTTCTTTTTCACTGACTCTGTTTCCTACCTTCCTATCACTTCGGCGACGTTCTTTTAAGTATATGTCTGTCACCAACACACGAGCATGAGAACAAATATTATGAATCAGATATTCTTGCGTTCATTTATATGTGTGTGTGTGTGTGTTCTATATATAAATATGTATATATAATGTACGTGTGTGTGTGTGTGTTCTATATATAATGTATGTGTGTGTGTGTGTGTGTTCTATATATAAATATGTATATATAATGTATATATACAAAGTGTATATATCTGTATTTATGTATATTAAACTTTTTCATACTTTTTCATAGTTATATATATTTTTAAACAAATTATAAATATAATTTAATAATTTTAATTTTCAATTTAAATAATTTAAAGTTTTCAATTTTATATTTTACTAGCAGTATCGCCCGGCGTTGCTTGGGTTTGTAAGGGAAATAACTATATAAGCATTTTTAGTGAGTTATAGCAAAAAAATAGCAAAAATGCATTAAAAATGGAATAAAAAATTATAGTAATTTTTTTTTTAAATCGTTGACTCATCGTAGACATTTTTAGAGAGTTACTTCCCTTATCTAATAGCAAAAAATGCATTAAAAATGGAATAAAAAATTATAGTAATTTTTTTTTTAAATCGTTGACTCATCGTACACATTTTTAGAGAGTTACTTCCCTTATATAATAGCGAAAAATGCATTAAAATGGAATAAAAAATGATGGTAATTTTTTTTTTAAATCGTAGACTCATCGTAGACGTGCGCTAATACCCAGAAGGGCTCGATATGAATCACGACTATAAGATACCCGGTTTTGGTTACACTCCACCGCAAAATGTGGGAGTAGTTAGGAATCTAAATCGTAGGAGACACACAACCTTACTTTTATATATAAAGATTTGTGCAACAACTAAAACATTCGCTTGTGCAAATTGTTTGCGCAGGAAACCTGCCCTGTGTGGCGGCTTTTGCCGTTTTTGTGGATCTGTTTCAGCTTTTTTAGCGATTTCTGTTTTGGCGACTTCAAGCCATGAAGTCGTTGTTCTAAAAGAACGCTGGTCTCCTTGACAACGCATTACGACGTTGATTTCCTTACACTCCCTTCCCCACAGCTTCACGAGGGAGGGAAGAAGGAGGAGAAGCAACACAGGTGCAGGCGTGAGCGTGGACGCCAACTCCGCCGCCATCGACACACGAAAAAATATGCTTTAAAATGGAATAAAAAATGATGTTAAATTATTTTTAAAATCGTACACTCATCGTAGACGCGCGCTAATACCCAGACGGGCTCGATATGAATCACGACTATAAGATACCCGAATTTGGTTAAACTGCACCGCAAAATGTGGGAGTAGTTAGGAATCTAAATCGAACGGGACAGACACTCACACAACTACAGTTTTATATATGTAGATATATTTTCTATGTTATATTTTCTTTTTTTATGTTTTTGTTTTTGGTTTTTCACTGTTTGATTTGCCTATTAGTGGTTTTATCTCTAATTTAATTTATACAGATATATATCTCATTTGTATACATTTGTATATATAATGCGTGCACACACACACACATATATATATATATATACACATATATATATAATGTGTGCATTACGTAGTCGGTCGATTCAGCTGAAAATATGCACACCTATGTTAAAGGTGCTGACAAGTTTGCATGACAACTATTTTGTTCCTCAAATGAAAGGCGTCACCTCTACGACAAAATTCTTCATCTTATAAAATGTGGCCCCAGTAGACCCGAATGAAATCGGGTTATATTAACCAAAATGTGAAAAGGGGTCTAAATGGGGCTGGAAGGGGATTAAAATTTCAAGGAGCGGGTGTTTAGGAATTCTCTGTTACATCAAGCTAAAAAATTTGCGCCAGCCTTTTAATCGTCAATGTGTTGCCGTCCATGATAAAGAAGTTTTGAATGCTTGCCATGGTGAGTCTACTGTCATGAGAAAGAATCACTTCAAAATTTGGTGTTTACGAATTTTCTTTTACATCAAGTTCAAACTTTTACGCCAGCCGTTAAACTGTCACTACGTTGCTGTCCGTCGTTAACAAATGCCAGCCATGGTGACTCTACTATCCTCAGATTATATCCCTTCAAACTTTGGTTTCCAATATTTTATTATTTTTATTCAGCTCGCAAGTTCGTCTGTCCCTTTTAAATGTTAGCGTTTTGCTGTCTGCCTTGAAGCAGACCTTTCCATTGCCACTGCCTCATATTTCTGATTGATCTTTCTAAATATTTTATTTCTCAACTTACTCAAGATCTTCTGTTGTTTATAAATGGGAGAGAGATAGATAAAGATAGAGAGTAAGAGAAAGCAAGGGAGAGTCCGAGAGAAAAGAAAAGTAAGAGAGTGGGAAAGTGAGAGAGAAACAAATACGGAGAATCATCATCATCATCATCGTTTAACGTCCGTTTTCCGTGCTAGCACGGGTTGGGCAGTGTGACCGGGGTCTCGGAAGCCAGGAGGCTGCACCAGGCTCCAGTCTGATCTGGCAGTGTTTCTACAGGTGGATGACCTTCCTAACGCCAACCACTCTGTGAGTGTAGTGAGTGCTTTTTTCGTGCCGCCGGCACTGGTGCCAGGGGGGCTCGCAGTGGCAACGATCGGTTGGTGCCTTTTACGTGCCACCGGCACAGAAGCAAGTCAAGGCGGTGCTGCAATCGGCCACGTTCGGATGGTGCTTTTTACGTGCTGAAAGGAAGCAACAGAAAGTAACACCCACACTCTTACCCGCGCGTAGAGCGGGTCACCTTCAGCTAGTATATATATATATATATATATATATATATATATGTATGTATATATATATTGTTGTATTTCAGGATGGTCCTTTTTTCCTTTTGACAAATAAACACATGCACTATATATTCGTTCTTCACTTGTTTACAATTGTTCTTATTCTAACTCATGTTTATTGCCAAGAAATTTTTGTCACACATCTGTGACCTCTTAAGTGACACTCTCCATGTCTGCTTTTCCTCCACTTATTTCATTCTGTTCTTCTATGATGTATATCCTTATATGTGCATGTGCTTGCATCCATGTGTGTGTGTGTGTGTGTACATGTGTGCATTTGTGTGTGTGTGTGTCATTGTTTTTTGTAATTCTATGACCTTCCCATCAGCCTCATTCCTCCTCCATGGTCACTGCTGTTGTCCTAGGACCTTTTTAGAAAATCATTATGTAAGGGTAATCTACAGATTAAAGTAGTAGAAAGGCCTGGTGTCCCTATAAAATCTCAGATCTGCAGAACTTATCCCTTTGATAAGTCCCCATGTATGGAGAATAATTGTATTGTATGTAGGATGAACCCACAGGTTAACTGTAAGGTTAAGAATATAGTGTATAGGTTACTATGTACTGAGGGATGGTGCAGAAACCTGACAACTACTTACATTGGAGAGACTGCACACAGCATGGGGAGCGAAGAGGTGAACAATGATGAGAGCTCAAAGAAAAGAAAGGCTTGTCAGTGTTCTAGCAACATGCTTGAACAGAACATAGAGGCTTGATTAATAGCACAGAGGTGAAGGTATTATCGAATCATAGAACAGACACGACATTTAGACAGATCACAGAGGTTATACACATAGCAGTAGACAAACCAAGCCTCAATAGAAAACACAAATGAGACAATAACACCAACCACTACACCACACAACATGATGACTAAAGACAGAGAGGGGTAAAAAAATAAAACACAGATACAAACAGGTTAATACACCCACAATAGACATATGCACATACCTGTGATACATATAACAAATAGAAATAGTTAAATATAAGATAAATATATTTATTAGATAACTGTAATAAATATAAGAAATAGAGATAGATAAAAGATATGAATAAATAAATAAATAAAACATTGATTTAAAGGGTTCAGATACAAACAACATAGGAAGTGAGCCCATACACACACAGAGATGCACATACAGTAACTTCACAGATGGTCGCAACAGTATCAAGAACATGAATAACAACTACAACAACAACAGCAGTAACAATGATGGAATTAGTAACAACAACAACAACCATCACATTGGCAGCAGCATGGGCAAACACATAAATACAGAGGGATACAGGAACTGTACCAAATTTTGGGTCCTAGGACAGCAGCAGTGGCAACAGGGGAGGATACAGGGTTAAGGGGAAGGTCGTAGAGCTACTAAGAACAATGACACACACACATGAACATATGTACACACACACACACGCACACAAACATGGATGCAAACTCATGCACACATCATAGAAGAACAGAATGAAATAAGTGGAGCAAGAGCACACATGGAGATGGAAAGTGTCATTGAATAGGTCACAGATGTGTGATGAAAGATTTCTGGACAATGGACATGAGTTAGAATAAGAACAATAATAAACTAGTGAAGAGCGAATATATAATGTGTGTGTTTATTTGACCCCCCAAAATGACCATTCTGAAATACAACAACTATTTCAACACACGATTTTACATTAAGAATCTTGCAGCACAAATTAACAATCATATATATATATATATATATATATATATATATATATATATATATATATATATACTCTTACTCTTTTACTCTTTTACTTGTTTCAGTCATTTGACTGCAGCCATGCTGGAGCAAATCGACCCCGGGACTTATTCTTTGTAAGCCCAGTACTTATTCTATCGGTCTCTTTTGCTGAACCGCTAAGTGACGGGGATGTAAACACACCAGCACCAGTTGTCAAGCAATGCTAGGGGGACAAACACACACACACAAACACACACACATGCATGCATATATATATATATATATATATATATATATATATATACATATATACAACAGGCTTCTTTCAGTTTCCGTCTACCAAATCCACTCACAAGGCATTGGTCGGCCCGGGGCTATAGCAGAAGACACTTGCCCAAGATGCCACGCAGTGGGACTGAACCTGGAACCATGTGGTTGGTTAGCAAGCTACTTACCACACAGCCACTCCTCCTATATATATAGTCAATCAAAGAAACATAGATAAGAGAAAAAGCAAACAAATGTGGGGACGTAGCACAAGCAATGTATTAGAATGATACTCAGAGAAAGAAGAGAGTAGTTGTTTTATGTTTTATGCATAACCCTTCTTTGGAAACAGGAAAAACTGTGAAGTCCAAAGGAAAAGAAGGAAGAAGGAGGAAAAAAATCACCAACAGTCTATGCATTGCTGCAGTCAAATGACTGAACCAAGAAAAAGATAAAAGATATATATACAAAAGACACACACACACACACAACACGCACACACACATGCACACACACACAGATTAGATGTACCAGGTGTCTTTTTTAATGAATTTGCTAAGTTTTTTACCCTTACGCATAAGTACCATGTCATGGCACCTCCATGTGGACTAAGGTGGAATCCATAATTGATAATGATACCTTGTCTAATGAGCTACTTGCTACCCCTACTCCATGTAATTGTAGAATCCCTACTGAATGGCTACTAGCTAATCAGTGCTTGCAAGTAAACTTAATTTATAAGTGAGTGTTGCCTGTAATACAGAAACCTTTCATTATATAGCGTCTATATTGTCTCAATTTAAACAGAGGTTTTACAATCATGCCCACTCATTTAAGAAGCCAGGTAACTGCAAACGTACATCCTTGTCTGAATTGATATGGGACTTTAAAAATATAAAATTTCTTGGCCTGTGATCATAATCACTTCTCCCTACATTGATGGTGGTGGGGGGTGATGGTGCACACTGTGCTAACTTGAGGAACTTGAAATCATAATAGGGTTAATCTGGTAAACAAAGGTAACAAAATTTTTATTAGATTATAATTTTCATTTGCCAAAGATTTTATCTCATGGTGTACATTGAATTCCATCAACTAAATTCTATTAGTATCTTAAAATTTAAAATCAATTTGCAATATTACAACCCCCCACTCAACTAAACTGATCTTATTAGAAAAAATACTTAGAGAAAACCTTACAGGTTTGTTAAATTAAATAGTATTAGTCATAATCTATGTCTAACTTATGAGAACTAAGGTTATACATACATTCCTGATTTGATCTTTCATCTGATAGTGATCATTTGAAAATCTATACCATTAAGCACTATCATTATTCCTTATACACATATTTTTAATCCCACACATAAATACTGCTCTTATCATATGACAACTTTGTATTTTTTCTGGAATTTTCTATGAATTCTATTTTCTAACATTGCTTCTTTTTTTAAAAAAATTTGTTCATATTTCTTTATTTTAATTTTGCTTCATATTTGGATGGTTCTTATATTTTTTAATATTTTATTCATATGGATTTTCATATGTGCAGTTGTGTATTTTCCACTTTTCCCTTTATATACATTTAAACCTGGTTTTTTATATTGACATATTTGTATCGGATTATTTCTTATATTCTACTCCATTTTTACACCACAGTTTTTACACACTCCTCTTAGTATATCAATATATCAAGTCATATTATTTTATTCTATGAACCTCTTACTTCTATTTTTTAATCTCCTTGAACTTCTATAATGGGTTGATGAGCATGTTAACCCTTCCTGTACTGATTAACCTTTTACCAGAAGGTTTTATAATGTTACTCTTCACAACCCTTCAAGGTTTACTCTTAATATTTTTTCTAATATGATCAGTTTACAAACCTTCAGTTGTTAATTTCAATCACTTATAAACATTATTTTTCATATCTCTAACCACAATGTATCAGTCTTTATGCTTGAGGATGGATTACTCAATTGTTTTGAAAGTTTCACTCCTTTACTTCCTCGTTCCTATAGTGTTGTTGTTGTTGTTGTTATTATTATTATTATTATCATTATTATTATTATTATTATTTTATGTTTGACTTTTGCTTTACATTTGTACAAGTTGGGTCCAAGTCTCACCCAGAAACCTCAAGTTGGAAGTTCATGTTGGTGTTATGCCTAGTGTGCCATATATTTGGTTTTGTACTTAGTGTTGTACTAGTGAATGTTTAAGAAACCATAAGAAAATTATGTTTGTTTTAAGACTTGAGATAACATAGAAAGTATTTTGTGTAGGATATGAGCAGTTTCCATAAGCATTATCTTTTGAATTTCTGCCATTTTAGGGTTTCCTGGTATCTGAGTTAGGTAGCAATCAGCCCCTTTTGCTATCATTCCCAGGGCACCTATGACAACAGGTATTGTTTTGGTCTTCAGGTTCCACATTTTGCTAATTTCTATTTCAAGATCTTTATATTTGCTCTGTTTTTGGTAGGTCTTGACAGATACATTTATATCGATTGGGACAGTCATATCAATGAGGAGGCATGTTCTTTGTCTGAAGTCTTTCAATATGATGTTTGGCCTATTTGCATCTATCTTTCTGCCAGTTTGAATGGTGAAGTTCCAGAGTAGTGAGATGTGGTCATTTTCAAGCACTGGAGGTGGATTGTGTTCCCACCAGTTTTTTCATGGGGCAAATCCAGGTTTTTGCAAATTAACCAGTGAATATATTGTGCAGCTCTATCATACCTGTTGAGATACTCTGTAGGCGCTAGAAGACTGCACTTGGAGACCACATGGTCAATGGTTTCATTTTGTTGCTGGCATACACGACACGTTGGACTGCTTCTGATCTTTAATATGTTGGCCTGGTAGTATCTTGTTGGTAGGCATTGATCTTGAGCTGCTATGATAAACCCTTCTGTTTCTGATTTTAAGCCAGAAGCCATTAGCCATTGATGGGTCAGGGCTTTGTCAACATCTGCATTATTTGCTCTCTTTGGGTATTTACCATTGAGAGTTTTTTTTTGCTGTTTATCAGTCAGAATATCTAAGGCAGCAGTTTTGGCACGGGTTTTCACGCGCTTAGCTTTTTCTGTGCTTGTTTCTTGTACGTCTCATTCTGGAATTTGTTGTATTCGGAATTCACTAAGATATTCCTTTATCTGTTTTGTTACTGAGCATGATGCTTTCTTGTTTTCATGTTTTGAGACAAGTTTTAACATCCAGTCCTCAGAGTTTTTCAGGTAGGTGTCTAAGCCAATTGTAGCAATTTTGATTGTTAATGCCAGTTGTAAAAGTCCACGGCCTCCCTCTTTTCTTGACAGATAAAGTCGTTCTATATCTGCCTTAGGGTGGTGCATTCTATGCATTGTCAACATTTTCCGTATTTTTCTGTCAAGATTACATATTTCAGTAATTGACCAGTTAACGATATTGAAACTGTAAGTCACGACTGGTATGGCTAAAGCATTGATCGCTTCGATCCAGTTCCTTGCATTCATCTCTCTCTCTTGAGTACTGCTCTCACCGTGCAATATCATTCTCTTCTGATCCTTTCCCTCATCACTTTGATTCCACCCCCTTCAATTACCCCTAGGTGTTTGTAGCTCTCCGCTGGTTCTAACTCTTTTATGACATTCTGCTGGTCACGGTTAACGTTAGATGTTTCTGTCAATTTTCCTTTGATAAAGGTAGTTTTTGCACATTTATCAAAGTCAAATTGCATCCTGATGTCATCACTGAATTGTTTAATAATCGCTAGTAAGCCCTTGAGTTGTTGGTCATTTTTTGCAAATAACTTTAAATCATCCATGTAAATGAGCTGACTAATATTTTTATCAAACATTTTGTAACCATACCATGCATCATTTTGAGAGAGGTATTAAGGCTAGACAAAAGAGGAGTGGTGATAGTGAGTCACCCTGGAAAATGCCACATGAAATTCTTACATCTCCAGCATTTAGAGATTCATTGTCACTGTTCAAAGTCAGTGTGGTTCTCCATGATCTCATATTTACTGACAGAATAGGAGCTATTTTATACATTTCCGGAATTTCTTAATCCAGCTATGTGATAGGCTATCAAAAGCTTTTGTCATACCTCAAAAGCATTTTGTAATCACAGTGTAGGTTCTTTTTCCACATCCCTTCATTCCTCAGTTTACACCTTAAACTTCAGATACTTGCAGTTTTGTGGCCCTACATGGCTCAGAATATTTGTCTCCTCAGCTCCCTCATTCCTGCCATTTTGCTCTTGCATTACTAACTCACCACTGTTCAATACAGGAGTTTTAATTGACAATTAACCCCATGGGGGTTGTTGGGGCACTACAGCCATGCAGTGTACCTAGGGCAACAAAGCCTGGTGGAGCCCATCCATCTCTAGGCTAAACTCATCTCTGCAGCTGAATGGACGGGAGCAACCCAAAATGAAGTATTTTGCTCAAGAGCACAATGGATTGCTGAGTCGAAGGAATGAAAACACAATCTTACAATTGTGAGTCCAACGCTCTAACCACTAAGCCATATTCTTTTATTCTTTTATTCTTTTATTCTTTTATTCTTTTACTTGTTTCAGTCATTTGACTGCGGCCATACTGGAGCACCGCCTTTAGTCGAGCAAATCGACCCCGGGACTTATTCTTTGTAAGCCCAGTACTTATTCTATCGGTCTCTTTTGTCGAACCGCTAGGTGACGGAGACGTAAACACACCAGCATCGGTTGTCAAGCAATGCTAGGGGGACAAACACAGACACACAAACCTACACACACACACATATATATATAATACATATATACGACAGGCTTCTTTCAGTTTCCGTCTACCAAATCCACGCACAAGGCATATACCGCCACAGTTTTAATTAACCTAACTAATTAACAAATAAGCTCTTTGTTCTTAATGCTGCTAAAATTTCATTTTATTTTATTTGTCCATTTTTTTTAACAAACTTTGTGTTTTCTTTTTTGTTTACATTTCATTCAATGTTTTAAATGTTCTTACCTTTATTATATTTTCCATTCCTTCTCCTCCTCCTCCTCCTTCCATTGCTCAACATATGAGGTCAAGGGTTACTGATATATGCTTTGTTATGTGTCCATTCTTTGTCAGCTCATTCTAACAGGCTCCACTGGAATGCATACGAAATAACAATTTTATTATCTCCATCATTATTTACCGCAACAATCCCCATGGGTAGGCCCTGCAATTTAATTGCCACTCACTTCTCACTTCACCTACCATTCTCCTCCACTCCAAATTATTATCATCTTTTCACCCTAGTGTTTATTTATTCATTTATTTGTTTATTTATTATTTTCTCATCACCATTATTGCTGTTGCCATCATCATCATCATCATCATCATCATCATCATCACCATCATCATCATCATCGTCGTCGTCGTCGTCGTCGTCATCATCATCATCATCATCGTTGTCCTCGTCATCATTGTCACTACCAATCATCATTATCACTAGTGTTTTCTTCTTAAAGGTCTTAGTAATAGTACAATGTTTATCATCATCATCATCATCATCATCTTCATCATCTTCATCATCATCATGATCATTGTGTCAACTTTTGCTAGTTTCAGGGAAATTTGTACTGCATCTCCTGTTACACCTCCGGGTTGCTGGTGGGGTAGCATTGGGTTGTTCTGTTTTTACTGTTGGGGGATTGCAAACTCTTCCTAGTATTGTTTTGCATCAGTTTGTAGAGAGGGATCAATAATGTGACAGGTGAAAACGATGTCTGTACCTGTGATCATTTGAGCTTTGGGGATAATACTAAATGGTGCTCTTAAACACTGTGGCCAAATACCAGAAAACTCAAAAGTGTCAGAACTGCAAAAAATTGACCACATGGTACTGCGTACATATTAAGAAAAACATGGTCAACCTAAAAATACCCAATTTTCTTAAAAGTCTTTCAAAATTGCAAATATTACAAATTTAACAGGCGCAGGAGTGGCTGTGTGGTAAGTAGCTTGCTAACCAACCACATGGTTCTGGGTTCAGTCCCACTGCGTGGCATCTTGGGCAAGTGACTTCTGCTATAGCCCCGGGCCGACCAATGCCTTGTGAGTGGATTTGGTAGACGGAAACTGAAAGAAGCCTGTCGTATATATGTATATATATATGTGTGTATGTGTGTGTGTTTTTGTGTGTCTGTGTTTGTCCCCCTAGCATTGCTTGACAACCGATGCTGGTGTGTTTACGTCCCCGTCACTTAGCGGTTCGGCAAAAGAGACCAATAGAATAAGTACTGGGCTTACAAAAGAATAAGTCCCGGGGTCGATTTGCTTGACTAAAGGCGGTGCTCCAGCATGGCTGCAGTCAAATGACTGAAACAAGTAAAAGAGTAAAAAGAGTAAGAGTTAACAAAATCATAATTCTCCATATTTGGTCTCCTTCCTCGATAATATATCATTGCTAATCGTAAATAGCAAGAACAATAAAACATCCAGCTTGCTGTTATTTGGAATCTCTTGGTATGACTTGGGACAACTCATGTAAAACAAAACAGCAACAACAACAACAAAAGCCAAAAGCCTTGATGCAGTACCAGACAATGGCTCTCAGGGTTTCTGATCATCATAATCATCATCATTGTCATCGGATTGTGTAGTGTATTACACCACTGTTTAATGAACTATGCCACTGTTTAGTGAATAAACCATTGTGTAGTAGATTATACCATTCTGTTGTGAATTATACCACTGTGTAGTGAATTATGCCAGTGTGTAGTGTATTATACCACTGTTAGTGAATTATATCGCTGCGTAGTGAATCATACCACTGTATAGTGAATTATACCTATTTCTTTATTACCCACAAGGGGCTAAACACAGAGGGGACAAACAAGGACAGGCAAACGGATTAAGTCGATTACATCGACCCCAGTGCGTAACTGGTACTTAATTTATCGACCCCGAAAGGATGAAAGGCAAAGTTGACCTCGGCAGAATTTGAACTCACAACATAATGGCAGACGAAATACCGCTAAGCATTTCGTCCGATGTGCTAACGGTTCTGCCAGCTCGCCGTGAATTATACCACTGTTGTTGTACCATTGTGACTGTTTTGTAGAGAATTATACCACTGTGTAATGACTTGCCCTATTCTGCAGTGAATCATGTGGAGGTGTATGGCTTAGTGATTATTGTGTTGCACGTTTTATCATAAGATTGTGGCTTTGTTCCTGGACTGGGAAATGCATTGTGTTTTTGAGCAGAGCACTTTATTTCAGGTTGCTCCAGTTCACTCAGTAGGCAAAAGATGAGTAATCTTGGGAGTATATATGCAAAAGAATCTGGGAAACTGGCTTTATGAGACAATGGTTCTGGAAGGACCTTTGATGCTTTTTGTTGTAGTGTGATATACCACTGTACTGTGAATTACGTGAATTATACCACTGTGTAGTGAATTATAGCAATGTGGGGTGAATTATATCACTGAGTTGTCTATTAATTATACCGTTCTAGAGTGAATTATAATACCTATTTCTTTACTACCCACAAGGGGCTAAACACAGAGGAGGCAAACAAGGACAGACAGACGGATTAAGTCGATTATATCGACCCCAGTGCGTAACTGGTACTTAATTTATCGACCCTGAAAGGATGAAAGGCAAAGTTGACCTTGGTGGAATTTGAACTCAGAATGTAATGGTAGACGAAATACTGCTAAGCATTCTGCCTGGCGTGCATTGTGAATTATGGTGCTGTGTAGTATATTATCCCATTGTATGATGAATTATAACACTGTGTAGTTAATTAGATCCCTGTGTTGTAAATTATAAAACTTTGTAGTGAATTACACAAATATGCAATTAAGGAAATTGGGCCATTGAGTTGTATGCATCATTGCCAAGGATATATCATGCTGTCAGCAGTAAGATACGAACTGCCAACACCCTGTCTGACTCTCAATTAGCCCTGCTCTCATATTTTATAGCAAAATAAATTTATTTATCCATTTACTTATAATAAAGACTTTTATCTTCTATTAAAAACTTGGCTGAAGTATTTGCCAAATCTTTCATTTATTACTCAATTTGTTAGATTAATCTTTTACTACTCCAGGCTATTCCTTGAGTAAAGTTTGTTATATATTACAAAGAGATATTTGAGAATTTAATCAGATTCTATACATAATTTTATGAGTTTGCCATAAGTTATCTGAAATTGATTAAAAGTATTCTGATACCATTTTATGATTTTGTTTGAGAATTATGTATATTATATCTTTCATTTTTCATTTGCCTAAGTGCATTCCATGTTTTGGATACGAAATCTATTTATTGTAGAGCTTGCATTTCTAAAGAATTCACTGACAAGTGATGAATAAAATATTTTATTCAGAATATTATTAGTCATATGTGGTATACATACATTATAAAACCTAATATTATTCTGTTTATCTAAGTCTCAGTACACTAGTTCTGTCTTTTCGATCGTTAGGCTCAAGAATGAAACTGAAGTTCTTGTATTTTTAGCTTTGAATTATAATGTCTAAATTTGTCTGCTAAAAGCAGCAAATTGGCAAAATTGTTAGAGTGTTTCGATGGTATACCTTGTACTATTCCTTGTGATTACCTGTGCTTTGAGTTCAAATTCCACGGAAGGCAACTTTGAACTTCATGGTTTGGCTGTGGGATGGATGGTGTTGGTGGTTGATGGAAATGTATCATTCCTGGTTAGTGGATTACTGGAATACTAAGATTACTTGATGAGATGCCTAGCAGTATTTGTGCCAATTCTTTGTATTCTGAGTTCAAATACTACCATGGCTCACTTAGGTGGTAGACTTAATTCATCACCCAATTAAGCACTGTTATCTGGCCCTTGGGTATTTTAGTAGTGTCCGTTTTGTAACAAGCATACCAGTCAAGTTTCTAGTTTGAAGATACATTTTCCCTTTATTCCTACCAGTCTTCAAGGTCTTGTAAATGGTTATGACCACTATCTTTCCTTCTGACTATAACATTGGAAAAAAATGCATAATTTAAATTATGAAGATTGTCCTTGTAGCCAGTGGAACATTTTACCATTATATTTGCTTGATTTGATTGGATTTACTATAATTGTTGTTCTGTGGCTCTGTGGTGAACAAACTCACTTTGCAACTGTATAGTTCAGTCCTACTGCAAAGTACCTTCTATGGCCCCTGGCCAACCAATGCCTTGCAAGTGAATTTGGTAGACAGAAACTGCATGGAAGACTGTCATATATATATATATGTAAGTCACAATATATGGATTCAAGTAATCTGGTAATACTCATTAAAAAAATTCCTTAATGTATCATTCTATAAAATATTAGATATATAGGAATGTTATATCGAGGATCTACTATTCAACAAAGACTTTCTTTCATCTGAGGTGTAGCTTAAATTCTGCATCATTTTGAAGGAGTTTTTGTATTTTGCATTATTGCAGGTATGTAAGTAATTAATTTATTATTTAATAAAATAATATAAATTATTTACATGTTCTTAAGTAATGAAACAATTTGTCATGATATTCGAATTTTCATATTGTTAAATAAAATTTCATCAAACTATTTCCCTGCCATTTGTGACTTTATAAATATATACACATATATATATACCCACCACACACACATATATAGTTTTTTGTGATTTAAGACCATTGGTTTCATGCTAAGAGAGAAATCTCTCAACAATTATCAAACCTGCAACACGGAATACTGGTGTTTGTCTCTGTTTTGATAAGACTCATGATGCCCATTTATGAGAAATAGACTGGATAATAGCAGTTGGAGTGAAGTTTGTGTGTTAGTTTGCTTTGAGTTCACAATGAAATCGGAAGGTGTTGGTTGGTTATTTCGTTTGGAATATAGATTTTTGGTTCATGAAGAAATTGTGGAATCGTTACGTTGCTATTACCGCTGATTGTTATCTTGTTTACTGTACTACACTGGTAGAGTATATCTAAACCATCTCTCCCTATATTGTGGCAGTACCATGACATTTGGAGATGGAGGATATAACGAGGGTTTTGAAGCTCACGTAGGTTATTTAGCAATTTGTTCATGATGCAACTTGTTAAATGATAGACGACTTATTAGTTTCTATAATACGGTTGCAAAAGCAACAAGAACTGCAACAGGAGTTGCAGAAGTAACTAGTACAGCAACAGCTATTGGGGTTATACGCAAAGAAGTCCAAAACTGCAGTAAATTCGTTTTCGCCAGATGGCGTATCGAAATCCATAACAGAATTCAGTTATAACCTGGAGCAGGGCATAACTTTTTCAGCATACTACAGAAAGTAAGAAAAGATTTTTAAGGAAGATTGCAAAACATGGTCAGACAAAGAAAAAGTAAGGTTGTTAATATGTAAATTAACTCTGTCCAAGCATGAATGATACTGTAATTTCATATTGCTCAAAAACCAAAGTCAAATTTGTTTTCAGGAAACAGTCAAATTATTGTCTAACATGTTCGGTGATAAAACTTCTCTATTTAACACTCGAATGGAGTGTTGGAGTTTAACTAAAAAAGAGGATGATGACTTTATTACGTATGCTGGAACAGTCAGCAGAATGTGTGGAAGTTTTAAACTTAAAGAACTTACTCCTGAGATGGCTAAGTGCCTCATTTTTCTACAAGGCCTTACAGCAAATGAAGATACAGAAATATGGGCAATAATTCTTTCAAGTGAACCAAGATTTAACCCTGCAGACTGTTGCAGAAGAGTATCAAAGGATGATGAACCTGAAATAAGACGTAAGAAAGATTCAAGAAAAGGATTTCGCAAAAATACAGATGTGTCAACTGAAAAAGTATAACCAAAGAAGGTTGCTAGGTCCTAATCCATGTTATGGATGTGGGGTCCTACATTTCAGAAAAGATTGTCCATTTAAGAACCAAAAATGTTATCATTGTCAAAAATTTGAACACAAGAATTTACACTGCAAAACAAAAGTACGAAGGTCAAATGTAAAAAATTCTAAAGTGCTGTCAGCAGAAAGTAAAATCGATTCCCAAATAAGGAAATTTGTACATGTAAAAGTAAACGGAGTAAATATCAAATTTGAACTGGATGCTGGCAGTGACATTTCAATCATTAACATCAACACTTGGAAGAAAATAGGGAATCTATGTTTTAGAAAAACAACGAAAACTGCAATTGGCGTGATGGGTAACAAACTACATTTTGTAGGCAAAATGTGGAATGAGGTCACATTTCGAGGAAAAACTTGCAAAAGGAAAGTTTTCATTGTGAAGAATGCAATCAATCTGTTTAGTACCAACTAGTTGGAGTTATTTGACTTATGGAATTTCGCCATGAGTCTCTACTGCAAAAACATAAATAGCTGTCCCTCTAAAAATAAGCCGTCTGAGGAATTGAAGCGAAAATCAAAAAAAGATATTTCAAGTACTATCAGATGAGTTAGGTCTATGTAAAAAGACTGAAGTATGTTTTCAGTTAAGGGAAAATGCTGTGCCAGTATTCAAATCCAATAGAAAAGTACCGTTCGCTGCAATTAAAAAAAAAAACATAGATGAAGAAATAGACAGACTGGACAAATGTGGAATCCTTAAAAAGGTGGATTACTCTAAATGGGCAGCTGTGTGCTGATTTTTCTATGGGTCTGAATGACGGTTTAAAGACATGTCACTGTCCACTTCCTATTCCCGAGAATATTATTGCAAAATCAAATGGTGGCAAAATATTCTCGAAATTGGATTTGTCTGAGGTGTATCTGCAAATAAAGGTTGCCGAGGAATGCTCAAAGCTTCTAACAGTAAATATACACAGAAGTTTGTACAAATATAATAGATTGTCTTTTGGTTTGAAGGTCGCACCTGCAATATTTCAACAGGTTAAGGATGCAATGTTGCTGGACTGTCAATTCGCAATTCCACACCTGGATGATATTGA
Source organism: Octopus sinensis (assembly GCF_006345805.1). Classification (NCBI taxonomy): domain Eukaryota; kingdom Metazoa; phylum Mollusca; class Cephalopoda; order Octopoda; family Octopodidae; genus Octopus; species Octopus sinensis. The sequence continues at coordinate 101,012,223 of NC_043006.1, read as the reverse complement.
TTAAAAGCAATTCGTGTGATCAGCGTGTTGAGCATATAAAAGCGGTGTTATATATTTTATATATTTTTTCTGATATATATATAATCACAGTTCCATTATATAGAAGTCACTTCAGGGTCCTTGGCCCAGAAAAAAAAATCCCATGTGAAAGGATGGCTAAAGTAACTTATATATAATGGAACTATGGTTATGCATATTGAAACAATTTGTTGGCTTTCTATGGCTTTTATAATTGTTTATATAATAGTATGTTATGTTAAATATATTCATAGTATTTAATGTAATATTGTAATATAAATAAATTATTGGATTGTCAATAGAATATCTCTATATTTAATTCATATATGTTACAGTTTAAAGTTTAGCAAACAGAAACAATAAAAAGTGACATTTTAAACTTTTAAAGGTTTAGCATATTTTTACTGTTCCTTTCATGACTGAATTTGTAGGATATATATTACATTGTCAGCTTTTTGAGTCTAAAGTAAAAGATTTTCTAAACAATTATTGAATCACTTAGTAACATAATCAACTGCACCAATGATTATAAAAACAAGCTTAAATTTGTAATTTGGGTAGATAAGTTATATATTTTTTGAAGCTGTTGTCTATAAATGTGGAGGCGCAATGGCCCAGTGGTTAGGGCAGCGGACTCGCGGTCATAGGATTGCGGTTTCGATTCCCAGACCGGGCGTTGTGAGTGTTTATTGAGCGAAAACACCTAAAGCTCCACGAGGCTCTGGCAGGGGATGGTGGTGATCCCTGCTGTATTCTTTCACCACAACTTTCTCTCACTCTTACTTCCTGTTTCTGTTGTACCTGTATTTCAAAGGGCCGGCCTTGTCACTCTCTGTGTCATGCTGAATATCCCCGAGAACTACGTTAAGGGTACACGTGTCTGTGGAGTGCTCAGCCACTTACACGTTAATTTCACGAGCAGGCTGTTCCGTTGATTCGGATCAACCGGAACCCTCGTCGTCGTAACCAACGGAGTGCTTCCTTCCTTCCTTGTTGTCTATAAATACTCATGTTAAACTGTTGTAGCTTGATAGCCTTTTCCAAAAAAAAAATGTCTCAAAAGGATTAACAGAGGGACAGTGAAATGTGATGTGAGGGGTAGATGTGAAGAAATACGACTGGTTGTTTTGACAGTCCGTGTGAAAAAGAAGGAGAGAACACAATGACTACAGGTCACTTGTCAGTAGTAGGAGTGAGAAAAGTGGTAGAGGGCAGAGAGCGGCACAGAGAGCAGAGGAGGAAGGTAAAAGACAGGAACAGATAACAGCACAGAAAGTGTAGAGAAGGAAGAGGAGAGAGAGAGAGAGAGAGAAAAAGAAAGAGGGAAGAGTGAAAGGAAGAGAGAGAGGAAGGAATAGCCGTTGTATGAAACTCTTGTGAACTCATCTTTGTCCCTCATCCATCCACGAATTGTCTTGTCTTGAATCACATATTTCTATGTTCTCTTTCTGCATTGCATAGTCATTTCTTGTTTGTTCATTTCTCATTTGGTTGTACATTTATTATTTAATGGAATGTTACAGGAGTGGCTGTGTGGTAAGTAGCTTGCTAACCAGCCACATGGGTCCGGGTTCAGTCCCACTGCGAGGCATCTTGGGCAAGTGTCTTCTGCTATAGCCTCGGGCCGACCAATGCCTTGTGAGTGAATTTGGTAGACGGAAACTGAAAGAAGCCTGTCGTATATATGTATATATATATATGTATGTGTGTGTATATGTGTGTCTTTGTTTGTCCCCCCACCATCGCTTGACAACCGATGCTGGTGTGTTTACGTCCCCGTCACTTAGCGGTTCGGCAAAAAGTGACCGATAGAATAAGTACTGGGCTTACAAAGAATAAGTCCCGGGGTCGATTTGCTCGACTAAAGGTGGTGCTCCACCATGGCCGCAGTCAAATTACTGAAACAAGTAAAAAAAAAATATATATATATATTCATATGTATATACATACACATACACATGTGTATGTCATTGTGTCTATGTCTCCCACTGCTGTTTGTGTTGTTGACGTATACATATACATATATATATATATATTGCATGTGTACCATTGGCGATTGTTTTCCCTCCGTCTTCCCTTCCTTGGATCTTTCCTTTTCCTATGTTTCTGACGAAGAGCTCCGCTCGAAATGTTAAACACCCCTTCTTTCCTTCTTTCCTGAGCGTCCAATAATACTACACTTGTTCCATGTCCTCGCGTCGTTGTGGTTTCTCTTGGTGTTTTCATGTTTGGATTAACATTATATATACACACACACACACACACACACACACACACACACACACACACATATATATATATATATATATATATATATATATATTTATATATATATATATATATATATATATATATATATAATATATATATATATACATACATTTATATATATATATGCATATATATTGTATTAGATATTTAGGTGCAAAACATATAAATATATATATAAATGTATGTGTGTTTATGGTTTGCACCTAAATATCAAATAATTATTGTAACACTCCATAACAAAGTATTTTATCACTTCTTTTAATGAATTTTTAGAGTATTATTTAGCATTAATTATCCTACTTCATTGAATACGAAGATCTGTTTATGTTGATACTTCTCCAATTTTTACTTTTCCATTGAAATATGAAATTACCTGTTCATTTAACAATTCAAATAACTTTATTAATTTTTGAAGTGTAAGATAATTATTAGCTTAAGGTGCAAGAATCATCTTTTGTCATCTGTTTCTCTCTCGTTTTTGCTTCTATTTCTTTTGTTAATGGCATTAAGTACTGGTTTTGCTATTACTGGTCTCTTGAAATCAATTGTAATTTATATAATACTTACTTTTAACAGAGAAGCTTTCTTTTGTCTCATTATATATTAATTTAAATGCTGATAAAACTGCAGTTGATATGGTTTTTTTCTTTGTGTAATCATATATAGTTTTTGTGCAACAATAAATGCATATTTAATGTGTTTTGTTTCCCATTTTAGGTATCTGATACATAATGATTAGGTCTAGATTTCTTCTATTCCTAAATTCCTTTGTTCAGCATATCACATGACTTACGGTATTATTTTCTTAGTTTTTCTATGCCTTTATTGTTTTATATAAGCATCACATGCTTTATCAGATATATCAATTTCTTTAAGGAGAATCTCTACAGAATATCTCTTGGAGATAAACTGAATCCTTATTTGCCAATTTATCTATGGATCTACAGTGTAATCATTAAATTACTTATTCACGTATCCAAATTGCATTACATCCACGGTGTTTCATCTTATCTTTGATGTAATTAATTCTGTAATCTTCTCTATGTAGAATCTCTTCATTTGTTTGGTTAAGTCTATTTTTGCATTTTCCATTTCTATTTTAAGTTCAGAATATGTTTGAAACACATATTTTTATAGATGTAATTTTGTTCCAACACAATTTCCATTTTCTAGATGCCATTTTCTGAATATATAACTTCTTACCATCAATTTTCTTCATTAGCAGGTTTTGTTTTAGAACTCTAAATTCTTTTGTATGTGTGTAACGCCATTAAGTTTATGTGTCACTTTCCATTTTTAATTGTTTTGAATTATTTCTACAAAGAAGAGGCTGAATTCTAACTAAGAATCAAACACTCAGTGAAATTTAGCAAACAGAAACAGTAAAAAGTGACATTTTAAACTTTATAAAGGTTTAGCATATTTTTTCTGTCCCTTTCATGACTGAATTTGTAGGATATATATTACATTGTCAGCTTTTTGAGTTGAAAGTAAAAGATTTTCTAAACAATTATTGAATCACTTAGTAACATAATCAACTGCACCAATGATTATAAGAACAAGCTTAAATTTGTAATTTGGGAAGATAAGTTATACATTTTGAAGCTGTTGTCTATAAATACTCATGTTAAACTGTTGTAGCTTGATGGCCTTTTTCAAAAAAAAAATGTCTCAAAAAATACACTCCCAGGTCTGGTTTGTAAATCTGGGCTTTCAATAATCTATTAGTTCATCTCATATGTCCTGTCCGATTTTACCTTTTGTTAAAATTGAATGAAATTTAATAGTATTTTAGAATGTCTAATGGAATTAGAAATTATTTTTATGCATTTGTGTAAATTTAAACTAATTAAATATTATTTTACTGAATAATAGAATTAAAATTTCTTTGATTAAGTATCCAAAGAGCATTTGAGGCACATAGTGCTTTATGAGTACAAAAATTGAAACTCTGCAGCTGAATCGACATGAAACATACACTCAGTTTATGGGAAAGAATGCTTGAATGAAAGAACTTGCAGAAGATGGTTTCCAAACTTCAGAAGTGGAGATTTCAGCCTTGAAGATGAAGATCAAACAGGACGTCCAGTTGAATTTGATGATGAGCTCCCTGAGGCATTACTTGAAGAAAATCCTGCATTATCAGTTGAAGAATTGGCAATAAAGCTTAGTTCAAACCATACCACTGTTCATCGTCATCTTCAACAACTTGGAAAAGTTCCTAAACTTAGAAAATGGGTGCTTCATGAATTGTCCGAAAGCAACCACAAATCCCGAGTTGACATCTGCTCATCTCTCCATTCTTGCGAACTCATTTCAATCTCTTTGGATTCACTTGTGACTGATAATGGAAAATTGATCATCTATTGAAATATTAAATGTCATAAACAGTGGCTTGGTAAAAGGGAAAAAGCTCAACCACAACCGAGAAGAGAACTTCATGGGAAAAAGGTTCTTCTCTCTATCTGGTGGGATTGCAAAAGAGTAATTCACTTTGAATTGTTACCACCTAATGCAACAATCAATGCTCAAGTCTACTGTCAGCAATTAGAGCATTTGAACCAAGCTTTGAAGAAAGACCCGCTTTAGTGAATCAAAAAGCAGTGATGTTTCATCAGGACAATGCATGACCCCACACTGCAAAGATCACATCACAGAAGATCGAAGAGCTTGGCTGGGAAAAATTCCTCATCCACCTTATTCTCCCGAACTTGCTCCTTCAGGCTACCATTCGTTTCTTAGTTTACAGAATCATTTGCGGGACATAGCTTTCGCAAGCCAGGAGGAGGTCGAAACTGACATTTCGGCGTTCTTCGCTTTGAAACCAAAAGAGTTTTACATTGATGGGATTAAAAAGCTTGTAAATAGATGGAAGGAAGTCATAGATAATCAGGGAAAGTGCATTGATGATTAAATTTCAATTAAATATAACATTTGATCACTTGTTTACTTTATTAAAAATTTGGACAGAACTTATGGGATGACCTGATAATTTTGTCCCTGTTAAAATATATATATGATTGTTAGTGTGTCCTGAATGACATGCTGAGTATATATATTTATATATGCATGTGTATATATCTATATGTATATATCATCATCATCATCTCCATCATTTAACGTCTGCTTTCCATGCAGGTATGGGTTGGCTGGTTTGACAGATGCTAGTTAGGCAGAAGACTGTACCTGCTTCTATTAGTTTTGGCATGGTTTTTATGGCTGGATGACCTTTCCAATACCAACTAAATATATAAATATATTTTACAATGTACAAAAATGTACTTCACGATAAAATTATTTTAGCATTTTCTACCTTGTCTTATTTTCCTTATACATATCGACTTGTGTTGCTTTTCTACCTTCTACACATATGTATATATGTATACACACACATTTATATATATATATATATATATATATATATATATATATTTCTTTACTACCCACAAGGGGCTAAACACAGAGGGGATAAACAAGGACAGACAAACGGATTAAGTCGATTATATCGACCCCAGTGCATAACTGGTACTTAATTTATCGACCCCGAAAGGATGAAAAGCAAAGTCGACCTCGGCGGAATCTGAACTCAGAACGTAACAGCAGACAAAATACGGCTACACATTTCGCCCGGCGTGCTAACGTTTCTGCCAGCTCGCCACCTTGAAATATATATATATATAAGTCCATATCCATATCTCTATAAATCCACATCAATATTTATTTCTATCTACATGTATATCCTGTATCTACCGGGTGCATGGGCTAAATTTGATGAGTTGGCATCGCCTTTTTTATGTGTTGGAGACATAGAGATTAAAGTTGTAGTTGAGATAAAATCAACTGATATGAAGGACTGGAAGCCATCTAAATATTGGAAAAGAGTTAACTCTATTGTCATGGTTTGCAACATATATCAAAATGTCGACATTATGACTGCCAGTCAATGCTCTGTGAATGCTGTAAAAGCTGTAACACATGATATGGACAGCTGCAACAGAGACTATGAAGCCATGTCCAGAAGGATGGTAATGGTCTTTGGGTATGTCTCTGTGAGGGTGATATGCTACTCCACATCTTTGAAAAGAGCCTTTGGCTCAATTCACACAGCTATGTGAAGCTGCTGGAGGCTGTGGTCAAACTCTGGCTGGAGAGAGTTGCTGCTGGAAGGCCATGTAAGTAGCAACGGCATATGGTTCCTTGCTATACCCCAAGAAAGAGTCAAAAGGGGTTGTCAGAGAATTTCTGTGACTTCACCATCTCCAATTTCTGGCCTCTTAATTCCTCTGATTGTAATCCCATGGATTTACTTAGAGCGAGATGTAGTTGAGAAAGATACCAACTACTCTGCCTATAACACCAAAGCTGAGCTGGTGACCAAGACCAAGGTGGTGTTTGTAGATCTTCCCAGGGACACAGTGAGGAACGCATGCCCCAGGTTCCAGAGCTGTCTTGAGGCCATCACAGAAGCTGAGGGTTGCTAGTTTGACTAAATGTTATCTCCCAGCCACAGTCCAGTTGACATGTTTTGATGTTTTAACCCTTTTGTTACCAACCCAGCTGAAACCAGCTCTGGCTCTGAGTACAAATGTCTTGTTTTTTCATAAGTTCTGAATTAAAATCTTCCACCAAACCTTAGTCACAATTTATGTTCCTAACATGAGCTGAATGATAACTAAGTTATTTTACTAAATTCTTTGTTATATTTAAAGTAATTGAAAGAAACACAGAATATCACAACAGAAATACAGTAACGAAAGGGTTAAAATACTTGTATTTTTGGATGGGATATAGTATTTTCTTTTCCTTTAATGCAAACTGTCAAATTTAGCATAAGCACCGTGTTCTCAACACACCAACATTGTATACAGTCACTGGTCACATGTGCACTATATACAACCACATTTCTTTTCCTTGTTTCAGTTATTAGACAGAGGCCAAACTGGGGCCCCACCTTGAATTGTTAGTCGAATGAAATGACTCCAGTACTTATATTTTTTTAAAGTCTGGTTCTTATTTTGTTGGTCTCGATTGCTGAACTGCTAAGTTATAGGGATGTAAAAATCCCTACAGTGGTTGTCAAGTGGTGGTGGTCTATCAAATCCATTCACAAAGCTTTGGTTGGTCAGAGGTTCTAACAGACACCCTAGGTGCCAAACTGTGGGACTGAACCCAGAGCCATGTAGTTAGGAAGCAAACTTCTTACCACACTGCCACACAAACATATCCAAACTACATGCTACAGACAATCACATGCATGTATTCACAAATACACCTACATGTGTTCACAAATACATCTACATGTATTCAAAAATACACCTACATGTATTCAAAAATACACCTACATGTATTCAAAAATACACCTACATGTATTCAAAAATACATCTACATCCACACTACACAAAATCCTATGCACACATTCATAAACACATCCACGTTACACATGTGGCATGCTACATCAACACTACCCTCAGTTACATTTACCCCTTCCTAAGCTTGTCTCTACTGCACACTGTCACAAGCACATATTCTTACACACAGCCATTGCAAACTACATTCGATCAATGAGAAGCAGAGGCACCACCCACATCTTACAATAGAAAATACTTATAATAACATACAGATGTTCACAGTCATGCATTGTTACATAGACACAAAAACACCCAATGAAAATTATGCACACACTTACACACATATGCACACAAGCACACACACTCACACGTACACATGGACAGACACACACATACAAACACACACAAACACATACACACACACACACCCACACTCACACACATATGCACAGACACACAATCACATATGCACACACACACAAACACACGCAAACACATACACACACACACTCACTCATACACACACACATATGCACAGACATGCACATGATCACATATGCACACACACACACACACACACACAAACACATACACACACCCACACCCCCACACACACTCACACACATATGCACAGGCACATGCACACAAACACACACACACACATACATACATGCACACATATACACACAAACCATTTCCCATAAAGACTGGAAAATAAAAGTTATGACACTTTAATGATATAACTATTAAATAGATAACTGAACATAATAATAATATGTCTGTGATAAACATAATGAATATAATATCCTGAGATAATAAATCACAGTAGATAATCTTAACTCATGGGAATAAATATGCATCGGCCTGGCTGTGTGGTTAACATGTTGACTTCCCAGCAACATGGTTTCATGTTCAATGCCAATTGTAGATCATGTCTCTCATCAAAAGCTTTGATTGACCAAAATTTCCGAGTGAAATTTGGAACCAGCATGGCAGCTACTCAAGGGAGCTGCCTGGTTTAATAATACTACCTGTCACTTAAGTTTCCTTTCAAGCCAATGGTGGTTCCTCTATGTGGTTGCTTGACATGCTAGAAATACTGGGTTCAGTCCCACAGCGTGGCGCTTTGGCCAAGTATCTTCTACTATAGCCTTGGGCTAACCAAACCCTTGTGAGTGGATTTGGTAGAGGAAACTGAAAGAAACCCGTTGTATATATATTTCTTTACTACCCACAAGGGGCTAAACACAGAGAGGACAAACAAGGACAGACAAAGGGATTAAGTCGATTACATCGACCCCAGTGCACAACTGGTACTTAATTTATCGACCCCGAAAGGATGAAAGGCAAAGTCGACCCCGGCGGAATTTGAACTTAGAACGTAACGGCAGATGAAATACGGCCACGCATTTCGCCCGGCGTGCTAACGTTTCTGCCAGCTCGCCGCCTTATATACACCTGTTGTATATATGCATGTATATATATATATATATATATGTAAGTGTGTGTGTATGTTTGTGTGTCTGTTCTGTGTTTGTCCCCCCAACATTGCTTGACAACCGATGGTGGTATGTTTACGTCCCCATAACTTAGCCATTCGGCAAAAGAAACCAATAGAATAAGTACTAGGCTTACAAAGAATAAGTCCTAGGGTCGATTTGCTCGACTAAAGGTGGTGCTCCAGCATGGCCACAGTCAAATGACTGAAACAAGTAAAAGAGTAAAAGAGTATGTGGTGATGTGGTGGTACTGAAGGAAATTAAAATGATACTTGTCTTCTCAACATTGTTAGTTTTTATACCATATTTAACATGTACAGAAACTCTGGAGAAACCATATTGATTTTAGGTTATATTCTTGGTTGATGTAATTTTTCTTTTTGTAGAATTTGCTGCTCTAGCTTGGCTGCAGTTGAATGACTGCAAACAATAGAAGACTAAAAGCAAGAACAAAGAGTTCAATGAACCATCAAATTCTATCAAAGAAAATAAAAGCAATTTTCTTGATTTCACTTGCTTTCTTCCTCTCTTATAAATATGTGGCCTTGTTTCAAAAGTAAGGAACAAATATCTGGTTCTTGTTGTTATAGTTACCAAATAGAAATATGTTACATCATCATCATCATCATCATCATCATCAATGATTTAATGGTCACTTTTCCATACTTGCATGAACCAGATAGAATTTGTTGAGGTACTTTTTCCAAGCAAGATATATTTTTCAGGATAGATAGGAAACTAATGGCATGTCTTCATTACGACCATCATGTAGTGTCAAGACAAGAAAAAAATCCGGGCTATTCAAGTCTGGGGAACATGAAGGCCAGTTGACATTGCCGTAGCGAGAAATTATTCTCTCTCCAAAGCCCTGTCGTAGTAACTGCATTGTTGCTCTTGTATGAGCAGTTGCCCCATCTTGCTGGAACCCTGTGTGGGGTCTACTTTGAATGGCTTTCACATTCCCCAGACTTGACTAGCCCAGATTTTTTCTTGTGGGGATACCTGAAAGTGAGAGTTTACCCCCAACAAACTGGAGAACCTGGTGCAACTGAAGGAGTACATCAATAGAGAAATCGGTGAAGTGGGGTCTGAAACTCTTGAGGGTGTTATGGTGTAAGTTTTGGAAAGAGGGTGGGTGTGTGAAGCCCAAAATGGCTGCCATTTAAGTGATGTCATTTTTCACATGTGATGTAGTGGTGTTGTAAAATTTGACTTGTGCATATTAATTTCCATTATGTCTTTTATATTGTATCAAAATTTCATGCATTTATTTGTAAAGTTAAGGAAGTTATTAAAATTTAAAACCCATTGGTGACCTTTGGGACACCCTGTATATACATATATTTATATACCAGCACTCTGTCGGTTATGGTAATGAGGACTCCAGTCGATTCAGTCAACAGTACAACTTACTCATGAAATTAACGTGCATATGGCTGAACACTCCACAGACACATGTAACCATAACGTAGTTTTCAGGAAGATTCAGCATAACACAGAGTGTAACAAGGCTGGCCCTTTAAAATACGAGTACTTCTTATTTTTGTCAGGTGAGTGGATTGGATCAACACGAAATAAAGTGTCTTGCTCAAGGACATGATGCATCACCAGGAATTGAACTCACAACCTTATGATCATGAGCTGAATACCCTAACCACTAAGCCATGTGCCTTCACTATCTATCTATCTATCTATCTGTCTATCTATCTATCTATCTATCTATCTATCTATCTATCTATCTATCTATCTATCTCTCTCTCTCTCTCTATATATATATATATATATATATATAAAATGCCACACATCCTCTTCTATTTTCTCCTCCTGTTTTCATTTTGACCTATCTCTTCATTCTAATCATACACGTCTCTACTCCACCTCATCTATCGACAAATACTACCAATACATTCTCAAAATTTCATTCACACTTTAAGACCCCTTCGATTGAGCAATACATAATCCATGGCTCCATACTTTGAAATGACTAAACATGAACTACTGTTGGAACTTACCATGTACCGGAAACTTTTTTACCACTGCTATACACCACTTTCCTCGAATAATGGAAATCTAACGACAATATTTTTATATATTTTATATTTTATTTCTACTTTCATTCTCTTATTTCCCCCTATATCCCCTATCTCCTCCTTTTCCATAATAATTCCTTATTTTGAGCTCAAATACTTACCTCTGTTTAACCATCTCACATCGTCTCTGAAGAAGAAATATTCATAGTATCCCAGAAACAGCTATAAGGCTATATCTATATCTTTTTCCTTACAAATGTCCTGAAAACTCCTCATAGCCTTGGTTTTGTTATCTCATTTTGTGTAATATATATATATATATATATATATACAGGGTGTGATGGGTAAATTATCGCCATTTTATATTTTTAATTTTGTGCATGATTTTGATTTTGTCAACTACACAGTATAGTAGGGTCAGTTGGGTCACAGTCTGAGAGAAAAACAGCACCCTGATGCAATTCACTCTGCCAGAAATTTGGAAATGAGATGCTGTACTGCTTGGCCTTCATGCTGGAAGCTCGAATACGAACATTTCAGAGTGTTTGGGTGTCAATCTGAGGACAGCGCAATCTGAGGATATGTACCGGGAGTGAGAAAAATCAAACATCCAGTCAACACCATGGTATTTGGAATAACCACTAGTGATGGTGACGTTATGCCTCCATTCATCTTCCCACATGGCCTCAGATTCAACACAGAGCCTACATCAAGTGCGTGGAGGAGGTAGTGCTGCTCTAGGTCAAGAAGGTAGCTACTGGAAGACCCTATGTCTTTTTTTTGTTTTTGGTCAGTAAGTGTTATTTTCTATTTGCTTCTATCTAGAAATCAGAAGAAATGACAATTCTTCTCTTCAAACTTTGCTTTTGTGACCTGGACATCAATGTTTTGAAACTGACCTATTTTCCATTACATTTCAAACAGATTCAGCACCGAGTTGCTCAAGCAGAAATATTGCTATAGAAACTATTCTGCTCAATAACACAGATTTGCTTGTCCGTTGCTTGACCATAACTACTTGAGCATGTCCTTTTGTGGCTAACAATACGTGCATCTCTGATTATGAGCAGCAGTAGCAGGGAAGCATCATAGCCATGTGTTGAGACGGGTTCTTTGGGGTTTGAATAGAAGTAACAAAAGCAAAGTTTGAAGGAAATATTGGCCGTTTTTCATCCTTTCTAGGAGTAAGGAAATAAGAAATAACAGTTCCTACCCAAGGACAAAAATCTTGTTACACAGTGTCCTGGCTGTGACCATTCTATCTACTCAGAGTTTGTATAAGATCGCATTATCCAATATATTTCTCATCTTCTAAGATGGTAGAAAGTAATTTTAAGGAAGGTTGGTTGGTATTTCTAGCATGTCACTCAATCCTGTATTAATTTCCTGGTTGATTTGTCAAAATTAAAATTAACATTTAATCTCTAGGATATTGAAAAACAGACATTGAGAAACATTTTCTTGACAAGGAAAAAATTGTGAGCCATATTTGTAACTTTATGTGTCTATTTTCATTGATGAACATTTTACTGGAAAATGTATGTCAAATTCAAAGCTAGCTTTCACACTGGTTTTTATAGTCTTGGATACAGACATACTGGAGAATGTTTCAACCAATAATAATCATTATAAGAAAAAGAGAAAAAAATCCAAAATATTAGCCAATTGTAAAAGAAAACAAAAAAATAAGAATAAAACAATCTATATAGTTTTTAGCCAATCATAAACCATTATCAGAGACAACCTAATAAATCGTGACTGCATTTTAACCAATAGGATGGTTAAGCAAAACACAATAAAATCTGGGTAGAGTTTAGCCAATCATAAAGCATTATGAGAATAACAATAAATCTAGACAGTATTTTAACCAATAGAAACTAAAATATGAAGCAATGAAATCTTGATAAATTTTAGCTAAAAAGAAAGCATTATAAAAGAAGCAATAAATTCAGCCAAGTTTTGGCCAATGTGAAAGAAACATGTCAAAGGGCATCAATAACAATAAATTTCTTTGGAAATATAATGTCAGAACTTGAAAGGGTTGCGGACTTGTATGTGAAAATCTTACAAAATGAAATTATTAAAAGTGTTTATGTTATTCTAGGAAAGCAGACACCGAACAATAATAAACTAAATCCATATATGTATGTATATATATATATATATATACACCCACACACATATATATGTGCGTGGGTATATGCATTCTTTATATTTATACATACACATATATGGATTTAGATTATTACTGTTACATGCACACACACACATATGTACGTACATAAATATGTACATATACACATACACACCTATAATATATATATATATATATATATATATATATTATATATATATATATATATATATATATATATGTGTATATATATATGTATATATATTTATATATATATATACTTATATATATATATATATACATATATATATATTTACAATATTGATTCTGCAACACAAAGTAAAATGGACATATACATGCACACACACACACAAGCCAACACATATGCTTACATATTCTCAAAGTCACATGCATGTCATATATATAGATATAGATATGTGTATATGTGTGTGTAAGCACAGGAGTGTGTGTGTGTGTGTGTGTCTGTGTGTGTGTTTATACAGATATATATTTATATAACATATGGATATTCATATAAACATGTACAGTGCATACACCTACTTACCTACTTAGAAACATATATTATGAATACATCCATATATTCTACACACTTATGCATACATACAAAAAGTGATGATATATAAACATTTGTGTCTGTATGAATAAATATAAATATATCTGTACTATGCATGTGTATATATATATATATACATACCTCTTTTATGTGTGTATATATATATATTATATTAAATTTATGTATATGCACATGTATATAATGCCCACGTATGTGTATTCATACGTAGGGGGAAATGGATGTAAAAATGATGTAAAAACGAACAAATGAAATAACTATATCAGATGCAAGCATATATACACCCACCCACACAGATGTGCTCATTCATACATATATATACATGCATATAGAAATATCTAGATATATTATAAAAGTGTGTGAATACATATTCATACATAGAAAAATTATGAATATATATTTTACCAACACTCTCACACATTTATATATACACATGTATAATAAATATATGCAGACATAAGAGAATAAATGTATAGTATAGAAAATAAAATTTAAAAAATAATGCAGCAATGTTTTTTCCGCCTTTCTCAATATCTGTGAAAATGAAGTAGGTTTATATGAAAAATATTAAATGTTTTGTTCAATATATTTAATAATTTGATAAAATATGGTAAAATTTATGTCCATTTGACTGAAATACATCAATTAAGAAATTTAAATAATCTATACAATTTTCTGACATACATTTTACTATGTAAGAATGTATAGATTCTTTTATTCTGAATTTTTTGCTATTTAAGCATGTATGATTTTCATCTTTTATCTTTCATCATTTACTTGATTCAATAAAAGTACTGTGGTCATGCTGCAGCAAACAGGTCGAAGGGTTTTAGTTGAACAAATCAACTTCAAGATTTATATGATATTTTAAAATCTGGTACTTAAAGATCTGTATAGGCACAGGTTGGCTGCGTGGTAAGACGCTTGCTTTCCAACCACATGTTTCCAGGTTCAGTCTTACTGTGTGGTGCCTTGGGAAGGTATCTTTTACTATAGCCTTGGGCCAACCAAAGCATTGTGAGTGGATTTCGTAGAAGGAACTGAAAGAAGCCTGTCATATATAATCCTGAAAAAATATATATGTGTATGTGTGTGTGTATGTGTGTGTGCATGCGCACACGTGTCTTTGTATCTGTATTGTCCCCCTACCACCACTTGCCAACCAGTGTTTGTGTGTTTATGTCCCCATGACTTGGCAGTTTGGCAAAGTAGATCAATATAATAAATACACAGATATATATAAATATGCATATATATACATACACACATATACATGCACACATACATCTGTACATATGTACACACACATATATATGCATGTGCATATATACACATACATAAACGCACACACACACACACATATATACATATATATACATATACATACACATTTATATCTACACACATATACATATATAAACACATACACATACATACCTACATATAAATACATACACACCTGCGCCTGCACACACATACATATACACATACATATACACATACATATATATACACAGCTACACACAATTATTCTCTCTCTCTCTTTACTCTTTTACTTGTTTCAGTCATTTGACTGCAGCCATGCTGGAGCACCACCTTTAGTCAAGCAAATCGACCCCGGGACTTATTCTTTGTAAGCCCAGTACTTATTCTATCGGTCTCTTATGCCGAACCGCTAAGTGATGGGGACATAAACACACCAGCATCGGTTGTCAATCAATGCTAGGGGGATAAACACAAACACACAAACACACACACACATATATATATATATATATATATATATATACGACAGGCTTCTTTCAGTTTCTGTCTACCAAATCCACTCACAAGGCTTTGGTCGACCCGAGGCTATAGTAGAAGACACTTGCCCAAGATGCCACGCAGTGGGACTGAACCCGGAATCATGTGGTTGGTAAGCAAGCTACTTACCACACAGCCACTCCTGCGCCTATATAAATGTATACATACAGCTTGTCTGAAGATATTATACAAATCTTTTTGTTTTAATAAAATGAATGTGCATGTACACAGGAAGCTGAAATTCTAGGATGTTGGTACAAATGCTCTTTCTTAATTGTGGCTAAAATTTGACATATATTTCAGCTGTTTTTTGTGAGTAATTAAGAATTTACTGTAATTGGCTGTCTGAAGTTATTATGCAAATGTTGGAATTTATATTTTTACAGTGTTAATAATACGTTTTTGCTATTTTGCTGGTTATAATATAATCATGGATAAAAAGAAAGATATTACAGCGTCTGAAAAGCAGAAAATAACTAAGCTTTTGAGTGATGCATTAGCCTCTTTGAACATTTCGAAGCATCTTGGCCGAGATCGTCGAACAATCAAGAAAACAAAATATTATACCAAGAACTTTCTCTTTATTATTCCACTATATATATATAATGTGACATCGTGTGTACCGTTGGCGATTTTTTCCTCTGTCTTCCCTTCTCTGGATCTTTCCTTCTCCTATGTTTCCGACGAAGAGCTCCGCTCGAAACGTTAAACCCTCCTTCTTTCCTGAGCGTCCAATAATGCTATATTTGTTCCACGTCCTCGCGTTGTTGTGTTTTTTTGTGCTTTCTTGTTTGGATTAACTTTATATATATATATATATATATATATATATTATATATATATATATATATATATGGAGTTTAACGCAGGTGTAATTCAAATACTTTTACTTCCGACACAGGTTTCGAAGATATCACTGATATTATTCCAAAGGAATAAAATGGTGTAAAACAATGTAATCTTCTCTTCAGGGAAGTGAAGAAATGAAACTCGTCAATCAGACATTTTAACATATATATACTTACGTGTGCGCGGCATTGTGCCTGTGTTTGCCCCAGCCACCGTTTGACAATCGGTGCTGGTGTGTTTACGTCCCAAATAAATTTAGTGGTTCGGCAAAAAGGGGCCGATAGAATAAGTACCAGGCTTTTAAAAAGTAAGTACTGGAGTCAATACATTCGACTAAAAATTCTTCCATGTGGTGCCCCAGCATGGCCGCAGCCTAAAGACTGAGACATGTAAAAGATAAAAAAAAAAAAAGATATATACAAGCCTCATTGGACGGAATGAAGCAGCTACCCAGTGGCGCAATCTACAGCAGCGCCGTCTGGAATATAAATACAAATTTCGAGTGTCATCAAGTGACCTGTTCGTTTTCAGTCTTAGATTCCTGCTGATGATGGCTTGAAACATTTATATTTAAATCTTGCACAGGTTTTAGCCATTGGTTCAATGTTTACCACTGCTCATGCGCAATTTATTAGGTCTTCATCAATTACAGTTTTTGTGTTCGTTACATTTAGTACGCTTGCACTTAGTTTACACTCCCTTTCTCCCCGCTCCAGACCCCTTTCTTTACACACACATTATATATTGGGTGGGCCATATTTTCATTGGAATTAAACAATTCAAAAAATTATTTTCTAATTGTGTTTATTACAGAAAGAAATTTATTGATTTTTTAAAACCTCTTTTGTAACACAATAGCCAATCCTCTCTCTTACTCTCTATTTTGCTTACAAATAAATCAAAATATACATACATACATACATATATGTATATATAAATGTATGTATATATATATATATATAATATATATATATATATATATATATATATATATAATATATATATATATATATAGGCGTGTCTTGCATATACATACATACATCAAATATTTACGCTATAACTTTATGAATAGAATTTTACAATTGAACTGAAAAATAATCTCCGGGTAATTGACTTAGTAAAGATCTCGACAGAGCAAAGAAAGCTCTAGAGAATGGGTATATATTGATATCTCGGCGCTAAAATTGATTAATTTTTCAAACTGCCCTTCTCCTTGCTTATCAAACCTATGCACACAGAATTGCATTCATACGAAGATGTTAATCGATGTTAGCGCCAGGATATCAGTATATATATCTATATACATAAATACTTACATAATGCACTCACATCCGCACTATACATATGTATGTATGCATGTATATATGTATATGCATGTATATGTATGTATATATATATATATACATGCATATACATATATATATATATATATATATGTATGTGTGTGTGTGTGTATGTGTGTATATGTATATGTATATATATATATATACATACATATATATATATAATATATATATATATATATATATATATATATATATATATATATATATATATATACATACATATATATATTTCTCGCCTTGTTTTTCTGTGTCCCTTTCTGTAGAAGAGCGTAGGCTCGAAACGTAAAAGACTTTTTCTATTCCTGAGCGTTATACTAATACATCTGTTTGTTTTGTACACCACCTGTCTTTGTCTTTTGTTTTTTTCGTAACTCTTCCTATATATATATATATATAATATATATATTATATATATATTATATATATATATATATATATATATATATATTATATATATATATATATATATATATATATATATAGTCCTTGTTTGTCCCCTCTATGTTTAGCCCCTTGTGGGTAGTAAAAAGAAATATATATATATAGGCCTTGCTTAGAGGCCTTAACTCCTGCATGTTGTCAGGAGCGACGTTGTGACATGGTGTGCCGAGAGTATCTTAAACCTGGCGGAGCCCATCTCTCTCAAGGTTTGATCATAGTTGGTCCATCAAATTCTTCATATTTTTGAAATGTTTTAACTGAAGAAGGCTTACGCAATGGACGCATCTCTTTTTATATACTACGCAAATCTGAAACGTGCGTATTAAATGATTTCAGACTCTTATTATTTAGTTTGACTTCATTATTACATCTAATACAAAAACAGCGAGCTATCAGAATCGTTGGCGTCCCGGGCGAAATGCTTAGCGGTATTTCGTCTGCCGTTACGTTCTGAGTTCAAATTCCGCCGAGGTCGACTTTGCCTTTCATCCTTTCGGGGTCGATTAAATAAGTACCAGCTACGCAGTGGGGTCGATATAATCGACTTAATCCGTTTGTCCTCTCTGTGTTTAGCCCCTTGTGGGTAGTAAAGAAATAAGTATTTCGTCTGCCGCAACGTTCTGAGCTCAAATTCCGCCGAGGTCGACTTTGTTTTTCATCCTTTCGGGGTCGATAAATTAAGTACCACTTGAGTACTGGGGTCGATGTACTCGACTATCTCACCCTAATTTCAGGCCTTGTGCCTATAGTAGAATGGATTATTGCATCTAATACGACTCGATGACAGTACAGACTTGATTTCGCTAAAGTGAATACTTTAACAATGATTTGGGGTAATTTGTTACATTTGACTGGAGTCGAAAATTCTGGTGCCACCACTGCTTCTTAGCGTAACTGAAAACTAAGATAGATAGATAGAAAGATAGATAGTTAGATACATATGTGCACGCGTGTGTGTTTGCGTGGGAACATGATGGGGTGCTGAAAAGTTCCTGGGTTTAAGGATATCGCGAAAGGCCTGGTTGGAGGCCCAACCTTCCGAGTTCTTTTACAGGGTTTAGAAAAACTGAAGGACCACTGCACTAAGTGTGTGAATCTGAGAGGGGAATATGTTGAATAAAGTCATAATTAAGTGATCCTCCTGTATTTTCTTTTACCCAAAGCTAGGAACTTTTCAGTACTCACTCGTATATATATATGTGAGTGTGTGTATACTCTTTTACTCTTTTACTTGTTTCAGTTATTTGACTGTGGCCATGCTGGAGCACCGCCTTTAGTCGAGTAAATCGACCCCAGGACTTATTCTTTGTAAGCCTAGTACTATCGTTCTCTTTTGCCGAACTGCTAAGTTACGGGGACGCAGACACACCAACATCGGTTGTCAAGCGATGTTGGGGCGACAAACACAGACAGACAAACACACACATATATATACATACATACGACGGGCTTCTTTCAGTTTCCGTCTACCAAATCCACTCACAAGGCTTTGGTTGGCCCGAGGCTATAGTAGAAGACAGATGCCCAAGGTGCCACGCAGTGGGACTGAACCTGGAACCATGTGGTTCGTAAGCAAGCTACTTACCACACAGCCACCCCTACGCCTATGTATATATATATAACTTATAAAACAAGAAGATGGAATGAACATGCTTTAATCATCAATCACAACAATTGTTTCTGTACAATAATAACAACTGTTCGTTACTGAGTTTTCCATATCATACTATTTACATACAATAGTATATAGATAATTACATAAATAAATATGATCCAGCTGGATCAGAGTCAGTTTCTAATCGTTTTGTACCCCATTGTATTTTTGGCATTCTGTCTCTGTGGAGTAACTTATGGATTCAAATAGACATAACGCATAAAGATATCAAATAAAGTAATGGCAGTAAGGAATGAAAATTATAAATCATAAAACAAAGAGACCAAAATTAGTAATAGGCGCAGGAGTGGCTGTGTGGTAAGTAGCTTGCTAACCAACCACATGGTTCCGGGTTCAGTCCCACTGCGTGGCATCTTGGGCAAGTGTCTTCTGCTATAGCCCCGGGCCGACCAACGCCTTGTGAGTGGATTTGGTAGACGGAAACTGAAAGAAGCCTGTCGTATATATGTATATATATATACGTATATGTATGTGTATGTGTGTTTGTGTTTGTCCCCTAGCATTGCTTTACAACCGATGCTGGTGTGTTTACGTCCCCGTCACTTAGCGGTTCGGCAAAAGAGACCGATAGAATAAGTACTGGGCTTACAAAGAATAAGTCCTGCGGTCGATTTGCTCGACTAAAGGCGGTGCTCCAGCATGGCCGCAGTCAAATGACGGAAACGAGTAAAAGAGTAAATGAGAGAGTAATGGAAATAAAAGTGAAGCGTATAAATATAAATGAAACCTAAAATTCTGTTCTTTATTATTCTATCGTAAGCATGTCTCCTTTTTCTTGTGAAGATAGATTAAAACTGTGTGTACTGTTTTCTGTTTTGATGCAGTTCACTTTACCAGATATTTTCGACCCAGAGTAGAGTAACATTCCTCTCCTGTTCCCCATATTGCTTTTTAACGGTTTTATTGAAATAGAGACAGGCTAAATTGTTCTAAACATGAGTCATATATTATTAGGAAATCGTTGCAAACTAATTGATATTCCGACTGCATTTAATGCATATGTTTCAATTGATTATGTAACAAATTACTATGTAAGTACCACCCTCATTAGTTGATTACAAACGAAATGCATTGATGGAATCGAGTTTGCCTCTATATATTGTAGCAGAGAGAAGAGAGTCGTATAAAACACGGAAAGAATTATATTATAAAGAGAGGGAATGAAAAAAAGACGAGACATTTGAATAGAGATCTAATGAAGAGGAGAAGATGTGTAATATAAAGTAAAAGTGAATAGATGAATAAGTAAGTGGATAACGTAGAGGACGATGGAGTTTGGTTAAAGAAAGGAGAAGAGGAAAAGGAGGAAAAGAGAGGAAACAAAGAAAAAATAGAGACAAGAACAATGAAGGGAATCAGTCTGGTGAGGACGCTGCTAATCAGATCATAAGGAATTTCGTAAGTGCTGTTCTTCTCAGCAGACCATAACACTTTAGATCTAAGAAAACATTTATTAGCCTATGTACTAGTAATAATTTCAAATCCCAAAATTGAAGAAAAGATTAGAGTTTTCCCTTATTTAGATATGCTACAGTTTCGAAATACGGGGTCTCATTGTAATTATGTACTCTTTACTTTCTCTCTTTTACTCTTTTACGTGTTTCAGTCATTTGACTGCGGCCATGCTGGAGCACCGCCTTTAGTCGAGCAAATCGACCCCGGGATTTATACTTTTGTAAGCCCAGTACTTATTCTATCGGTCTCTTTTGCCGAACCGCAAAGTGACGGGGACGTAAACACACCAGCATCGGTTGTCAAGCAATGCTAGGGGGACAAACACAGACACACAAACACACACACACATATATATATATTCATATATACGACAGGCTTCTTTCAGTTTCCGTCTACCAAATCCACTCACAAGGCTTTGGTCGGCCCGGGGCTATAGCAGAAGACACTTGCCCAAGATGCCACGTAGTGGGACTGAACCCGGAACCATGTGTTTGGTTAGCAAGCCACTTACCACACAGCCACTCCTGCACACTATATAAAAAGTAAACACAAAGAATTGGTAATACTATAAATAGTAATATTATATATAATATTAACAAAATTAATAGTACTATTAATAACAATATGTATGTATGTATGTATGTATGTATCTATCTATCTATCTATCTATATCTATCTATCATTTAAAATATACAATTTAAAGAAATAGTAGTAATAGTTTCATGCCAAAGAGATATAATAATTAGTTAGATTTTAAATAACATGACATTCATCTCCAAATAATCTTCCAGGCTCAGGGCATAGCGTCAGACCTAATTGAAAACTCAAGACACTAGTCTACGAGAAAACATGAGAAAAAAATTGTAAGAAAAACGTGATGAATTTTGATGGTAAAAAGTAGAAGAAAAATAATAAGAAAACCAAGATTTTCGTCTCCTTTGTATGTAGAAATCACATTTAATCTAGCCGATGTAGAATAATATAATGGAGTGGCGACCAAAGTTTGTGAAATAGCTACTCAATTTGGAGAGGTTTTTATTCCCTAGTTCGACAAAAAAAAACTTGTCCATGTGTTTGTATTTGCTAAAAATTTCGGACCTGGAATTAAGTAGTGTAGTAGAACTTGGATCGAAAAAGAATGTGCCATCTTTCAGCTACGCATTGGTTGCATTTCTTTTATCCATTCATATCTATCACAGTTTTCTCCCCGATACTCCATTTGACTGTACGTAGTGTGCAGTTGGTGTTCAGATACTATACATGTTAGCCAACTTAGTGTCTTTATTTTTATCAATGTGTCGCAAAAACCGTCGTAATCTTCCTTCTCGAATACGTTATCTTGGAGCACAGCTGTAACTTCAGCTTCATAACCAAGTGTTCATCAAACACAACTGATCAAGCTGGCAAGCTTCATAGTGTCGACAGTTACAAGTGGAACTGAGCTTTTGGTTTGACTTGTAATTGAAAATGTCCTTCAGATTGGGGCAGTAACTCTATAGAATTTACATCTATTTAGAATCTTCCCGTATCTATGGTTTATTGGAAGATGCATATTTAATAATGCCCGGAATTTCTTATCGCTGTTAATTTTAACATTTAAGGAGAAAGGTGTGGGTGAACTATATTATTTTCCTATGTCTAATTTTAGGCTTCATATTCTTAACTGCAAGGTTATATCATATCTTATAAATAGACCAAAGAGATGCAAGTTATGCGTAGCTGAAAGATCGCACATTCTTTTCCGATCCAAGAATTCCACTACGCTACTTAATTCAATATCCGAAATGTTTAGCAAATGCAAGCTGATGGACGATATATATAAAGTTGAAACTTTGTATAGTTGTATTTAGAGTAAGATATCAGTCAATCAAATTCCGCCATAGTCTTATTTGCACATTTTATTTTTGTATTTTTATAATTTTACAAATACCTTCACGTTTAATAACAATCCTCTAGTAAATGATTATGTAGTGGAATTAAGAAACAGCTAATACGTTTCACAATTGACAATTGCAGTAAAATGACTGGATTTTCTGTTTAAAATACCTACCAATAGGTTTCATCGAGCTGAAGTTCACGAGAGCATTTTAACCAATCAGCGTACGTCTTAGACGCCTCGGTATGAGTAAAATGTTAGCACAGTTGACTTTGATAAAGCCTTTTCATAGAAATATTTTAACCAATCACAGTGACCAGTAGAGGATTCAGTAATTATCAGATGTTGAGAAATATCTGATTCAACAAACAATTGTTTTGGCTAAAATATTTCTCACCGAAATTAATTTCAAAGGTTTTTCTACTCAAACAAAAATATCCATCCTTATTAATGGAAAAGGTATACAATATAGGACAATTTACAGCTTCCCAAGAAAGAAGATGAGTGAACTTCACGGTATATATATCTAAGGCGGCGAGCTGGCAGAAACGTTAGCACGCTGGGAGAAATGCTTGGCAGTATTTCGTCTGCCGTTACGTTCTGAGTTCAAACTCTGCCGAGGTCGACTTTGCCTTTCATCCTTTCGGGGTCGATTAAATAAGTACCAGTTACGCACTGGGGTCGATATAATCGACTTAATCCGTTTGTCTGACCTTGTTTGTCCCCTCTGTGTTTAGCTCGTTGTGGGTAGTAAAGAAATAGGTATATATCTAAATCCTTAAAATAAATTCCCGGGATGTCTGTGGCTACATGAATTCCTAATGGTAGCTTAGACGACTTAATATGTCCAGTTCAATCTCTTTCTCTTAAATTTGTTACTATAATTAATGTTTGTATAGTTATTTCTTTGTATATTAGTTCCCTCATGGTTGCTTAAAGTATTGCGATTGTTACACTGCACTGGTTATTAAGTTTCGAACACTGGCTATTAAGTTTCGAACACAACGCTTTCAGAATGTATAGATTAATCTTGATTTACCTCTAACATAACACATCTATGAGGTTTAAATAGCAGAGATGATAATATTTTTGTATCTCCTCTGAGTATAATAACGATAACACTAATAGAGTAAGACTTCTTATGAGTACATATCTAATGGAATGTGTAACTGTAGAAACTGTGATAAATACGCGCCCTCTGGAAACCAATGCCTAAGGATGGATATTATATATCTCGGTCAAAACATCTGATAATGTCCATTATTACATAGGCACTTCCGCCTCGAAATTCAAGGTTAACTTACACCAACGCATTCGTTCTTTGAAATACCAAAAAAAAAAAGCCCCCCAAAAAATGCACTTCATCGGCGAAATGGGACTTCAAAGAGTGGAATAAATCACTCTGTTTCGGGGTCTTTTATAGATAGTGCTCTTACAAATACACACACGCGGGCACACACACACAGGCACACACGCACGGGCACACACACACACACACACACACACACACACACAGAGAATGAGAGGTTGGAGCTGTATTTTGTGCCTGGTGGAGGCGTTTGAAATTGTAAATCCTTTCTAATTCACTAACATAGCAAGTTATTAATTTAATGTCCTCACTTAACAAAACATTCTTAAAATTTTCACACAAAATCTCACGTGATTAACTCACCTGGTTCTAAATAAAATTAATACCAACGTTATCTTAAGAATTCTTTCTTTTCTTTCATAAGTTACCTGTTATGGAATATATTTCTCTTTTCCCAAATAAGTTTGGACCTTTATTCCAATTCTTAACTGTTGCACACAATAGGCGCAGGAGTGGCTCTGTGGTAAGTAGCTTGCTAACCAACCACATGGTTCCGGGTTCAGTCCCACTGCGTGGCACCTTGGGCAAGTGTCTTCTGCTATAGCCCCGGGCCGACCAATGCCTTGTGAGTGGATTTGGTAGACGGAAACTGAAAGAAGCCTGTCGTATATATGTATATATATATATATATGTATGTATGTGTGTGTGTTTGTGTGTCTGCGTTTGTTCCCCTAGCATTGCTTGACAACCGATGCTGGTGTGTTTACGTCTCCGTCACTTAGCGGTTCGGCAAAAAGAGAACTATAGAATAAGTACTGGGCTTACAAAAAGAATAAGTCCCGGGGTCGTGTTGCTCGACTAAAGGCGGTGCTCCAGCATGGCCGCAGTCAAATGACTGAAACAAGTAAAAGAGTAAAAGAGTAAAAGAGAGTAACTGAGTTCAGTTTAATCTAAGTAAACCTGATATTTCTCAAACCGACTAGAGAGAAATATCTTATAAATTCTATATTGTCTTATACATTTTATCTACAGTTACTATGCACCCGGTTGACTTCCCTACGTTCCCTCTTCTAGGACTTTAAATGTCACCCTACCGCAGATTGACCAGCAAAAAGCTTGTTAATAGTAACTTTTCCTGAGTTGCGTTCTCACAATCTAATACACTGCAATGCTTGATGATATCTTGACCTACAGGATTGTGAATTTGGTAAGAATATAAGAAATCAAAGAAAGAAAATTGCTATGTGTGTTTTCTACAATCCTTCATCCACAACTTTGCAGCAGAATCTCAAAATCTACTACAATAACTTTTAATCTTTGAAGACAATAATTGGGTTGGGTAGGCAACACTTTATTGATTGACTATGCATACACGCCATTGTATAGCAAGGAAACAGCGCTTGAAGCCATTCGGAACGTTTGTAACTGTGAATAAAGTTATGTGAAAATATAATAAATATAATTCTTCATTCTTTGTCTGATTGCTATTATATTTTATGATTAATAGAGTAACCTACCGACAGGTGAATAACCTCGGATTTAAAATTTGTACAGATCATCCGGTGTATTCAATGTATGTGGATTATTATACTCTGCAATAGAAATTCTGTTAGTCATGTTTTACAGAATGGAGGACTGACGAAGATATACGCCTGAGATTCTTCACTCCCTAATTTAGATGTATGTGCGTATGTGTGTATGTATGTCTGCGTGTGCATGTGTGTGTATGTGAGAGAGAGAGTGAGAGAGTGTGTGTGTATGTTTATGTCTCCTTGTATCGATCTCGCCTGGTTGTTGTGAGTCGCACTGTGGTACAAGCAGCGACGTTTATTTTCAATATCTTCCAAAAAACATGTCTGACCATTAAAAAATATTGTCTTGCTTGGAAACAAGCGAGGGTTGGTGAGAAGAAGGACATCCAGCCGAAGAAAATTTGCATCAGTAAACTCCGTTCGAAACGCGCAAAGATGGAAAAGTGAACGTTAAATGTATGAATATTATATATATATATATATATATATATATAAAACATTATTGGTGAATTGAAGAAATGGAGCTGAACGCAGATTGAACAGAAATCGTTTTATTTCATTCTACACGTGTTTCGAAAGGCACAAATTACCAAAATCCGATTGAATAATGGGACCATATTGTGTCTTTCTCTTCAGGAAGAAAAAAGGAAATCCGTTGGAAAAACAAAAACAGAACAGAGGCAGAGCAAAAAACAAATCGAACTGTGCTCCTAAGAGCCCATGGCGAAACAGTTTCGCCATGGGCTCTTAGGAGCACAGTTCGATTTGTTTTTTGCTCTGCCTCTGTTCTGTTTTTGTTTTTCCAACGGATTTCCTTTTTTCTTCCTGAAGAGAAAGACACAATATGGTCCCATTATTCAATCGGATTTTGGTAATTTGTGCCTTTCGAAACACGTGTAGAATGAAATAAAACGATTTCTGTTCAATCTGCGTTCAGCTCCATTTCTTCAATTCACCAATAATGTTTTAATTTCAATTATCCGCACCAACGCACGGTTGCAACGCCAGATGGTTGTACCTCCAACCGTGCTGTTCACTGCTGTGATTTTTGCTACTAAGGTATCGGTTAAACTTTTGATTAATCTACTACAAGATTATTCATCTTTCTATTTCACATTATATATATATATATATATATATATATATATATATATATAAATAGTAAAAGCAATTAAGATTCAAGTGAGTTCTGTTGAATTCACATGAATGCGGTACTTAACTTAGATGCACCAGAAATCTATATGGTATTAACCATAAGATAATGCGGGGTGATTATAAACAAGAAAAAAGCAACAAAAATGGATCAATATTTCGGTACAATTGTTTCGTACGAAGACCAGCTTTATTAAGGCTGCAAGTATTGCAGTAAATATAAGTGACCCGTACTCATCAGCCGAAAAAACATCTGAGTTCTCCAAACATCTAAGGGGGTGGGGCTACACTCCTGAAACATCAGGGATAGTTCTATAAAAATCAGATTTAGATTTTAACTTTGGAAGTCCGTTTGTTATCTAAATCTGATTTTTATAGAACTATCCTTGATGTTTCAGGAGTGTAGCCTCACCCCCTTAGATGTTTGGAGAACTCAGATGTTTTTCTTTTGGCTGATGAGTACGGGTCACCTATATTTGCTGCAATATTTTCAGCCTTAATAAACCTGGTCTTCGTACGAAACAATTGTACCGAAATATTGGTCCACTTTTGTTGCTTTTTTCTTGCTTATATATATATATATATATATATATATATATATATATATACACATATATAAGCGTATAATAAGGATGACCGCTAAGTGGACATCCAATATGCTAGAAGAAGATCGCCTACAATCTAACTAGATCGTAGGCGATCTTCTTCTAGCATATTAGATGTCCATTTAGTGGCCATCCCTATTATACGCTTGTATTACAATTTTTCGTGAATTTTCAGATTTTTATATATGCTAGGCTACTGGTTTTAAATTGGTATTAATTAAATTAATATTCAATTTATCACCCTCATTATTTAAATTTCTCTCTCTCTCTCTCTCTCTCTCTCTCTCTCTCTCTCTCTCTATATATATATATATAATATATATATATATTATATATATATAATATATATATATATATATTCTTTAGAGTATGTCACATGGTATTAGATATTGTGTGGCAGATATTGACCAACCGAAATGACCATTGGTGTCTGATAATGTTAGTGAATTAGATTGGTTATCAGGTTTACTAAATCTGACACTGAGCTTGCCTAGACCCTCAGTGACTTGGATATTGTATCTCTTTAAAAAATCTCCGCCTGCACAACAAGTCTCTGTAGTTATAAATCTCTTTCGGTATATTTGGTCTTCTTAAAGAATATACAATGATACATATAAGTTCACGCACATATATATATACACACACACGCACAAAAATACACACTCAAACTTTATAAATATTGTAGTTCTGAGATTTGTCTCTGTTACACGAATGTCTGTTGTGGATTATGTAGCTGAATTTTGATGCACACGGTGCCAAATGTTTAGGAAAGATAAACTACTTATAGATCTATAGGCGCAGGGGTGGCTATAGGTGCAAGGGTGGCTATAGGCGCAGGCGTGATCATAGGTACTGGTGTGGGACTGTGGAACGAAACTTGCTTCCCAGCTACATGGTTCTGGGTTCATTCTCACTGCATGGCTTCTTGGGCAAGTGTCTTCTACTATAGTCTTGGGCCGACTAAAACCTTGTGAGTGGATTTCGTAGACAAAAACTGAAAGCAGCCCGTCGTATAGATATGTATATATTTATGCGTGTGTGTTTGTACCCCGCCATCGTTTGACAACTGATGTGTTTATGTCCCCGTAACTTAGCGGTTCGTTAAAAATGACCGATTGAATAAGTCCTGGGAGCGATTTCTTCGACTAAACCCATAAGATGGTGCTCCAGCATGGTCGCAGTTAAATGATTGAAACAAGTGAAAGAATAAAAGAACATCTGTATATGTGTATAGTGTGCATATTTGTGTGTATGTGTACACATAAATATGGATATGTATATACTCGCTTTTGTTTGTGCGCATCTATGTATGTATGTATGTATGTATGTATGTATGTATGTACGTATCAATCAATCAATCAATCAATCTATCTATCTATCTATCTATCTATCTATCTATCTATCTATCTATCTATCTATCTATCTATCTATCTATCTATCTATCTATCTGTATATATGTCTGTCTGTCTGTCTATCTAAATTGAAAGTAGGGAAATGCACACAGTTTACATAGTTTTAATATATTTTTTTGATATAAGTGAAAGAGTATTGTGTTTGTTGGCCAGTTTTGCTTTCGTTAATCATGAATTTGAAATTATTGTAATTTCGTATTTTCTTAAGACTATATTAGTCCATGTTGTGTACAGGGGTTTGTGAATGAAATGAAACAACATGTAGAAAAATCCAAGGGTAGGTAATAGGTGATCGTTATTATTCGGGACAGGGAAGGTAATTGCTCACTTTTGAGGGAGAGGGTAAATAAACATGCAAAAACTCAAAAGCTAAAGTAGTGAGATGAAATATTTACAGAGATGCGGTTCTCTGTCCAAGTACACATAACTATATAGGACAGACTAGTATGGCACTTAGACGGAGTACCACACTACTTAAGGAACAGATCCGTTTACCACTGTACAGACAGATTCTGTTGAGTGAATACATAGAGAGACGTGCAGGTAATATCCAACGAAACTTCACTATTTTCCCCATGAAATAGGGTAAAGAAACAATTTCTGTACAAGAACGTTTAAATAAAGAAAATCTATTTATCGAAAAATACCGAACACACATAATATGAACACATAACCAACTTTGTTCTCAGTATATCGTTTAATTCATATTCACATACACATCACTGTAAATATTTCATCTCAATACGTTTGAGTTTTTGTATATTTATTTACTCCCGCCCCCAAATGAGCAATTACATCCCCTATCCCGAAAAATCACGATCACCAATTACTCCCCTTAGATTTTTATAACTGTTGGTTAATTTCATTCACAAATCTTCATACACAACATGGACTAAAATCTTTTTAAGAAAATACGAAATTACAATAATTTCAAATTCACGATTAGCGAAAACGAAACCGTTCGTCAAAAACAATACTCTTTGACTTATAAAATATATCTTAAAATATTTAAAAACTATGTAAGCTGTGTGCATTTTCCGTCTTTTATTTAATATATATATATATATATATATATATATATATATATATATATATATATATATATAATATATATATATATATATATTTGTGCATGAAATAAGGAAACCTACTTCATTGAAAAATATGAGCCAAAACTTAACCATTTCTAACATTTTTAAATAAGGAAACTTACATCATTAAAAAAAATATAAAGCAAAACCTAACTACTTGAAACATTCTATTCTTTCTAAACCAAATCATGTTAAATCAATAAAACCTAGTCATTCTCAACATTTTTGATTATCTCCCTTATACCGAAAAAATCTCTGATCATCTTCCCTTGTCTTGAACTCCATATTTCACAAAATAGCGAAGAAATGACACAATACAGGTAAAGAAATTTGAGAAATTTGAAAAGAAAATACGAAACCGGTTATTTCTCCCAAAATAATGTTATTATAAGCAAAATTTTCTAACATTTTTCTAACATAACTATTTAAATATATTCTTTAACCATATAATACAAGCATTCTGTAGTATTTGTCACTCTATTTCATCTTATATATATATATATATATATATATATATATATATATATATATATATATTATATATATATATATATATATATATATTTAAAATTAAAATTAAAATTAAAATGAGGGTGAAAAATTGGATATTAATCTGATAGCATCAATTTTAACACCAGTGGTCTAGCATATAAAAAAAACTAAGGTTCAGTAAATAGTATTACATATATAAATATAAGAGGGAATTTTACCACAATGTGGAAACCCTTATGCTAGAAGAAGATCCTTTATGGTCTTAACCACTAAGAATTGTTCTCTAGAAAATTTAGCAAACACCGGAAACGTAAGCGAGCAAGACAAATGAAAAGTAACAAAAATATAGATTAATCATAAACAAATGTTTCATACACAGCTGGAGTATAAATCCATGTTTTCTTTCGCAATTAAATATGTATTCCTCAATCACTGTTTGTTCGCGATAGCGATTTCACCGACCCGACCCTGGGAATTTTACTATTTAAGGACCTGCTGCGCTTGAATCCTGAATATGTGTGTGTGTATGTGTGTGTTTGTGTGTGTGTGTGTGTGTGTGTGTGCGTGTGTGTGTGTGCATATCTATATACATTTTGTTATGATATAATTCTTTTTGATTTTGGCACAAAATCGGGTATTTTGAAGGGAAAGGAAGAGTCAATTTGGTCGACCCCAGTGTTATAGTGGTACTTATTTTATCGATGGCGAAAGATGAAAGGCAATGTCGATCTCATATGGATTTGAAGTTCAAATTCTTTAGTTCATCTCTGATAAGAAAAACTTCGACCAAAACCAAAAGTCTAACAGGGTAACTAGCAGATAGTTATGTGCAAATCCTTCTTATGTCTCGAGAGTGAGGTACATTAAGTATCCAGCAACTGTGATGGTTTTAGGAATGGTTAGGAACGAAGGTTACGTCATGCTACCTCACATCTTTCCACAGGTTATCAGTATTAATACTGTTGTTAATCCCTGGATTAATGAAATACATAATGGAAAGTCACATGTATATCAAAAAGACTCTGCATTTTCTTACAAAAGTCCAATTAACTCAGAAATGTTTGTCAGATAATCTTTACGATAATGTAACACCAAACTTGTGGCCGTCAAACTCGCCAGATTAGCGTCCCATGGACAACAATGTTTAGTGCATTGTTGAAAGGAAGCTCAATCGAGATCCTCACAATATCATAGCGTCACTAAAGGTCGCCATTGAGTCATGTCCGAAATGAGAAAAGATCATTTAGTGTAAGCATGTCGACGTTTCCGGTCCAAATCGAAGCAATCATCGAAGCTGAAGGTGGATACATAGAATGATCTTATAAAGAATCTTATTGAGAAGGTACACAGGCGCAGGAGTGGCTGTGTGGTAAGTAGCTTGCTAACCAACCACATGGTTCCGGGTTCAGTCCCACTGCGTGGCATCTTGGGCAAGTGTCTTCTGCTATAGCCCCGGGCCGACCAATGCCTTGTGAGTGGATTTGGTAGACGGAAACTGAAAGAAGCCTGTCGTATATATGTATATGTATATGTATATATGTGTATGTGTTTGTGTGTCTGTGTTTGTCCCCCTAGCATTGCTTGACAACCGATGCTGGTGTGTTTATGTCCCCGTCAGCTAGCGGTTCGGCCAAAGAGACCGATAGAATAAGTACTGGGCTTACAAAAGAATAAGTCCCGGAGTCGAGTTGCTCGACTAAAGGCGGTGCTCCAGCATGGCCGCAGTCAAATGACTGAAACATGTAAAAGAGTAAAGAGTAAAAGAGAGTAAATGTTTTAGTAAGATAGATTTGATGAGAGAAGCCGGACATATTCTAACATCTTCT
Organism: Octopus sinensis; assembly: GCF_006345805.1. Lineage (NCBI taxonomy): Eukaryota > Metazoa > Mollusca > Cephalopoda > Octopoda > Octopodidae > Octopus > Octopus sinensis. The sequence goes on along the minus strand of NC_043006.1, from coordinate 100,979,467 downwards.
TGTGACTGGTCACCGGTTACCTACCCATGAATTTTTGCACATTTCACCAGAAATTTATGATTATTATGATTATTGTGTACCTCTGTGCATCCTGAACAGCTCTCGAGTTAGGAAATAACATATTTCATACTTTATTCTGTATTTTTAATGCTTCTTGTACAAATATTTATATCAAGTCTGTATTTATCTCCATCACTATCTCTCATTCTCCATACATGTACATATATACGTACCTATCTATCTATCTATCTATCTATCTATCTATCTATCTATCTATCTATCTATCTATCTATCTATCTATCTATCTATCTATCTATCTATCTATCTATCTATCTATCTATCTATCTATCTATCTACCTACCTACCTACCTATCTCTCTGCCTATCTGTCTGCCTGTCTGTCTCCCAATCTGTCTGTCTATCTGTCTGTCCGTCCAACCATCCATCCATCCATCCATCCATCCATCTATCCATCCGTCTATCTATCTATCTATCTATCTATCTATCTATCTATCTATCTATCTATCTATCTATCTATCTATCTATCTATCTATCTATCTATCTATCTATCTATCTATCTATCTTTATATATAGAAGCACAGACATTCTAACACAAGTTTTAGAGCTATAAAGGCGGTGAGCTGGCAGAAACGTTAGCACACCGGGTGAAATGCTTAGCAGTATTTCGTCTGTCTTTACGTTCTGAGTTCAAATTCCGCCGAGGTCGACTTTGCCTTTCATCCTTTCAGGGTCGATAAATTAAGTACCAGTTGAATACTGGGGTCGATCTAATCGACTGGTCCACTTCTCCCCAAATTTCAGACCTTGTACTTAGAGCAGGACATAATTTTTAGAACTATAAGCATTCTTCCAGTTTAATGATCACCCGTGCATATCACTTTTGTTATGAGTATAGTGTCATATGTTTCGAATTTTGTTTCTTGACCAGCTTTGAGAAGGAGATTCGCGTAAAATCTGAATTGCACCAGAGAGTAATCTCTGCAATATAATAAATAATTGCACTGCAGTTTTGTATTTAATACTTTTCCTTCCTGTCTGTAAATTCAAACACGTATGCACAGAAAAAAAATCTCAGACAGACACTTTATATTTTACAAAACATATTTCGTGATATTTTTATGTAACAGAAAGAGTGTGACGAATAACCTAAAGTGGAGCTGAAATAATGTAATCGAATATACATGCAACGATGTATTACAAAATACACAATGTACAACAAACATTAATACTAAAATAATATCAATTTATATCATCTATATATGAGTGCATATATATATATGTGTGAATATATAGATATGCGCATATATGTATGTATAGAATATCTATACGCACATGTATACATATGCATATATATATATATATATATATATATATATATATATATATGTCTATTTATACACACACATTCATATATATGTATACATGTATATATGTATGAATGTATTAGTGTACGTATACATATGGGCATTCAAACATACGTACATGGGAACACGTTTATGAAATGCACTTGTATCTTCACAAAACTGGACACACACACACACACACACACACACACTCACACACACACACACACACACTCACACACACACACACACACACACACACACACACACACACACACAAATTCAGGCATGAAAATATATTTAATCTTACAATATAATATATTTGGTTTTAAATCCAATCTTCACTAAACTTAAGAACTTCTTTCGATTTCACAGTTTTTTCTTCTTTTTTTTTTTTTAGTATAGACACTCTGTAGGAGACGTCTTATTAACAGCTATATAAATTCCTAATGGAAATTCTCTGTAAGTAGAGATTTGACTCTTGGAGATACTTTATAGAGAAGTATAGTGAATACATTTCACATATAAAAATGTAAATTTAGTCTTGGTGTCTTAAGAATTTCTTTTTAAACCTTTTGATACTAACATGCTTCCGACTGTCGCTAGTTCTACAATACGAAAATGTCAATATTAAGTGCATATTTTTTTAAATTTCAAACTTTCTATCATCATTTTATATAATAAACTTTTGGTAAGTAAAGTTTCTAACAGAAATATAAGTTCTTTTATATTCAATCCTTCCAAATTCTTTATTATTTTCAAAATTTAATGGAACACCCCAGCAGAGTATTTCATTTAGACATACAGTCACTAGAAGTTAGCCAAAAGAAGCGCTTTGGGTAAAGGAATTAAGTTATCTTAAATGATTGCAATGAGTCGTTGTTAGAATATTAGACTCATATTTTAGCAATAATCCAGAGTGAACCAAAAAGATCTGACACATTTGGAAGCTTAATAAAAGCACAAAATAAGAAATAATGAAAAGAAAAATTTTTATTTTCTGAATGTACATGTAATGCCATTTTATTTCATTAAGTTTTAAAAATTAAATCAGCTAAATGCTTCCCATCATTGTCAACACACTGTTGCAGACGTTCATGAAAGTTATCGATAACTCTATGGATAATTTCTTCTGGAATGGTGAAATGTGATTTCTTCTTGTGAAGATATTTAGAATCAAAAGTATTCAGTCATCGCCCTCGATCTGTTGATGAATTAAAACGTGCATTTTGTGTAGAAATAGCAACCATTCCAGAAGAAACGATCCATAGAGTTATCGATAACTTTCATGAACGTCTCCAACAGTGTGTTGACAATGATGGGAAGCATTTAGCTGATTTAATTTTGAAAACTTAATGAAATAAAATGGCATTATATGTACATTCAGAAAATAAAAATTTTTCTTTTCATTATTTCTTATTTTGTGGCTTTATTAAGCCTCCAAATGTGTCAGATCATTTTGGTCTACCCTGTATTTTTGAACTATGTTTCAAATTGTGTGATCTGTGATCGTCATCAGTTGTCTTATGCCCCCACCCGGCACATACTTTCCAAACTGAATAGATAATAATAACCTTTATTTATAAAATAAAGTCAGCAATGATATAGATGTTTAAGAAAAATCCCTTGAGTAAGGCATGTGGGAAGTTATGTAAAATATGTAAAGTAATTTCAGTAAATGAGAGAAAACTAAAAAAGTATTGTATTTATTTACATAGGTTTCCAATGCGCCTATAATATTTCGGGAAAGATTCCCTTAATCAAGTATAAGAACGAAAATAATCCATGAGTTCGGAGAAAAGCGTCACTAGTGTGAGAATCCTTATAATAGGGTCATTAAACAACCTATATAAGGTAATACAAGATTTTTCTTTTCGTTTTATTTTATTGGCATCATCTTTTATATTTTATTTAATTCATTATTTGTTTTGCTCCAAAGGATTTTTGTAAACATTTTATAAACATTGCGATAATTCGACCAAATTAGAATACGATATTAGGGGAAATATGGTTTTCATCTGATTGACCGCTTAGGTCAAGTGAGTAGGTGATCAATAGGCCGTTGGCTTTTACCAATACTAAAGAGAGACGGAAATTAAAATAATTGAAAGATGAAAACGTAAATTCAACAGATTTGTTGCTACTTAATTTTAATCCTTTGCACTAAAAAGAAACTCCTCTTTTGTGAACATGCGCATCGCTAGTTTAAAAGTTTCCTATGAAGCGATTAGGGGTTCAGGATATTTACGATAGTGAAGCGTGATCTGGAAATGCATTCTTCTTCAAAAGCACTCGTTTACCGATATTCTCTTCGATATTTACACCTTTCACCTATATATAACAGTGAAAGGTAAACACTCACACATACACGCACAAACACTCACACATACGCATAGACACATAATGTATATATATATATAAATCAAAGGTTGGACGGGAAAAACATAACAAGCGAAAATCCAACAAAGAACTACATACAGAAAGATAAACGATAACCTAAACAGGAAACTGGACAAAAACAAGATGCACAGACCATTCGCAGCCGATTTCCTCATCAGTCAGTGCCCAGAAAATCATGGCAGTTTCGCACTTTTTTTTAACTTTTGAGACCGCTCGAATCTAGCAAACGCCAGAGCATTAAGCTAAAAGCATGAAGCTTCTGAGAAAAGCAAACGAATACATACCAGAACGAAAACAAAAAGGAGAAAGCAAGAATTCTGCACACACAACAAACGAACGCCCTTCGACTATACAACAAAACGAAAATAATTGTACATTTACAAATAAATAAATAATAGAAATGTGACGTGATAAAATAAAAATGCAAATGCAACAGAAAAAGAATTATACATAAATAATAGACAGCCGCCTTTCGGCTATACAGCAAAATGAAAATAATAGTACAATTACAACATAAATGAATAACAGAAAGGATCTTTCGACTATCAGACGAACATAGTAGGCTGGTGCAAAGGAGAAACGGGAAGTCCTAACAGACCAAGTGGGAGTAGCTTAATGCTCTGGTGTTTCCTGGATTCGAGCGGTCTCAGGGGTAAAAAAGCGCGAAGCTGTTATGACTTTCCGAACACCGGCTGCGAATGGTCCGTGTATCTTGTTTTTGTCCAGTTTGCCGTTTGTTATGTCATCGTCTATTTTCCCGTATGTTGTATTTTGTTGGATTTCCGCTTGGTGTGTTCTTTCTGTCCTAATCGTGATTCATCTATTCGGTGCGCCGTACAACCTGTTGTTTACTTTGTTAAAAAAATATTCCTTGAATATTATGTACGAGTCTTAACTTACCTATCCTTCCTCGTTTTTTTCTCTTGTTCCTTCCTTTTTCTCTTTCCTCCTGTGTGTGTGTCTCTCTCTCTCCCTCCCTCTCGTTCCTCGCCCTCTGATTTTATTTTTTCTCTTTTATTCCGTAGTCCCTCTTTCCCCCCCTTCCTATGCTTTCCTTCCTTGCTTGTCTCACTTGTACCTTTTTCTCTCTGTGTGCCTCTCTCTCCTCCCCTCCCTCTCATTCTTTAGTCTCTCTGATTTCTATTCCCTCTGTCCCATTCCTTAGTCCATCTTTCCCCCTCCCTCTTATTCTTTAATCCCTTTGCCCTCTACAATTCTTTCCCTCTCCTATCACATGATCACTGTCTGGTCAAGACATTATCGTCCTTTTCTGACCAGCCGTCATCCAGGCCTGTCACGTTCATCTGTCCTTCCGCTCGGTCTTTTAAGACCTTCCATTTCTCCTTTGCGCCAACCTACTTTCTTCGTCTGATAGTCGAAAGACCCTTTATCTTCTTTATGTATGTTGTAATTGTTCAATTATTTTCATTTTGATGTATAGCCGAATGACGTTTGTCTATTCTTTATGTATAATTCTTCTTCTGTTGTACTTGTATTATTATTTCATCACGTTAGCGTTCATCTAATAGTCGAAAGACCCTTTCTGTTATTTATTAATTTGTAAATGTACAATTATTTTCGTCTTGTTGCATAGCCGAAAGGCGTTCATCTGATGTATGTGTATAATTCTTGTGTTCTCGTTCTTGTTTTCGTTATTGTATGCATTCGTTTGCTTTTCCCAGAAGCTTAATGCTCTGACTCTTGCCTGATTCGAGCGGTCTCAAGGGTAAAAAAGCGCGAAACTGCTATGACTTTCCGGACACTGACTGACGAGGAAATCGGCTGCGAATGGTCCGTGTTTTTTGTTTTGGTCCAGTTTCCCTTTTGTTATGCTATCGTCTATTTTTCCGTTTGTAGTTTTTTGTTGGATTTCCGCTTGTTGTGTTCTTTCTGTCTAACCATTGATTTATCTATGCGGTGCACCGTACAACCTGTTGTTTACTTTAGACACACACACGCACACACACATACACACACACACACACACACACACACACACACACACACACACACACACACACACACACACACACACATACACACACACACTCACTGTGATCTCACAGTTAGTGAGCTGTCAGAAGCAGTGATTCTAGTAGATTTTCGAGTCTGCTCGAGACGATAACCAATATGGGAGTTATGAGAATCCTTGTGAGATGTGACATGACCTTTTCTATCACACTTGTATAGACTGCTCAGAAATGCTGAGATAGTAAGTCTACAGTAAAGATGTAAGTAAACGACATTATAAAATAGCTCTAAAGGGAGCTAGTGGGTAGCGAACTTTGATAAGTTGAATACAATATAGGCGCAGGAGTGGTTGTGTGGTAAGTAGTTTGCTAACCAACCACATGGTTCCGGGTTCAGCCCCACTGCGTGGCATCTTGGGCAAGTGTCTTCTGCTATATCCCCGGGCCGATCAATGCTTTGTGAGTGGATTTGGTAGACGGAAACTGAAAGAAGCCTGTCGTATATATGTATACATATATATATGTATGTGTGTGTGTTTGTGTGTGTGTGTTTGTCCCCCTAGCATTGCTTGACAACCGATGCTGGTGTGTTTACGCCCCCGTCACTTAGCGGTTCGGCAAAAGAGACCGATAGAATAAGTACTGGGCTTACAAAGAATAAGTCCCGGGGTCGATTTGCTCGACTAAAGGCAGTGCTCCAGTATGGCCTCAGTCAAATGACTGAAACAAGTAAAAGAGTAAAAAGAGAGTAATGTTGGGTAGCGGCATTGATTAGTTCATGATGCTTGGTAGATGGTTTTCTTGAAAGCAGAAGGGCCACGTGCTCTGGTTAGTTCGGAACATCAAATATCCTCCTAAGATGTGTTTGAAATTTGGTGGATGAAACCAATGCGTTTGCTTAGGATCCAACGATAATCTTTGAATTAAGGTTCAATCCGTTTTCATATATATATACCATTGGTCAATCTAAGGCCTTGACAGTAGTCACGTGATCAATGGGTTCTGCCATGTGATTGGACCCCGAATTACGTGGTTCCGAAGCGAACTCCTCAAGCTCACAGTCATGTTTGTACGTTTATTTACTCAACAATGTCGCTCTTCTCAAATGAAAATTATTTCCGAACATGGCAGTAGCAAGTTTTGAATACAGAGAGACAACTTGGTTTTAAATGCACTCTTCTACCTCGATTATGGAGATTTATTGCCCAATGAATATTCATAAAGAATGATATAATAGTTTTACGAGTGGTGAACAACGAAGGTCATGTCATACCACGTCACGTTTTCCCACTGGCTCTTAGAATTAATGCTGTTAGATTGGATACGATGAAATGTTGGAGACTGTCGTTAAGCTTTGGATCGATGAGGAATGCACTGGAAGTCTATGCGTGTTTCAGCCTGACCCAGCACCTTCTCATAAAACCCACGTAGCTCATAAATGGATGTCAGACTATCCTTACAATTGTGGCCTCCAAACTCACGAAATTTGAATCCCATGGACAACTACTTTTGATGGCTGATATGTCGGGTTAAACGAATTTACGTGAGTTTGTTGCGTTTTCTTCATATTTTGAGTTAAAAATCTGGCGAGCTTGACATCAGGGTTTTTTTTCATTCTTTCTGTGGTTATTGGATGTGAATATAAAATAGATTAACAAAGAATTTATTGAACTTGTATAAAAGACAGTATTTCAGTTATTATAAAACGTGTGGCATTATGTAAATATTCGAAAAGGTGGTGAGCTGGCAGAATCGTTAGCACGCCGGGCCAAATGCTTACCGGCATCTTGTCTCTTAGCGGTATTTAAGATCTGAGTCCAAATTTCACTGAGTTCGACTTTGCTTTTCATCCTTTCGGGGTCGATAAAATGAGAAGTAGTTGAGCACTGGGGTCGATGTAATCGATTTACCTCCTCCTCCGGAATATCTGGCCGTGTGCCAAAATTTGAAATCATTATTTATATAAGAGAAACCATTTTATGAATGGATCTTAGGCGGCGTGCTGGCAGAATCGTTAGCACACCAGGCGAAATGCTTAGCTCCATTTCGTCTCTCTTCACGTTCTGAGTTCAAATACCGCCGAGGTCCACCTTGCCTTTCATCCTTTGGGGGTCGATAAAATAAGTACCGGTTGAACCGTGGGGTCGATGTAATCGTCTTACCCCTTTCCCAGAACTTGCTGGCCTTGTGCCAAAATTTGAAACCAGTATTATTATGAAGCGATGTGTAATTCTTAGGCAAACAATTATTTCTAACTTGAAATTGGAAACAATAGTGAAGAGAATTGTTCCCGAAAATGCCAAAGGGTTCGCAGACAACATCACCTGAGCAAATGCAATTCCGAAAGTTACCGTTTTGAGGTAAGGAGAGCACATCTGATAAATTCTACGGAAGGTAAAAAAAGTCGACTTTCCAGCTATTTTGCAACTGGTCGTGTTTTGTTTTCATTGCCTTCAGCATTGCGAAGTTATGCTAAAACTCAAACAGACATTGCTTCACTTCGTAAACATACATATTCCCAGATGTGCGTGTGAGCGCACATATATTCACACTTATGAGGAGAATCTTAATTACGAAGTTAAGCGAGTGAGAGCATGACGACACATCACTGCTTGTCTGTTTTTTAACAATTGGAAATTATACGCAGGAGTGGCAGGCGCAGGAGTGGCAGGCGCAGGAGTGGCAGGCGCAGGAGTGGCTGTGTGGTAAGTAGCTTGCTAACCAACCACATCGTTCCGGGTTCAGTCCCACTGCTTGGCATCTTGGGCAGGTGTCTTCTGCTATAGCCCCGGACCGACCAATGCCTTGTAAGTGGATTTGGTAGACGGAAACTGAAAGAAGCCTGTCGTATATATAATATATATATATATATATATATATTATATATATATATATATATATATATATGTGTGTGTGTGTGTGTGTGTTTGTGTGTCTGTGTTTGTCCCCCTAGCATTGCTTGACAACCGATGGTGGTGTGTTTACGTCCCCGTCACTTAGCGGTTCGGCAAAAGAGACCGATAGAATAAGTACAGGGCTTACAAAGAATAAGTCTCGGGATCGATTTGCTCGACTAAAGGCGGTGCTCCAGCATGGCCGCAGTCAAATGACTGAAACAAGTAAAAGAGTAAAAGAGTAAAGTGTATCCCACTTGGTATATCTTTGGGAGAAAGGAGAATGTGAAGAAGAGAGCGAGAGATAGGTTGATAGATAGATAAATAGAGAGAGAGAAAGAGAGAGAGATAATGAGTGTTGTGGGAAAGATGATGAGAAAAAGCGAAAGGGGGAGGGAGAAAGAAAGAGAGAGAGAGAAAAAGAGAGGAAGAGAGAGAGAAGAGGAGAGAAAACAGAGGGACAATGAATAAGAGAGAAAGTGAAATAATAAATGTGTGTGAGAAAGAGAGGGGACTATAAATAGGGAAGTAAGACAGAGGCAATAAATGTATGTGTATGTGCATATGTGTGTATGTGTGTGTTAGAGAGAGAGAGAGATAGACTGAACAGAGATAAAAGGGAGAGGCAATAAATGTTTATGTGTGTGAGAGAAACAAAGACTCTAAACAAAAGAAAAAGTGTGACTCTCTTTTTATAGTATTTTTGGAAGCACTCCGTCGGTTACGACGACGAGGGTTCCGGTTGATCCGATCAACGGAACAGCCTGCTCGTGAAATTAACGCGTAAGTGGCTGAGCACTCCACAGACACGTGTACCCTTAACGTAGTTCTCGGGGATATTCAGCGTGACACAGAGAGTGACAAGGCCGGCCCTTTGAAATACAGGTACAACAGAAACAGGAAGTAAGAGTGAGAGAAAGTTGTGGTGAAAGAGTACAGCAGGGATCAACACCACACCCTGCCGGAGACTCGTGGAGCTTTAGGTGCTTTCGCTCAATAAACACTCACAACGCCCGGTCTGGGAATCGAAACCGCGATCCTATGACCGCGAGTCCGCTGTCCTAACCACTGGGCCATTGCGCCTCCACTCTTTTTATAGTATTTTATAATTCGTTGACTTCTCAGACTCAACAATTACGTCCTCTATTTTATGGCTTATTCTTTTTAAGAAAGAATATTTTTAATATACCGCCAACTTTGCCCAAACGATCTAAACATTAGCTTCAAGGTTCATCCAAGACTTGGACCACGGGCTATACGTCCCCTGCCAAATTCAAGATCACATCATACATGTACACTGCAACATAATTTCTTTTCCTCAACAGGCCCTGCCCTATTTAACATTGTCCCGAAGGAGATCAAAGAGGAAAAGGATCCCATCAACTTTAAACAGAGAATACCAGATAAGCCACCCATAATTGGATACAACTCACCCAACAAGAACTCACTACTTGAACAAAACTGGATACAACTCACCCAACAAGAACTCACTACTTGAACAAAACTTGACTTAAACAGGATTCGAATAATCCTATCAGGTGGTGCTATTAAGTTAGACATGACCTGGACCAATCTCTGGTCGAAACATATCTAAGTTTATCTAAGTTTATCTAAGTAATGCAGTTTTCCTTAGGAAGGTGATTGGAAATGATATCAGGGAATATTTAGCTCTTATTTTTAGCACGTTGTATGATGTTGTTGAAGTTCCTGTACACGTGAGGGGTTAGTTCTGCTGCACCGAACTATGATAAAGTAAAATGCATCTCTGTCGGTTTCGACGAAGAGGATTTTAGTTGTTCCTTCATTGAATTAGCGTGTACGTGGTTGAGTATTCCTCACACAGGTGAATATTTAACGTAGTCGAGTTGAAGAATCAGCGTGATACAGTACCTTTGAATTACAGGTACAAACCATCATATGGTATTCCGCACAGTTTTCGTTTATTAAATTCTCCTCAAGATACTTCAAGTGTGCAGTGGTTAAAAATGACAAGCACAACAACAACAACACCAAAAACAGCACTTACTCGAGATGCACAGGAGTGGCTGTGTGATAAGAAGCTTGCTTTCCAACCACATAGTTCTAGGTTCAGTCCCGCAGCGTAGCACCTTGGGCAAGTGTCTTCTACTAGAGCTTCGGGCCGACCAAAGATGGAAACGGAAAGAAGCCCGTCGTATATATATATATATATATATATATATATATAAATTTTCTCTGACTTTTCAAATTTTTGTATGCTAGGCTACTGGTTTTAAAATGTTATTAACTAAATTAATATTCAATTTATCTCCCTCATTATTTAAATATATATATATATATATATATATATATATATATATATTATATAATATATATATATATATATATATGTATATACATATATATATATATCTGAATGTGTGTCTGTGTTTGTTCCCCCATTGCCACTTGACAACCGGTGTTTGTGTGTATGTGTGTGTGTATACGTCCCCGTAACTTAACGGCTTGTCAAAAGAGACCGATAGAATAAATCCCAGACTTAAAAGAGTAAGTACTGGGGCCGATTTATTTGACTAAAAATTCAAGGCGTGGCCCTAGCATGGCCACAGTCTAATGACCAAAACAAAAGATAGAATGCGACGCGGTGGGATCAAATCTTCGTAACTGGGAAGCGAACTTCTTAACCATTTGGCCATACAAAGGCTACAAACAAGCTTCTTACCACACAGCCACTCCTGCACCTATACATATACATACATACATACATACATACATACATATATATGTATAAAATATGCATATGTGTGTGTGTGTATGTATGTATATAATGTATATATATATATATATATATATATATACATATGTACATATGTGTGTGTATATATACAATTAGATACACACGCGATAATTATCCATATGAGATTCCGTACATACCTGGGTGTATGCAATGATAGTTCAGCCAACCCACCAACTCAACCACATACTGACAAACACCGGGGACTCTGAGCGCGTGTGTGTTTGCATCAAATTGTATATATATACACACACGCTCAGAGTCCCCGGTGTTTGTCAGTATGTGGTTGAGATGGTGGGTTGGCTGAACTATCATTGCATACACCCAAGTATAGGCATCTATTCATATAAGAATCTCATATGGATAATTATTGGAATGTCTTACAAATCTTCACCCTGTGCCACAAATAAATTGCTTTTTCCCCGTGAAACCGAGTATTTCTAGTTCTTTGTGCAAATTTGTGGATGCATAATATAATGTACCTGTATGTATGCACATCAATTGAGTAAGAGCTGGTTTCTAACCTAGATACAAGGTTCCTTCATTGGAATTTCAACATCAACAACAGGGTATTTTTGTACGTATGTATGCATGTGTATATATATATATATATATATATATATATATATATATAGTTAATTCAAACAAGAAAACAGAAAAAAAGAGAAAAAAAAAACACAGCAACGCGAGGACGTGGAACAATTGTGTGTGTGTGTGTGTGTGTGGGTGGGTGTGTATGTAAAATCAAAATAAGCAACAAGGATATCCAGAGGTAATGCAGCACAATCGTACTGCATTACCTCTGAATATCCTTGTTGCTTATTTTGATTTTAATCACCTTACTTTGACATTGTATAGATAATACCGTACTAAATTCTGGTGCCTCAACTTAAGTACCATATTTATCCGAATTAAAATTTTTGTTGAACTCATGTACTATACCTAAAGTATAAATATATGCATATATATATATATATATATATATATATATATATATATATATATATATATATATATATATATATAATATATATATATATATATATATATATATATATATATATATATTCGGAGATGTACTCGCATAGCAAGTGATTTGATCTGAGATCGTGTGCTTGAACGAAAACAATTGCAGCGTGGAAGGTGTTTGTAAGCCATTTAAGAAACACACAAAAGCCGTTCGATTCACTTTAACATTTAAGTTTAATTTGTTAAAATATTTTCGACCTGTTCATTGACAAAAATCCGTGCTGATGCTGTGTGTTTCTTAAATGGCTTACAAACACCTTCCACGCTGCAATTGTTATATATATATATATATATATATGTATATAGATATATATATGTATGTATATATATATATGTATGTATATATATATATATATATATATATATATATATATATATATATATATTATATATATATATTATATATATATATGTATATATATATATATACGTATGTATGTACATGTATGTGTGTGATCGCGTGTATATGTATGTATCTTTGTGTTTGCTTTTCCCCCTTCACCTCTTGACAACCGGTGTTGATTTGTCTATGTCCTCGTATAGCTAGCGATTCGGCAAAAAGAGACGGATAGAATTAGGATCAAACTTTAAAATGTAGGCCTGCAATCTATTCGTTCTGCCAAACCGTTTCAGCCGGTGCCCCAGCATGGCCACAGTCCAATGATTGAAACAAGTAGCGGTAATATATAGAATTAGCATGTAATACACACACACACACACACACACACACACACATATATCAGAACAGAACTAGTATAGAATGTGTGATACACACATGGTCGCAGATTGTTGCCGGAGCCTTCAGAGAGATAGTTTTGGGTAAGCACTCCCCCCTCCTCCGTAGGAAGTTCCATAAAAGGAGTTTCTTATGCATTGAATAGCTCACCATGTTATGTTTTCATGTTTTATTTCTGAGTTACAGTAACTACAGATGCTAATGCAGTGCGCAATAAGATTTTTTCTTTTCGTGTGTTGAGATAAACCGATTTATTAATATGGATTTGTTTTAAAAGCATGTACTGTATCATAACATTAATATTGTGGTTATTTTTGTATCAAAATAGCAGCTCATTATCTAATTAGAGTTGATACAATTTTTGAAACCATTGCACTAAACAGCCCAGAGTAGGTTTAACTTCAAAAGCACCAAAGTATTAATGCAACAAGGGTCGCTAATTTCAGCACACGAGTGGATAGAGAAGTATATATATATATGAGGTATCTCCAAAATTAGAGCTGATTAGACAGAAACTGCTGGTGTATTTTGGAGTTAGTAACCAAATATTTGCAAGGCACCAGAATTTGTCTGTGTTGTTGTTGTTGCTGTTGGACATTGCCATCAATGATTTATTTTGCGGCTGTGTGGTTAAGAAGTGCGTTTCACAACTACGTGATTTTGAGTTCGATCCCACTGCGTGCCACCTTTGATAGGTATACCCTTCAATAATTTCGGTCAGATTAATGCTTAGTTAATGAATTTGATAGACAGAAACTGTGTAGAAGAGCGTCTTACACACACACACACACACACACACACACACACACACACACACACACACACACACACACACACACACACTCACTCTCTCTCACACACAGAGCTATATATATATAGATATACATATGTATGTATGTGTTTGTGTGTGTATGTGTCATTGTGTTTATGTTCGTCCCCCTCGCCGCTTCACAATCGGTATAGGTTTGTTTGCATCACTGTAAATTAGCAGTTCGGCAAAAAGTTCGATAGAATAGATACCAGGCTTAAAATAAGAACTGGTGTCAATTGCACTAATCTTAAAAGCCGGTGCTCCTGTCTTACTGCACGCCAGTAACTGAAACCACTTAAAAAAGAAAAGAATTTAGAACAAGCTTGGGCAACCTATTTCGAGAAGCGGGTCGCATGTGACACTGTTCATCATCAGGCAGGCCACACTACTAAAAAACAATGAAGGTATTTTTCCTTCGGCGTATTATAAGGTAAGTGCCGCGGGTTGCATGTGGCTGCAGGCTGCCTATGACTAGTCTATACCTATAAAGGAGGCGCAATGGCCCAGTGGTTAGGGCAGCGGACTCGCGGTCATAGGATCGTGGTTTCGATTCCCAGACCGGGCGTTGTGAGTGTTTATTGAGCGAAAACACCTAAAAGCTCCACGAGGCTCCGGCAGGGGATGGTGGTAATCCCTGCTGTACTCTTTCACCACAACTTTCTCTCACTCTTACTTCCTGTTTCTGTTGTACCTGTATTTCAAAGGGCCGGCTTTGTCACTCTCTGTGTCACGCTGAATATCCCCGAGAACTACGTTAAGGGTACACGTGTCTGTGGAGTGCTCAGCCACTTACACTTTAATTTCACGAGCAGGCTGTTTCGTTGATTCGGATCAACCGGAACCCTCATCGTCGTAACCGACGGAGTGCTTCCATCATACCTATAAAACAGTCCTTGGATGAAAATTGTACGCACATTTTGCTTTGACGGTAAATGGTGGCGAAACCGAGGCTAGGATCGAGCTGAAAATTGGCAGAGATACTAAATGCGTGGTGAGGATGAGACCGGCGATGGTTAAAATTCGCAAGCTATAAAGATGTGGTTGCTATGGCAAAAAGAATTATTTTTTATCGATTCAAGGGGGCCCAGAGCCCCTCTAGGTTTGTGCGATTGGCTTTTAATGCCCAGCGGCATACACTCCAGGCTGTTGTGCTTAATAAACATATATTTTGTCGCGAAATTCCGGCTACTAGGAAACGATTTTTCATTGGGAAAAAACGAGTGTTTTTGCCCTCATTTTCTTTTTAATTAATCAATAAAACCTTAAACACGAACTTCTAAACTAGACATATGATGACACGAACAAACTGAATTATTTAACTGAATCATCATAAAATTAACTTTCATTTCTATGCAATGTTGAAACCAGCTTCAACGTTTTATAACCTGAACTGGTAGTGACCCAACGGGTCACGGGTAGTCTAGTTTAAAATAAAATAGTCATGCATTAACTAGACATAACACTGCGTAACACGATTTTTATCCTTGGGTAGCGACTGTTATTTCCTATTTGCTTATTCTTAAGCAAATATGAAAATATGAAAAATGGCTAATATTTCTTTCAAAATTTGCTTTTGTTACATTTATTTAAACCCCAAAGAATCCCTCTCGACACACGGTTGTGATTCTTCCCGACTAGACCTCTTCATGATCAGAGATGCACATATCGTCAGTCACTAAAGGACATGCTCAAATGGTTAAGGTCAAGCAACTGACAAGCAAATCTGTGGTATTGAAAGGGAATATTTGCTGTAACGATGTTTCTGCTTCAGCAACGCAGGACTAGGTCAGTTTCAAAACATTGATGTCCAGGTGACAAAATCAAAGTTCAAAGGGAATAGTAGTAATTTCCTTTGATTTCTAGATAGAAGCAAGTAGGAAATAATACAGACTGAAGGAAAAAAGAAAGTTGTTATACAGTGTAATCGTTACAAACTATTTCCATGGACACAATTGTTACAAACTGTTCTGACGGTTTGTTTCCATTTCAGCTAATTGTGCAAGTATTTCAGAGGTATAATCATGTCCGGACTACCTGGACATCCCATCTGATCCAATAACTTTGAGTTCAGTAGTACAGCCGCCGCCTCATTATATTCAGAGGGATTGTAAATGATAGTAATAATAATAATGATAATAATGATAATAAACACCGGGACTAACAAGTATATATAGCAAACAGAAAATAGAACTACTAGGCACAGCACACAACCTACGTAAAACACATTCAACGCAGTAAAACTAAGAGCATTACATCAAACCACAGCACATATCCAAGGCACAAAGAGCTGCGCTCGATAGTGCAGTGAAAGCTCGTAATAAAGATAAGATTACTGAATAATAATGGTAACAACAACAACAACAATAATAATTTGCAAAAACCTGAACAATGATAAAAACTGGTGGGAACACAAACCACTTCCATTGCTTGAAAATAATCACATCTCACTCTTCTGGAACTTCACCATTCAAACTGACAGAAAGATAGATGCGAAATGGCCAGACATTATATTGAAAGACTTCAGACAAAAATCATGCCTCCTCATTGATATGACTGTCCCAGTCGATGTAAATGTATCTGTGAAGACCTACCAAAAACTGACCAAGTATAAAGATCTTGAAATAGAAATTGGCAAAATGTGAATCCTGAAGACTAACACAATACCTGTTGCCATAGGTGCTCTAGAAATAATAGCAAAAGGGGCTGATTGCTAGCCCCAAAATCCAGAATCCTTGTCAGGTTCCGGATCGTTCCCAAAATCTCTCAAAAATTTAGTAAAAATCAGGAAAAATAATCCAGAATCCTTGTCCGGTACCGGATCGGTCCCAAAATCTAATCAGTTCGTGCAGTCGCCAAGCCAAACATCCCTTAAATTTCATCTGAATCCATTCAACGGTTCTTGAGATATCTTGTCCACGGACAAAAAAAAAAAACTACTGAAAACAATACCTCCGCCTCAGCGAAGGCGAGAGTAATAATAATAATAATAATAAACTCCAGTTTTCTCATTTCTCTATTTTAAGACTGATCTTTAATTTGAAATATGTTTCTCGAGATTGTCATAAATAGCTGAAGATTGCGTATTTAGTTTAATATCTTCCAAATATAATGCTTATTAACCGTTCCAGATCTTGGCCTTTGTGTCTAACCTTACCCTCTAGCTGGGGTCCCGAGTAAAGAAAAAAAAATAGTTGCATATAGAACTCAAGAGTAATAATTGCAGGGAAACTAACGGACAGATTTGGCGGCATCTTCTTTTTCTACGCGTGTTTTTCGTTACCGCTTTACTGGGAATCCGACACAGATGACGTTTTACCTTTGGCCGCTAGAGCGGAAAATTCGGTTTCACAGTGACAACTCATCAATCATTGCCCGTGATGAATGCCTTCACCCACTGATATACCTCGAAGGCGGCGAGCTGGCAGAAACGTTAGCACGCCGGGCGAAATGCGTAGCCGTATTTCGTCTGTCGTTACGTTCTGAGTTCAAATTCCGCCGAGGTCGACTTTGCCTTTCATCCTTTCGGGGTCGATTAAATAAGTACCAGTTACGCACTGGGGTCGATATAATCGACTTAATACCTATGTCTGTCCCTGTTTGTTCCCTCTATGTTTAGCCCCTTGTGGGTAATAAAGAAATAGATATACCTGTGCTTCAGTCGTTCTGTTGGCATTGCTAAATTCTTAGCAGCTATCCATTTGTTCCACCCTTCTCAAATAAAACAGCCAATGCCCTTCTTAGGTCGTACCCTTTCAAGAAACATGTGGTACCTAAGGAAAGATTCAGTAAGCACATCCGTTGGTATATTTTTCTATTACTCTCCTTACATCGTATATTATCATCTTTGATAAGATTCTGTACCCTATATTTCGTCTATTTTGTAGCCATAATTTTTTGGGGGCTTCATTTAGTCGTGGAAAGTTTATTTCGTAATGACGAACTGTTGTGTTTTTTTCATTTCATTTCATTATGCGTCTTCTGTAATACAGCCTTTTCTCTTTCTGTTTTTATTTATTTATTCATTCACAAACAATTTTTTTCTTTGGTTATTGGAGGTCCATACTCAATCGATCATTTTCCGAGTTGTTTGATATTCAACAAGTTGTAGCTTGTATTTAATTGTCTATGTCTGTCTTCTTTGCTTACTTGTCACTGTATAGTGACACACAGTGTTGTCAACTGAATAACCAATTTGACAGCTAATAAATAGCGTATACCTCGGTGGTATTTCTGCCTGTCTAGACATGGTGTGTGAGTTATCATTGTTGATTCCCTTTAAACTAAATAAAACAAATGTCATTCTACTACCAGTGCCAGCAAACTGTTGTAAGCATCCTACCAGTTACCGTCAATACAGTACAAAACAAGATAACTTTTATAATCATAGAACTTGGATAATTTTAAAAATATTTTATCAGTAAAGAAGCCAGTGCCCGTGAACCTTCATAGGGCCTCCTTGACTGGTAGAAGGGTAAGAGGAAGATATCCTCAAATCGGAGACTTAGTCCTAATACTTACAACAGAGTGGACACTGCTCAAAGCATCTAAGGTACCAGGTAATGCCGTTACGTCGAGCGACGGATTAAGTCTACCACCCAAGTAGGCCACTGCTCAATTTGATCTCAAGGTATAAAAAGCAGGAAACAGATACTGCAAGGTACATAATTGCTGACTGTAAACATAGTTGAAAGGCAAAGTTGATCGTGGTAGGATTTGAATTCAGCGCAGAGAGAGAGAGAGAGAGAGAGAGAGAGAGAGAGAGAGAGAGAGAGAGAGAGAGAGAGAGAGAGAGAGAGAGAGAGAGAGAGTCATAACAATTACCGTCAAACATTCTGTCCGACGTTCTAACGCCTTTATTACAACCCGGAAACTTGTAAGGACTGAACAAACTGCCAAACTTTTCTGTACACTTATTTACATTATTTACACCCGACGGCTATGTGTCCTGATCTTGTTTTTTGAGTTAGCACAACGTTTCGGCTGATATACCCTCCAGCCTTCATCAGGTGTCTTGGGGAAATTTCGAATCTGGGTTCTCATCCCTAAGGTATTTTCTACGTTGTTGTTGTTGTTGTTATTATTATTATTATTATTATTATTATTATTATTATTATTATTCTATGTTTGACTTTTGCTTTATATTTGTACAAGTTGGCTCCAGGTTGGAAGTTCACGTTGTTGTTATGCCTAGTGTGCCATATATTTGGTTTTTTTTTGTGTTGTACTAGTGAATGTCTAATAAATAAATAAAAAAATAATAATAATAAAAAATTAAATAAATAAATAAAAATGTTTGTTTTAAACCTTGAGATTTCATAGAAAGTATTTTGCGTAGGATATGAGCATTTCCCATGAGCACTTATTATTATTATTATTATTATTCAGGTCACTGCTTGGAATCGAACTCGGAGTCTTGGGGGTTAGTAGCCCGCGCTTTTAACCACTATGCCATATGCCCGTGGGCATCAATAACAATCTGTTAAGCAACAACTACCCACAAAACATACTATCCACTCCAAATATGAAGAAAAGAGAGGATGCAACCAATAAACTGTCCACAGTCGGTCTACCCTATGTGAAAGGCCTCTCCGAAAAGATACAAAAGATATGCGGCCCATATGACATCAGGACAGTATTCAAGGGTAATACAATACTTCGCAAATATCTCCTTCGAGTAAAACCACCAATAGAAGAGAATATGACCAAAGACTGCGTGTACTCCATTTCATGCAGCTGTGATAGGTTATGCAAAGGCGAAACATGCTGTCCCCTCAAAATCAGGGTAGACGAACATCGCAAAGCTTTGACACGAGGAGATATTGATAAATCGGGTATAGCTGATCATTTATGGACAAATAGAGACCACCTCCTCCTGTGGGATGAAGTTAAAATAATAGACAGAGAACACCACTGGAAAATACGAAAACTAAAAGAAGCAGCACATATGCTAGGACACAACAACTTTTTAAGCAAACCTAGTGCAGATATAAGCAACATATGGGAACCGGTATTACGGAAGGATAGGAAAATATTAGATTTATAAGCCGTAAAATTCACTCAGTAATTACCCACGGGCATATGGCATAGGAATGAGAACCCAAGTTCGAAATTTTCCCAAGACACCTGATGAATACTGGAGGGTATATCAGCCGAAACGTTGCGTTAACAACAAAGAAGATGAGGAAAAGTATCCGTCAAATGTAAATAATGTAAATAATGTACATAATTCCTCATCTCTTAAATATAGAACTGTATTTTCTGTACATTCTGATATTTTAATGATAGGATACAGTTTGATTTTCTTTGATATTTTTCGAGTAAAAAAAACCCAGGTCATTATAATCTTTTAGCTGATGATATATATATTAGGGTCAAATTTATAACAATGTTTAAGGGCTACTGCTAATACTGTATTGATCCTCGTCAATATCTGAATTAGAGGATATTAGCCCTGGACTGACATTAGAGAACTACTGTGTTTACTACAATGGTGAACCATTTACAAGCTGGAAAATAGCAGAATTTGAAATGATTTGACCGGTTGATAGTGTTACGTACCATAATCATTCGTACACCTCACCTTCCAGGTTTCTCACCCAAGATTGGGGTCAACAGTCTTTAGTCAATGTCACTCTTTTATCTGTTTATTCATCCTATACGGTCGCTATCGTCGTCGGCGTCGTCATCTTCATCATTGTCGTCGTTATCGTCATCCTCCTCCACATCATCTTCATCGTCGTCACCTTGTTGTGGTTGTTTTTGTTGTTGTTGTTGTTGTTCTTCTTCTTCTTCTTCTAGTGGTTGTTCTGGTTGTTATTGTTCTTGTTTTTGTTGTTGCTGTTGTTATTGTTGTTGTTGTTGTTGTTGTTGTTGTTCTTCTTCTTCTTCTTCTTCTTCTTCTTCTTCTCCTTCTTCTTCTTCTTCTCTTCTTCTACTTCTCCTCCTCCTTCTTCTCCTCCTCTTCTTCTTCTTCTTCTTCTTCTTCTTATTACTTCTCTTCTTATCTACTTCTCCTTCTTTCCTTCTTTTTTCTTTTTCTTCTCTTCTCCTCTTTCCTCTTCTTCTTCTTCTTCTTTTTTTCTTCTTCTTCTTCTTCTTCTTCTTCTACTCCTCCTCCTCCTCCTTCTCCTCCTCCTCCTTCTTCTTCTTCTTCTTCTTCTTCTTCTTCTTCTTCTTCTTCTTCTTCTTCTTTGTTGCCACAACTCTTTATGTCGCGGCAGTTGTTTCCATTAGATTCTCTTCTCACCAACCACCAAGTGCAGAACCCGTAACTTGTTTGTCAAATCAATCCACGCATTCAATGGCAAGCAGAATCATATGTGTTGAGATGTCTCTCAACGTACAATTTCTTTTTTTCGATGCAGTCCTTAATTATTATACCTGGGCGGTTTTCCTAGATCTCTTTGTTATTGTCAGTTTAGATAGGTAAGACCTAATTGATTGAGACAAAGTCGTAGCCATTAGCAGTGTTGGGAAAATGTTTACACCACATCTTGTAGGTTTCCATGTCAAAGTATTGACATATTGCCCAATGAACTTGGCAAAGGCTGGAAAGTCTTGCAGGATATTGGCCATGGAACAGGTTGTCACTTTTTTTCTTCAGTATATTTAAAATTCCGTTTTAGTTTTGTCTTGTGCCTTAGTTTTCAACATTTTGTTTTGTCCTGATCTGTAACTTTCTAAATTTGTTTTATTGGTTTCCAGTTTGAAATTTATTGTTTCCATGTATGTAGGGACAAGTTTTTGTGTTATCGTATTCAACTTAACTGTTTTTCAATATTTGCATCTAACTATATATTCTAGTCCTACAGTTGTTATTTCGTCATAGCTGTCTATTTTTATATATTCATTAGACACCGCTCACCTCGAGTGCAAAAGAGTTAATATTCTATCCATATAAATTTTGAGTCGGTGACGTTGGAACGCAGTCAATAGTTTTCTTTTCTATTTTTTCTGTGTAAGTTTCTCAGTGTACTAAACTTGCAGTCTATTACTTTGATGCAGTAGTTTATAACTAGGATGGCTGGTGAATTTAAATGTTCATTTTACTTTTAGTAATGAGTTCGGAGTTTATAATATTAGTTTGGCTCTTAGGGTAGCGAGCTAGCAGAATCGTTATCATACCGGTCAAAATGCTTAGCGGCATTTCGTTCGCCTTTACGATCTGAGTTAAAATTCCGTCGAGGTCGATTTTGCTTTTCTTTCTTTCGGAGTCGATAAAATAAAGAGCGGCTGAACACTGAAGTCGATGTACTCGACTTACCTCCTCCCCCGAAATTGCTGGCCGTGTGCCAAAAGTTGAAAGCAATATTAGTTTTGCTCAACTGTAATAATCTTTCCCAACTCACTCCTTCCTTTCTGAGTGTTGTATTTTACCAGTTTCATCTACTCTTAGATATTTGTATGACTGATTCTGGTTTATATCTCGGATGTCTATGTCTAACTCAATAGTCTCACTTATAATGATTAAAACTCTTCTTATTTGGATTTCCTACATTTCTCTAGTTCTATATTAAATTGTTATGTCTCGGATGAATTTACGAACGCTATTCAGTTGTTTTGAAGTCATCTATTCAGAATAGATGGTTTATACTTTGTAGCATCTGTAACCAATGGCAGTTTCATTTAGTAGATTTGTTAATGAAGTTTGGCCAAGAAGAAGAGGAATAATGGGTCTCCCTGGAGTATTCCTCTTTTAACGAGAACAGGGTTGCTCTGTACAGCTGTAATTCCTTTCCTACGGCCCTTATGTTCTTCTGATGATACTTCATTGCTCTCTAAGTGAGAGCAATCAACCCGTTGTAGATGTAATGGCTTTGTACATTGTTGGGAAACAAATTCTATGTTTAGAAGTTTTGGGGTCTCTAGAAATTTTTGCCTTTAGGAATTGGTGCTGTTTTCCTCTCAGGTGGCCAATCAGGCGTCGACTATGGTTAGCTTACTATTCCATTGAATGCTGCTACCATATACCTATGGGTACCGTCGGAAATCAAATTGCTTGCAATACTTGATGTGTTGCTGAATATTTTGCCAGTAATTCTTGACCATATTTACGAATACAGAGCAGTATATTGGTAAGACTGTATGCCTTGTGATAATCATTTCAGCTTATTGCGTTCAAACCCGCTATACCTTACTTGGTTGGATGACTTAACCCGTCGACAAGTTTAAAACCACCCTACTTGTCACTTGCAAGTATTTGTGTCATATCCCCTGTATGAAAAAAAACCCTTCCTTCTTCCTATCAATCTCAGATGCTGTGTAATAAGTCATGGACATTGCGTTCCTTCTTCATAAAAAATAAAAGCCAGTAAGGTATCTTTCTCACATGCTCCAGACAAACATCAAATAACAGCATAAGCGCGCAGGTATAGTAACTTCATCAATAGCCTCGATATTCGGACGCATACACCAAGGACAGGGAAACATAGACCAGAGATAAGTACAATACAGAAGTTTCATATTCTGAACAAGTCCACCTTGTCTACCTGTGTTGTCTTCCTTGCAACACCAATTGTCTCACAATAAACTGAACTGTTGAGGAAGCAACATCGTTAGGCTACGACTATGGAAAACTACATGTCTTAGATACAAAATAACATATAGCATATCTGGAACAATACGAGTATGAATCCTACCTATGCGCCATATGTCAGTTAGATGGTTGCGAATAAAAATGTAAAAAAACGAAACAAAAACAAAAGAAGTCACAGACGCAAAAATTGGTGAATGGCTAAGAAACTCTTTTTCCACCTACGCGGCTTCACGTTCAGTCCCATCTCGCAACATCTTAGACCAGTGTCTTCCTGGGTAGCTCCGGGTTGACTGATGCCTTGTAAGTGAATTTAGTAGACCGTAAATGTGTGGAAGCTCGATATGTATATATGTAAGTATATATATTCATACGTTCATGTATGTGTATACACACACACACACACACACACACACACACACACACACGCACACACACACACACACACACACACACACACACATACACCACACATACACACACACAACACACACACACACACACACACACACACACACACACACACATAACTGGGTATGTATTTGTGCCTGTGTTTATCGATCCTCCACCTCTTGACAACCAGGGCTGGTTTGCTGGTTTGTTTACGTTCCCGTAACTAAACGGTTCAGCAAAAGAAGCTTGATAGAATAAGTGGCAGATTTAAAAATCAAAATAAGTAGAGTGGGGTCGATTTCCTTGACTAAGACCCTTCAGAGATAGTGTCCCAGTATGGCTGCAATCCAATGATCAAAGCAAGTAAATGATAAAAGATGAAACAAAAACATCAACAACGTTATCGTCATCATCGTCATCATCGTCAACATCGTCATCATCGTCATCATCGTCATCATCGTCATCATCGTCTTCATTATCATCATCATCATCATCGTCACCACTAACACCATTATCATTGTCGGGGTCGTCGTTGTAATCATCATTATCATCATCGTCGTCGTGGTCACCGTCCTCCTCCTCACCTCTTCCACCTCATCTCCATCCTCCTCCCATCCTCCTCCTCCTCACTTCCTCACCACTTCCACCTCATCTCCATCCTACTCCCATCCTCCTCCTCCTCCCCTCCTCCTCCTCACCTCCTCACCTCTTCCACCTCATCTCCATCCTCCTCCTCTCCATCCTCCTCCTCTCCATCCTCCTCTCCATCCACCTCCTCCCGTCCCCCTCCCCTCCTCCTCATCATCATCGACAGTTATTTATTTATTTATTTAAAAAAATGCTGAAATATGAAAAAAATATTCAAATAAGAGGTGTCGACCATCTCACATGATTAGCTTGTGTTATAAATTACTCAAAAATATATGCAATTCACTTCTTCAAACCAGCATTAGGAGTAAAAGCTGCTAAATTACATTAAATTAAGCAACTTAGTTAGGAAAGATAAAAAGGATCGCGATTATTTAATGAGATTCTGAAATTACAATTTAATTGAGATAATAATATGTCTAGTTTATCAAAATGTTTATTTTGAGAGAAAAATACCGAAATATTTTATCATATTTTAGAGTTTTAAAAATAAATGATTAAAGTCTGCAAATTTTGAAGAATTTACTGCTGATTGATTAGTCGGCGTTCTTTCCTCTGTCATTCATCTTTTGGGTCAACCAATGAATTAAACAGTTGTTGCTGCTGCTAGTGCTGCTGTTGTTATTGTTGTTGCTGTTGATTTTGTTGTTGTTGCCGCTGCAATCTGTTGTTGTTGTTGCTATTGTTATCATTTATTTCGTCTGCCGTTACGTTGTGAGTTCAAATTCCGCCGAGGTCGACTTTGCCTTTCATCCTTTCAGGGTCGATAAATTAAGAACCAGTTACGCACTGGGGTTGATGTAATCGACTTAATACCTATGTCTGTCCTTGTTTGTCCCCTATGTGTTTAGCCCCTTGTGGGTAATAAAGAAATAGCTATTGTTATCATTTATTTCGTCTGCCGTTACGTTGTGAGTTCAAATTCCGCCGAGGTCGACTTTGCCTTTCGTCCTTTCGGAGTCGATAAATTAAGTACCAGTTACGCACTGGGGGTCGATGTAATCGACTTTAATACCTATGTCTGTCCTTGTTTGTCCCCTCTGTGTTTAGCCCCTTGTGGGTAATAAAGAAATAGCTATTGTTATCATCGCCGCTGCAGATTTGTTGTTGCAATTAAGGCACATGGCTCAGTGGTTAGAGCGTAGGGATCACAATCATGAGGTAGTGAGTTCGATTCCCGGGACCGGTCTGTGTGTCGTGTTCTTCAGCAAGACATTTTATTTCACGTTGCTGAAGTTCAGTTGCGACGTCACTGATGCCAAGCTGTATCGGCCTTTGCCTTTCCATTGGACAACATCGATGGTGTGGAGAGAGGAGGCTGGTATCCATGGGTGACTGTTGGTCTTCCATAAACAACCTTGCCCGGTCTTGAACCTCAGAAGGGAACTTTATAAATGTAACCCCCATGGTCATTCGTGACCGAAGGGCGGGGGTTACACTTTACCCTATCTAATGGTGTGGAAAGAAGAGGCTGGTCTTCCATAAACAACCTTGCCTGGTCCTGTGCCTTGGAAGGTAACTTTCTAGGAGCAATTCCATGGTCATTCATGGCCGAAGGGGTTTCCTTACCTTTTACCCTGTCCCTGCTGCTAAAATTGTCACTGCCATTGTTACTGTTGCTGCTGCTGATGCTGTTGTTGTTGTTGTTCTTCTTCTTCCAATCAGGACTCACGCCATTAGCCACAAAGAATAATCTCTAATTCGAGCCTACTCTAAGAATGCATGCGGCAACTTGAAGATCCGCCCACCGTACGCGATAGACTTGCACGGGCGCGAAAGCTACGTTGTTATCCCCATTCCGTAAACGGTGGCTTTTAACGGGTGGATAACCCTAACCATCCTGGGGTACAGAGGATTTGCAATCTAGACTAGGGTCTGAAAGTTTTACCACTCCATAGTGGGTTACACCATGGTTCCTCTGCTTTGTGGTAGAAGTAGGAAGAAAGAGTGAAAGAGTACAGTCGGGGCCTCTTAGAGCTTAGGTGCTTTTGCTCAATAAACGCTCACAATACCCGGACCGGGAATCGAAACCGCGTTCTTACGACCGCGAGTCCGCTGCCCAAACCACTGGGCCATTGCGCCTCCACTGCTGTTGTTGTTGTTTAAAAGGATTGAAACCACGATCGCTCTAACATTATGAACGCTGTCTAAGACAATATACAACGCATCCTTACCTTTTCAAAGACGGTGTTAGATTGTATTTAAGACACTCTACACAGTCACTGGAACTGCTAGTAACACCAGCTAAATTTAATTCTCATATCATCTCTTAAAAAGAAGGGCACTTTGAATAATATACTCCTAGATGTATATCAAAGGACAGGATGCTACGTATATACATTCATATATATATATATATATATATATATTATATATATATATATATGTATACTTACATTTAGACACACACAAACACACACACATTCACATACACACACATTCACATACACACACAAATTCACAAACACACACACACTCACTTGTGGTGGCGAGCAAGCCAAAACTTCGAAGTCACTGTCAACCTAAATGTACCCTGTTAAAAAGTGCTTAGTAAAGAGTTTGATGTTAAATTGTTTCTATATATAACTTCACATAAAAAAAATATATGTGTTTGTGTGTATTTATACTTATATGAGTATAAGTGCGTATATTTATATAACACACACATATATACATACATACATATGTATTATACATATACATACATACACATATATATATATATATATATATATATGAATATATTATTATGTGTATGTGTATATATATATATATATATATGAATATATTATTATGTGTATGTGCATATATATATATATATATATATATATATACTGGAAGACATTTTGATCATAGGTTTGCTCAATAAATTTTGCCCTCGGGCTAAACAACATCATCAACAATATCTACAGGTACCTTTGTATCATCTTTCAGTATCTCTTTATATGTATTTGCATTTCCATTCATCAAATCTATTTGAAACAAAGATATAAGAGAGGGAGAAAGAGAAAGAGAGGTAGAGAGAGAAAGTGTGTGTGTGTGTGTGTGAGAGAGAGAGAGAGAGAGAGAGGGAGAGAGAGGGGGGGAGAGAGAGAGAGAGCGTGAAAAGAATAAAAGAAATGCAGAAGTAACAAATATTGAGATAACATTGTGATATTTAAATACTGTTTTGCTTGGCTTCCTTCCTAACGGTATGGTGAACTGAGCTAAAGATGGGAGGAAAAAATACATTGGCAAGTTTACTATAAATTTAAAGGAAAAATAGAGTAAGTTATAAGAGGTCAAGTCTTCTTTCAACATGAGATGAGAACAGATAACAATGAAGAATAAACTCACCTCCTAACGAAAATTGTGTGACAGCGTGTTATAACTGTCATACGTTGCGATGTTTT
Organism: Octopus sinensis; assembly: GCF_006345805.1. Classification (NCBI taxonomy): domain Eukaryota; kingdom Metazoa; phylum Mollusca; class Cephalopoda; order Octopoda; family Octopodidae; genus Octopus; species Octopus sinensis. The sequence continues at coordinate 100,951,526 of NC_043006.1, read as the reverse complement.
ATTGCACATAACAAGCCTTATCTTTATCCCTGGATAACTATTGATCTGTCTAGATCGATATTTTGTTTCTTTCGGATATAGGGTCACACAAAGAACAATTTCCTTACTTTAGAATCGAAATTGTTTTTAAGCTCTCCTACCTACGTGCCAACCCACCTGCCTGCTTACGTATCTATCTACCCACATAATTACATACGTACACATACACACTCATATTGTATAAAATAAAATAACGCAAGAAAGTTTGTTTATCTAATATTTCCTCTTCCGAAGGCAGAATCGTTAGCGCTCTGGGGAAAATGCTTAGCAGCATTTCGTCCCGTTTTTACGCTCAGAGTTCAAAGTCCACTCTGCTTTTCACTCTTTCGGGGTTTATAATATAAGAAGTACCAGTTGAACACTTGGGTCGATGTAATCGACTTACACACTCTTCCAAAACTGCTAGCCCTGTACCAAAATTTGAAACCATTTTTTCCTTTGACTTATACAATTAAATATTCCATTTCGTTGAAACTCAAACTATAACAAGTGTACTGTTTGCAGTTTTCCGTTGGATATGCAGCAATATACATGGAGTTCTCATAATACACTGGTTATTTGTCCTGCGATTTAAATTTAAAACGCACTATATATACTTATATATATATATATAGGAGTGGCTGTGTGGTAAGTAGCTTGCTAACCAACCACATGGTTCCGGGTTCAGTCCCACTGCGTGGCATCTTGGGCAAGTGTCTTCTGCTATAGCCCCGGGCCGACCAATGCCTTGTGAGTGGATTTGGTAGACTGAAACTGAAAGAAGCCTGTCGTATATATGTATATATATATATATTATATATATATAATATATATATATATATATATATATATATATGTATATGTATGTGTGTGTGTGTGTTTGTGTGTCTGTGTTTGTCCCCCTAGCATTGCTTCACAACCGATGCTTGTGTGTTTACGTCCCCGTCACTTAGCGGTTCGGCAAAAGAGACCTATAGAATAAGTACTGGGCTTACAAAGAATAAGTCCCGGGGTCGATTTGCTCGACTAAAGGCGGTGCTCCAGCATGGCCGCAGTCAAATGACTGAAACAAGTAAAAGAGTAAAAGAGTATATCTATATATATAAAACTGTAGTTGTGTGAGTGTCTGTCTCCTACGATTTAGATTCCTAACTACTCCCACATTTTGCGGTGCAGTTTAACCAAATTCGGGTATCTTATAGTCGTGATTAATATCGAGCCCGTCTGGCTATTAGCGCGCGCCTACGATGAGTCTACGATTTTAAAAATAAGTTAACATAATTTTTATTCCATTTTAATGCATAATTTTTCGTGTGTCGATGGCGGCGGAGTTGGCGTCCATGGTCACACCTGCACCTGTTTGCTTCTCCCCCTTCTTCCCTCACTCGTGAAGCTGTGGGGAAGGGAGTGTAAAGAAATCAACGTCGTAAAGCGTTGTCAAGGAGACCAGCGTTCTTTTAGAACAACGACTTCATGGCTTGAAGACACCAAAACAGAAATGGCGAAGAAAGCCCGAATTGGCATCTATAAGGGAAGTAACTCTCTAAAATTGCTTATATAGTTATTTCCCTTACAAACCCGAGCAACGCCGGGCGATACTGCTAGTATATATATATATATATATATTATATATATATATATATATATATATATATATATACACACATACATGCATATATAATTGTGTGTTTATTTACTGACAGAGACTGTAATCAACCGAAATTACCGATCGAGAATTCCTTATACTGATTGGTCAGTTTCGGCTAATTCTATAGCCTCATTAGTAGGGACCGTTGGACTCAGTTTTTCCAGGCTTGCTTTTCTGTAAGTACATATGTATTCATCATAGAAATCTATGGATGATTTAGCGAATCGCTAATGTGTATACAATAATTTAATATAGACATCATTATGCAATGTTTTACCAAAAAAGGAAAACTATATTTGTCACTAAATATAACTAGGATGTTAGAACACCTACGTTGCTAGAAATAAGACCTAAAAAATATAACTCGAGTATCCACAACCCAGAGTAATTTGTGGATTCTCCCGACGGGAAACGAAATCTTATTGGTTAAATTTCGAAATCATATGATAGGGTTTTATCAAATTACTTCTTTCAGCGAGTTTTATCTCGCTGGAGAAAAATGTTGTGGCCTGCCGCTCACAGTCACTTTGGCTATGTGGTTAGGAAGATTGCTTTGTAAGTACGTAGTTTCGGCCTCAGTTTGAGAGTGCACACTTCTACTATAACCTCAGTGAGACCAATGAATTGTTGATTGTACGGGTATTTCTCTTGCTTACGTCAATAAAATGCACCTTATCAACATATAGTTTTGTTTACAAATGACCCAACATTTTGACGGATGCTGAGCAGAAGCCCGTCGTATCTATCTATCTATCTATCTATCTATCTATCTATCTATCTATCTATCTATCTATCTATCTATCTATCTACCTGTCTGTCTGTCTGTCTTATAATATAAATAATATATAAATATATGCATATATACATACACATATGTACATACCTACATATATATGTATATATACATGCATATATGGGTACAGGACATAAATAGAAGCGTGGACAGAATGTGAAACGAGAACATTTTTTCGAACAACGAAAAGAAACAATAAGCAAACAGAGGAACGAGACATGCAACATAAAGAACATTCCCTTCATCAGTTGCTCCCTGTTTTATCTACTCCATGTTTCGAAGGTAAGGACAAGACGCGACTTCGTTGAAACAGTCCTTCCCGACAAAGCAAATTAAATAAAATTCGGGATTTTTTGCGGAGGGTAAAAGTGGTGACAAAAACAGGACATTGAGAACAAAGCAGTAAAAACAAACGGTGAGGGCGTGTGTGTGTTGTGTATGCTTGTTTTTCATTGGAGATTTCGTGGCATCAAAAATAAAGGTGTGTAACTTTCAAGATAGCCCAGCTGACTGGAAATCCCACTTTGAAAAGCAGCTCAACAGTTACACAATTCTCACGGATAATTTTGCTGTGATATTGGTCTCACTGCTGCTCATCAATACTTCAACTGCCAACTGCTGAAATTCCTTTAGATGAAATACTAACTACTGCTGAACAACTCAAGAACGGCAAATCGTGTAGTGTAGATGGTGTGTCTCGAGAACGTTTTCGGAATTCCGAGTTAATTTTATTTCTTCCTATTCTTTATTCTACTTACATCACTTGTCAAGCTCCATTGGAGTTCAAGATGAACTGCATTATTCCCGTTCCGAAAAAGGGCGGTCTATCAGAATACGGCGTGTATCTTGACATTAGCCTGATATCATGCTCAGCCAATATCTTCAACGTTATCGTGCTCAATTGTATCCGAAACTCTATCGAAGCACGACTCAGATCAATCCAAAACAGCTTTCATAAAGGCAGCACAGCCCTTGATCCTATTCTAAGTCTTCACTGACTCATTGAAACTATCTCAGCAAAGAAGGATAAATCTTTCGTCACACTTCTGTGACCTCTTCAGTGGTTCTTTGATTTCTTCTTTCTTTTTTGTATCTCTCTTTCCTTACGATCTGCCATTTTGTATTCCTATTGTATGTATATTTATTTGCGCATGCGTATATCCCTGTGTGTGTGTCTATGTTTAGTAAGTGGGAATGTGTATGGTACCTGCATTATCATATCCCCTGTTTATTCACTTATTCACGCTAGTTTAATTTAATTTATTTGTTTTTAACTACTCACTTTTCATTCTTTTTTGTATTAATTTAATGTAGTTAAAATTTTTTTTTCTGAGAACATCTCTATCTTAATTATACAGCCATAAAGGCTTTTAGTAGAGTCGTAACTCTGCTTGCTCCAGCTGGTCTGACTAAAGATAACAGTCTCTATATCAAGTGTTTTAAATCATTTATAGTTTTGGTTTCCAGGAAGGGTCTGGGCTTATGTTCTTCGTAAAGTTTCCCAGACCCGTGAGATTGATGCTTTTGAAGTCTAGCTAAACTGTTGAAAGTCGACAGATTTTGGAAAAAACCGTCAAAAAGATGTGCTGTGGGAAATTTCAGAAGGTGGACTTCAAGCGAAACCCACAATGTAGTATTGTTCTCCCACCTATGATATAATTGCGGTTGCAATCAACAGACATCATAGATTGCTTCCAAAGAAAGGTCCCTTGACTTGTCGGTAGGCAGTCATTCATCAATACTTTGCAGTATCCCACTGACAAATGTGCATCACTTCCCCCTCTCTCTGTTTCTTTCTGTCTGTCTCGTTCTCTCTAGTGATTGCCAGCTAAAGAGACAGTCACTAGAATTATGCTGTTTTCTTGGAACTCCCACCACTTAACCCCTACTAGCTCAGGTCACATACCTGTAGATAGGTTGCTGTTGCTTAACGCCGTCTCAGTCTGATTCAGCAGACTTAGATCAAAGGTATTTTTTCTGGGACCATCCTCTTTTTCTTTTTACTCTTTTACTTGTTTCAGTCATTTGACTGCGGCCATGCTGGAGCACCGCCTTTAATCGAGCAACTCGATCCCGGGACTTATTCTTTGTAAGCCCAGTACTTATTCTATCGGTCTCTTTTTGCCGAATCGCTAAGTGACGGGGACATAAACACACCAGCATCGGTTGTCAAGCAATGCTAGGGGGACAAACACAAACATACACCCACACACACATACATATATATATACATATATACGACAGGCTTCTTTCAGTTTCCGTCTACCAAATCCACTCACAAGGCTTTGGTCGGCCCGAGGCTATAGTAGAAGACACTTGCCCAAGGTGCCACGCAGTTGGACTGAACCTGCAACCATGTGGTTGGTAAGCAAGCTACTTACCACACAGCCACTCCTGCGCCTATTTTTTGGTAGCGTACAGGCGGACTACATTCTCAGATATGACTTTTCCTTATTTAAGAAAATAGGAAGTTATTTAAGGGAGATTTGACAGCTATTTATAGCAAAATGCTGGGGCATTTGTAAATACGATTATACGATAATGTAAGCAAGAAAAATATAGTATAATTGACAAATCCTTTGTTAGCCTTCAATGCCGAACTGAAATTCACTGAGAGTGCACATAAAAATCAAGATGGAATCTTCCAGAATGATTTGATCTAGATATACTCCAAATGCGAAATCCTCCCCCCCCCACAACTAAATTAATTATATCTATCCACTACTACTATATCTGTTGATCCATCTTACAACAGTTGAATCTTTAATTCATTTTGTTCATGAGGAAGAACAAACCGTTTCTTGATATGCCGATTTAATCTTCTCCCAGATCAATGCAGAATCTACTTCTGAAAACTTCGAAACTTTGCAAGACTTACTGAAGTATTTAACAACAGTTGTATGTGTCGTATTAATTAATGCATTGCAGTAATGATGAAGTAGCCAGGCAATTGTTGATGAGGTCACAACTGTAGATCACTTCGTTTTAAACAACTGCATTTGAAGGAAGTTTTCATCAACGATAATGTTCCACAAGCAATGGTGAGAAGAATCAGGAAGGTCAAAAACCGTTAATAAATATTTGAAAACATCTTTTGTTTTTGAGACACTCAAATATCTAATTCTGTATTTCCATAAACTGTTCATATTGTTACTCACAAAGAGACCTCACAACTTTTGAACTTTCTTTTGAACTCATAATACAGATAATGTTTTGATGCAGTTTCATAATTTATCTGCTATTTTGATTAGTTACTAGAAATGTCGGCGGCCATTGCAGAAACGAAACGTAGAGAGAGAGAGAGAGAGAGAGAGAGAGAGAGAGAGAGAGAGAGAGAGAGAGAGAGAGAGAGAGAGAGAGAGAGAGAGAGAGAGAAAGAAAGAAAGAAAAAGAGAATGGGCGAGAGGGAGAGGGAGAAAGAGAACATATTTGTAAGAGGGTAAGTGGAAGAGTGATAAAGATAGAAAGATATATTAGAGACAGAGAAAGCAGGAAACAGAGCGTCAAGCGAATTGGCATGAACATGGAGTCCGATAGAAAAGATACTGCTATGTGATACAGGAAGACACGTGATAGGGGAGCTGCAGGGTGGCGAAAGATTTGGGATAAGACAAGTTAGATAAGATGTTAGAATGTTAGGAGTTTACATATAAGAATCATAACTTTGGAGAAACTGCATGAGGAATATGCTAACGTGAGAGTTTGTCCAATACCAGCTTAATGGAAGAGCATGCGTTTGTTTGAGGGTTGAAGGGATTGATGTTAGTTGCAATACGGATAACTACAAAGATGCCAGCATCAGCTAATGGTGATGAGGGTGACGACGGTGGCGGTTGATGATGTTAGTGATAGAATGAAATTAATAAATTAATGGCTATTAGCTTCAGAAACAAGGTTATACACTTAGAGAATCTGCAACTGCTAAAAGGCAGATGACTCTTTTCCCAATGTAAGATATCAATACAATTCATATGAAATTTCCCGGAGGTAGTGATTCTCAACAAAATGAAGGGGGAATGTTAGTTAAATTTACCCCTCGGAGAAAGTGTTTAATACACACACACACACACACGCACACACACACACACACACACATATGCACACATACGAGTGCGCATATTATGCTAATGTTGAACAGTGAGAACCAGTGCACAACAGTGCATTGTTGGATAAATACTTTAATTTGTTGGTTAACAAGGCTACCATTAGTTTCATGCCAACAGAACATTTCTCGGCAATTATCAAATTTACCAAGATGAGAACCCCGGATAAGACTCGAGATTGTACGGGATTTCGAGATAAATATATAAATATGCAGACCATGTGAGACAAGTTATATTAAAGTCCTAATTGTAGTTTCCCTTGTGTCATCCCTGGAATAATTGTTTAAAGTTATCTCTACATGAAACCAATGGTTACCTTGATAACAAATAAAGCATATACATGCATGCATACATGCATGCATACCCACACACACACACACACACATATATATATATATACATATATATATATATGTATATATATATATATATATGTATATATATATACATACATACATACATACATACATACATACATATACATATATTCTTTCATTCCTTTAATTGCTTCAGTCATTAATAATAAATATCTGTAAATATAAGACCATCCAGATTTCTGAGTACCTCATTTTTTCGAATATATATATATGCGAGTTAAGGGAAGACAAGAGCGGGGTGGGATAGTAATCATTTGTATTTTGAGAACAAATTTAGTGCCCGATGTTTGCAGGTGAATATTATACTCCTGCGTTTATTGAGACAATCTGTAGATTGCAAAATAGCCATGACCTCGGCTATGCAGAGATCACACTTGTTATATCTGCTGTAAGGTTTGATGAGGGTGACTATGGACCATTTGGGAGTGTAGGGGGTTTAACGAAGCGTTAGTTTACTGATAGGTTGAGATAACGATGCACTATTAGATTTGTTGGGGATTTGAACATAGAGTAGTGATTCTTCACCCTAGCTTTGAAGGCGGTGCTACATGAGCCGATGTAAATATAGTTACATTTGTTAGTTGATACTGTGCACGTATAAATTATTTTTTTAGTGGCACAGCGGTTATCTAATAAACAGGAGGTTGGGCGTCTGCAGCTGCATAAGTTTGTAGTGGGTGTTCTATATGAGGTTGTGAGGGGATTGTTATTTAGTGAGGAATTGGTGTTCAGTTCGTTATCATAGTTGGTGCTAAGGTTAACATTTGATAAGAATTGACGGTGGTCTTGTTGGGTTGTATGGCATGATAAATACTGTGTCCAGTGCTATCTTCTGGGATGTTTGCTATTATGTCAGGAGGTATATTTGTGCGTTGTGGTATGTTTAAGGGTTGGGTTTTAGCATTGACATTATAGTTGTATTTATGAGGGTTAGTTTTGTTAAGGGAGACCGTGCATTCGGTTTATATGTATGGAGTTGGGTGGGGTATGGTGAGTTAATTTACTAGGGTGGGGGTTAGCCGTTGGTGGATTTCGGAGTTTCTTGTTGTTAAGATTTCGGATAACTCCGGCATTGTTGGTGGCGGTGGAGTAGAACAACTTTATAAATTGGGGGTTAAATATTTTTCTAAGAGGGCTAGATTTAGGGAAATGTTTTTCGAGTAGGGGGAAGAAGAGTTCGGATACACGAGTCTGGACGTTACGGGCAAAGGGGGTGGGTGACGTCTCGGGTTCTAGTTAGATTAATCCGATTAGGGGGTTCCTGTGTGGAGATGGGGTTTTGTATGTGTATGTTGGTGTCTGTTTTGGTGGGTTGTGGTGTATATAGGATTAGGGGTTATCAGGCGGAGGGTTACTTGCTTGGTCGTTTGCTTCTGCAATATTTGGATGGGCATCGGGGGGTTGGGATGGGGAATTTACATTTGTAATATGGGTGTTTGAAACTGGTTTTTGCTCTGGGTTTAGTTGAGAGAGGAATGTTCGACATGGCTGTGTATTCAATTGAGTGGTTATATCCGGCACGTTGTAGGGCTCAGTTGTAGTATTCAGCGTATTGATCTAATAAATCTTGATTAGCAGATAATGAGGTGATCCGGTAGGACACGCTTTCTACAATAGACTTTAGGACAGAGGTGGGGGTGGTGACTGACGGAGAAGGTCACGTAGTGGAGGTTTTCCCCAAGTTTGTGGTATGGGTAGAAGGTTTGGTTTTGTAAGTCCAGGGTAACGTCTAAGAAATTAGCGGTTTTGACGTTGTTACAGAAAGAGATGCAGAGGCTGACGTTTTTAGAGAAGCTTCGTAATATTTTTTTAGTTTGTTCAATTGTCCGGTTAATAGAGTTTTGGATAGGGAGTAGAGCGTCTTCTCTGTATAGACCACCGGCGATGTTGGGGAATTGTTCATGGAGACCGTTAAGTAGGAAGAGTCTGACTAGTCAGTTTCTTGGGCGGAGTCACTGGCTCCCATAGGGACGTCGAAAAATTGGCTGTATATTTGCGGGTCCAGGATTTCCCATAGAAAGATATGATATTTCGGCTGGCTGCTAACATAATATCAATGTCATCACGAGATAGATTGGAATGTTCTTTGGCGGAAATTAGAGCCTTATCAAAAAGAAAAGCAAAAATGTTGGGGGGCAGTTTTGATCAATTTTGACTTGTATAAATTTAAAGGAGTGCTTGTATAAATTTAAAGAGAGTTGAACCACTGGATAGCTTCTGTGGTTTTGGTCCAGAGTTTTAGCGAGGATGTGGTGTAAAGTTGGGGTATTATTCAATCGAGTATAATTTTGATAACCTTACTTATATCGGAGCTGGAAGGACAGATGAGGTGAACAGAAGGTTTCGCCGGGATGCTTTTTTTTTATCCTTCGAGATGATATGGGATAGGCGAGGTGTAGAACTTTCGGTCCTATTCTCTTGTCCAAGTTTAAAGACAAGATCTCTATTTTTGTGGTTGATTTCTTCTATAGTTGAATCAAGTATAGTTTTGTAGTCTTTGTGTAGTTGTTTGAGTATTATCTCTTGGTATTTATCTAAGGGAACATTGTGTAAATTGCCTGTCTTATCAGCGTGGACAATGATTCATGGGTATTTCTGAAGTTTTTGAAAATATTCTTGATTTTGGTTAGGTGAGGGCTGGTTGACTTTGCTTTTCATTCTTCTGATTGCGATAAAATAAGCCGGCAACTAATGGGGGGTCGATGTAATCGATTCATTCTCCTCCTTAACAACTGCTTCGTTCGGTTAATTTTAACTATAGAAGACTTTGGAGTAGACAAAAACGTGTTTGTGGTTAGAATTTTTAATATTTTAGATTTTGTATTTCGGCTGTGTTCACGTGTTTTGAATAGGGCTTCGTCTACTGATATAATGGAGAGAGATAATCGAGAGGAAGAAGGTAACACAAATGAACGGTTTAAGATTTTTGAAGAAATATTTGCTGACATAAAATATAATGTATAAACAGTAAAAAGAAATTATACAGAAACAAAGAAATAATTAAGCAAACAGATGTAGTTACAAGCACAAACACAGACATCGACAGTTCAGAAAGAAATAAAAAAACATAACCGAACACAATTGTATGACAAACACAGATGCTGGTGATAACAAAAAAAAAATCACGACGTAGACAATAAATATAATAGCTTTCCCAATGTCTTAAGGCAAAAACAACAAGAACAAAAAAAACTGCACATGGGACAGTTGTCTGAAAAACAAAGATTATGAGAAAGGTATATCATATAAAATATTGCTTCCGTGGGGAAAATTTTTAATCGAAAAGCAAGAAGGAAAATGACATACCTCTACCTCCCGAAAAGCAAGAGACTTTTGGTGTGTCTCCAAAGTAGCAACTAAAGAAATCTTCAGTCGATATATTTGATGATGGAGTTTATAACAACGTGGGAAAGGAAAATGGACGTTTTGTGCTCGGTCTGGAAATTAATATATAGGACATTGTAATACAAGGGTCCCGGGCAGGAACATTCATTCAGATGCTCGTCGTGATCTTTATGACAATACAAACAGGTTGTGACCAAAAGAAATCGGAGCCGCCCAATGTCTACTCCATTTCATGGAGTAGAGGAACAATTTGCTTTTAGGCATTCAAAGACCCTGTCACATATTCTTGACATTTACAAAAATTAACACGTTGTAAAATGTCTGCTTCAGAAGTGGCAAGTAGTAGAGCTTGTAACAAAGATGGTAGGATTACTGAAAAGAAGCATGCTCCAAAATCGTTCATCAAACATACAGAAAACGTAGAAACGTGAAAGTGTACAACAGGGGATACAAAAATTCTACTGTTGGAAGTAAAAATAATTAAAATGGACTCCCAATCTTCTCTAAAAACAGCAGCATTCCATCAGTATTCACTTCATTTGAAGGGCGGCGAGCTGGCAGAGACGTTAGCACGCCGGGCGAAATACTTAGCGGTATTTCGTCTGCAGCTACGTTCTGAGCTCAAGTTCCGCCGAGGTCGACTTTGCCTTTAATCCTTTCGGGGTCGATTAAAAAAGTACCAAATACGCACTGGGGTCGATATAATCGACTTAATCCGTTTGTCTGTCCTTGTTTGTCCTCTCTGTGTTTAGCCCTTGTGAGTAGTAAAGAAATAGGTATTTCGTCTGCCGTTATGTTCTGAGCTCAAATTCCGCCGAGGTTGACTTTGCCTTTCATCCTTCCGAGATCGATTAAGTAAGTACCAGTTACGCACTGGGGTTGATGTAATCGACTTAATCCCTTTGTCTGTCCTTGTTTGTCCCCTCTATGTTTATCCCCTTGTGGGTAATAAAGGAATAAGTATTTACTTCAGGTGCACAAAGATGGGATTGACATAATTTGATTAAATTCAAAGGTAAAATGAAGTGAATGAATTGTATCACAAAGGAAGAAAGAACTTTCTTGCTCGACGAAGTTTTCCTTGAAAGAGTAACGAGAAAGATTATGTCTCCCTGTTTCTTGAAAAACAGGGAGGGTTTCCATCGGCCATCAAAAGAAAATTTAGATCTATCCGATATGTGGTAAGGTGAATACTCGACCTTGCCTTTCATCCTTTCGAGGTCGGTAAATTAAGTACTAGTTGCGTACTGGGATCGATCTACTAGACTGGCCCCCCCACCCCCCAAAATTTCAGGCCTTGTGCCTAGAGTAGAAAAGAATATCATTATTATTATTATTGTTGTTATTATTCTGAAAGACTCTCGGTTTATTTCTTAATTACCGGTTATTCTTTACTTGAAAACAGGCAATAACAAATCACCAAAGATTTCAAGTAGTGCCTTCTCCTGTAACTTAAAGAGATGATACTCTCCTTAGAATGTGAGTTGTACCCAGATGGCGAGCTGACAAAATCATTAGCAGAACGGACAATATGCTTTGCGGCATTTCGTCCGTCTTTACGTTCTGAGTTCAAATTCCGCCGAGATTGAATTTGCCTTTCATCCTTTCGGGGTCGATGAAATAAGTACCAGATAAAAACACTAGGGTCGATGTAATCGACTTAGCCCCTCCCCCGAAACTGCTGGCCTTGTGCCAAAATTTGAAACCATTATTATTATAACTAATAAGTCAAGCTGACAGAATTGTTAGCATGCCGGACAAAATGCTTAGCGTGCATTTACGTTCTGAGTTCAAATTCCACCGTATTCAACTTTGCCTTTCATCTTTTCAGAATCGACGAAACCAGTACAAATCGAGCACTGGGCTTGGCATAATTCACTTACCCACTTCTCCAAAATTTCAAGTCTTTTACCTACAGTGGATAAGATTATTATTATTCTTTTTTGCTAGCTGTGAACAGCCACCTTATATAGATGAACGCTCTTACGAGGAACATTCCAGAAGTTTTGAGATTCTTTTTTAGAAGCGATTATGTTCTAGATTGTTGTAATTATAAATGTTTGTATATTACATCATTACTGTACATCTAATTAGCTGACCTGTCAACTTTTGTTATTCCTGATTGAAGGAGGCAGCTGTAACAACTGTAAACCAGCAGAACTGGTGGACCAAGTACTTGTCTACAGGTTAGTGTTATACAACTTTGAGTAAAGAAAGAGGGGAATCCGAGACAGAGACAAGGGAAAAGGTTTGTCGTTACAGTTCGCTAGTTGGAAGCTTGCAGTCGGGACGTTTGCAAGCTCGTTATGCGATACAGCTTTGTGTTAAGCTGGGCCAAAACGTTACAGAAACTTATCAAATGCTCCAGACTACTTATGGATTAAATTTTTTGCTGGCACAAGCGATTCAAGGACGACAGAAAGATGAGATGACAGAAAGATGAAAGGCGGCGAGCTGGCAGAAACATTAGCACGCCGGGCGAAATACTTAGTAGTATTTCGTCTGCCGTTACGTTCTGAGTTCAAATTCCGCCGAGGTCGACTTTGCCTTTCATTCTTTCGGGGTCGATGAATTAAGTACCGGTTACTCACTGGGGTCGAAGTAATCGACTTAATCCGTTTGTCTGAACTTGTTTGCCCCCTCTGTTTTTAGCCCCTTGTGGGCAATAAAGAAATAAGAATGATGTGAGGTGTGGGAGGAAGATGGACGTCAGAATATCAGAGCTGGTTGAGAAAGTTTTCAATTTTCTGGATCAAGACCGTCGTGTGTCTATAAAAGCAATAAGCATAGAGTTCGGAGTTGCTGTGGCAACTGTACTAGAGTTGTCCATGAAGATCTGAGCATGCGCAAATTTTTGCAATGCATCAGTCAACAATTCCATCCTGTTAACCAAGTACATGACAGACATAGATGGATTTCAAAACTGACCTTCACACTCTCTACAATCCAGACATTGTTCCCTGTGACGTTTAGTTGTAACTAATTTGAAGGAAAACACAAGGACAGTCGTTGAGAAGATGTGACAAAGACCTTGGATGCCTTCACTTGGCGGGGCTTCAACGAGGCCCTCACAAAGTGCTTAAAGTGCTGCAACTGCATTGAAGTCAGAAGAGACCATACTTTGAAGATTAGAGTTTTGTTCTTTGAAATTAACGTCTCACTTGAAAATGTTTGAAAACTTCTGGAACGTACCTTGTGTTTATATCTGATTTTTGTAGTTCATTTTATTTAATATATTGTATTAAAATTTTACCAACCCATTACCCCGTTTATTTCGTATATACGTACATTTTCCACACATTTTATAACCGCCTTTATATGATACGTTCTTTATTGAATGTGTGAGCCATTGCAGTCGATAGTGAACGATATAAATCATTAATGTTGCTGTTGCTGTTTTCTGTCAGCGGCTGCATTTGAAAGAGCACACTTGGCAGAAGTTTCAGAAAATTGCATTTAATTGATAGAAAATGATTTGTGTTCAAATTTCCCTGAGGATCACAGGGAAGAAAGATATCCGCAATATTTAACCTTCACTGAAATGGAAAATGGTTTGTTATGACATTTTTTTTTTTTGAATTTGTATATTTCTGCATGACAGTTATTTGTAACTTCATTCGAATTTCGAAATGAGCACGTTTATGGTATTTGGAAGAGGTGTGCATCATTAAGGTGACAACAACGAGAATATATTGTAATGCTTGCTATCCCAAGTTTTTAAAACAGGAAAAACGTTAAAATCAGAAGCTTAGCCGTCATTTACATGTGACTATGACCTTGTAGTTGGTATCTCGCTTTCCTTCCTTGCTTTAGGTACATATATAGCCCTCCTATCCCTTGACCCACTGGAACATCGAGAGTTTAACAGTCAAAGGTAAAAAACGGCTGCACCAATAGTCGATCAATTCTTATTTGTCGCCGAATAGATCGGAGCAACGTGAAATGATATAGTTTGCTGAAGGACATGACGTGTCAAGAATCGAAACCATAACTTAATGATTGTGAGCCCAGCACTCTAATAATTAAGCCAAGCCTCTTTAAAACATCAGAAACAAATAAACTTGTAAGTACAGACATTTGAATTCCTAGCTCATCAAAAGCGCAAAAAAATATAGTGTTGAAAATACTAACTTAAACAGAAAATAATTGAGACCCCATCCCGTAGAAAGCAGTAATGCACTAACTTTTGCGACCGTTGTAGCTAATAGCTGGTCCGTCGACGGAACAGGTTCTTGAAAAGAACAAAATAGACGGAGTATCTGAACGAAAGTGATGTTTACTTTCTAGAAGAAATTAGCCAAAGAACAGCAAAGATGAAATTGATATAATTCTGCGTTGTGAATAACAAGGGGTGACTGTGATTCATAACCACTGCAAAGGAGAGTAGGGAGTTCTGGGTGAGGCCTGGAAAGAAATGGGCTCACCCAAGTAGGTAGGTCATACGGAGATCTGTCCTTGGTTTTAGTACCAAAAATTAGGTGAGGAAACCAGCAGAATTGATGGACCAGGTACTTGTCTACAGGTTAGTGTTATACAACTTTGAGTAAAGAAAGAGGGGAATCCGAGACAGAGACAAGGGAAAAGGTTTGTCGTTATTTTTACAAACAGTTCGGACAGGTGATGTGTGCAGAGGGTGGCTTCCACCAAAATGCACTGACCCACTTGTAGCGATGAATCCTAGGGATAACAGAAACATCTGGGACTCATAGTCCTTTGTGGGATCGGAGAAGAGATAACTCAAATGGGTGGTTGTAGAACAGGGGGCCCAGTTGTTACAGGCGTTTCAGTAAAGACCACATAGGGGCCTTCCGCTCAGAACAAGAGAAAAAGTGAAAATAGTGAGAGCGGTAGACAAGAGAAGGTGCCTGGGGTATAGCCAGAGCGGAATGGAGATAAACAAACGCGCCCCATCAATACCTGAGATCGACTAGTTAGAACACGAGGGCCGCGGTGTCACTACCATCAGTGCAGAGTCGTACAGAAGCTATTAGCAGTAGGCCCTCCACGTCAATGTGCGGCAACGTAAAGGAGGTGGAACCCGGAGTAAAAGAGAGGAAATTGTCGGTGAATGTAATTAAAGAAAGAATGTACCCCCTTTCCTTCAAAAGACAATGAACTCTGATTAAAAGCAATTAAGAAGCTAGGCGTTCTTCACAAAACGGTGTCCATCCCACTGGAGTAACAGAAACTCACGTAATTAAAAAAATATCCATAATATAATTGGTTTCATAGTGACCCTAGAAAGCACCATATCAAATATTATTCCCATTGAAAGGATAGAGTGTCGAGTACCAAAAACCTCTACAGGAACGGTCTATTTCCAGCTAAGTGATCAGTGTTGAGGGAATGAGGAGATATTTACGACCAAAGATACTCACGGGTAAATTCAGATGACCCATTTACTAAGTTTTTAGAAAGAGGTGGGAACAGAAAATAATCAGAGCCGTTTAATATCCAGACACTACCCATCCGGTGATCTCTAGGTGATGTTTTTTGTTGTTGTTGTTGTTAAGCAACAAGACGGGTAAGGGTTATTAGGTAATGGTCTAGGGCTTAGGGGCGGGAGAGCCCAGACCTTGCGAAAAAAAAAAGACTTTGGTCGTCTTGTTATAGTCGAGGGCTCTTCGTTGACGCCCGACACCACTGGGAGGTGGCCCTCGAAGTCGCTGCAAATGGAGATCTAGGGGATGTCTTGTGTGAGTTTCCTTTGCAAGTTTAGTTTTCATTAACATTTTGGCCCCTTCCCATGTATAACGTATTACATATTTTTATCCGTTTTATTATGTGTATGCACATCTCCAGTCGTTTTTGTAATCCTTTTGTACGACACGTTTTGCATAGTGTCTATAGGTTTTTGTGGTCAGTAGAAAGATCATCATCATCGTCGTCGTCGTCGTCGTCGTCATCATCATCATCATCATTATCATTATTATTATTATATTATTATTATTATTATTATTATTATTATTATTATTATTACTATTATTATTATTATTATTATTACTATTATTAATATTGAGTGAGAGAGCAGTTCATGCCATCAAAGTGACACTGGGGTAAAATATACGAAGCCCAATATACCCATCATGACTACCCGTCTGATAAAGGTACACCAGGCACATGCATCACAACCATATGTGCGCGACATGGTGATCTCATATCAAGATAAACAGCACATGACCTTGCAGGTGGGGCCCAGTTAGAATTTTCTTCAGGTTGAGTAGCCCATCCCGCTCAAACGGTCCCTGAATAAGGGTTGCTTAAGGATGTTGAAAGAACCACCCATGTTTCCAGAGGTGAACTATTCAAACCCCAAAGAATCCCTCTCAACACATGGCTATGATGCTCCCCCACTACTTCTGCTCGTGATCAGAGATGCACATATCGTCAGCCACTAAGGGACATGCTCAACTGGTTAAGGTCAAACAACTGACAAGCAAATCTGTGGTATTGAGCAGAATATTTGCTGTAGCCCATCTTTTATACCAAGACAAAACAATGTACATGATAACACTTCCAATCAGTTAAGATCAGAAGCCATGAGAGCCACTGCCTGGTACTGCATCAGGGCATTTTATTATTATTATTATTATTATTATTATTATTATTATATTATTATTATTATTATTATTATTATTATTACTAATTGATCTGCATAGCGTTCAGATAAGAGATTAGTGTGAAGGCCACTAAGACCATGAAACAGTCGCTCTAAGTTAGGTCATTTTCCTAATCCCTATAAGCGTGCTCTGTATATATGATTATAGGAGCGCGTGTGTGTGTGTGTGTCTGTATATGTATGTATGCATGTATGTATGTATGTATGTATGTATGTATGTATGTATGTATGTATGTATGTATGTATGTGTGTATGTATGTATGTGTGTATGTATGTATGTATGTATGTATGAATGAATGAATGTATGTATGTATGCATGTATGTATGTATGTGTGTGTGTGTATGTGTGTGGTGGTGGGGGAAGGATGCGCATGCGTATGTAAACTTCATTACATTGCGTTCGATCCGAAACAGTAATTTCTTATGAAAGTGAAATTGCTTATTGATTTATTCCTTCAGTACCATCACAATGCTCAATTTGCAAACATGTTGCCATTGGTTATTGCTTTGGACATCATTTATATTCCTTTCCTATAATACATTATTGTGAGACATCAATGTGTCGCCATCCTGAATTGAAGGGTCAGTGGTTCGTATCGCCTGCAGCCAAGGTATTTAACATTCGCATTTATCAGAGATCATTAACAACGACTATGTAACTGCTGAGTGTGGACAAGCCAACGAGGAAGACTTTTAGAAATAGCAGCCAAATTTCCTTTAAATTACACCTTGTCATCTGAACCCTTTTTGTATCAGTATATAATATAGCCATTCAAAATTTTATCATCCTTAACTGCAGAAATCAGTTATAAATACGAATCTATAATTTGTTGAGATATGTCAAGTTTGTAGAAGCGACGCGACTTGCAGAAAATAGCAATTCTATATTTAACCCTATTAAGGGAATAAACATGAAAATTAATTTCGCAGTTAAAAACTTAAATTAAGTCTTGAAGTATTGTTTAAAATTCTGGCTTATGGTCGGTAGTTTCCGGGGACGGGGAAGTCGATTACATCTGGGGCTGGCATGGGTTAGACGGTTTGACTGGAACTGGTAAACCGAAGAGCTGTACCAAGTTCCATTCTGATTTGGCGTGGTTTCTACGGCTGGATGCCCATCCTAATAATAATCCTTTCTTCAATAGGCACAAGGCCTGAAATTTTGAGTAAGCGGAAGAGTTTTGTTAGGCCATTTGATTAGAAAAGAATTGGATGACCACAATTCAAACTGGTCGGGTATCCAGATCACAAATGTTTGATTTGCACATGCGACTGAGATAGGACTTAACTGGTACTTATTTTATCGACATTGAAAGGGTGAAAGGCAAAGACGACATTGGCGGAATTTGAACTCAGAACGTAAAGACGAACGAAATGCCTTTTAGTATTTTGCCTGGCGTGCTAACAATACTGCCAGTTCACTACCTCGAAGCTCTGAAATATTGGGCACCTGACAGAGAGTTGACAGAATCGTTAATGCAGCGGTTAGAATCTCTACTCTGAGTTCAAACTCCATCGATATTAGCTTTGTCGCTCATCTAGTTGGGGATCAATAAAAGATGTCTAAATCCGGTACTGGGACAGATTCTTTTTTTTCTTTCTGAAGGAAATGGGCTCTCTTTAGACCTGGAGAGGGATGTCCAAGATCCCGTATCTCATGACGGTGCCGTTACGAATCCATCAGGAGTTGAGTGTCCAAGGAAGAACATTGGACAATGTAGTCCCTGATAACAAAAAGACGGGGTGGCCACTGCCGGGAATGCTTTGATCTTATGTTAACTAAATTAGGATTGATCTGCAGTTAAACAACAGCAACAATTAAGTACAGTAGATTTGTCAACCACAGTAATTAGTCCTTTTCTGTTCTGAGTTCAAATTCTGCAAAGGTCAGTTTTATCTTCCATCCTTCTGGATCGGTCAAGTACTGGGGTGATTTAATCTGCTTTACTTCGTTCCCGCCAACCAGTCGTCCGCAAAAACTCATTAATTCTATTAAAAACTACTTTATGAACAAAGAAGCCTTCCTATAACAAATGAATGTTTCCTTAGCAGTAGGCCCAACTTTAAACCAGGCGAAGTATATCTGTAGATGAAAATCCTGCTTGGGCTATGTTTTCTGAGTAGTAAAGATATTATGAATAAAAAGGACAAAGTCCCCACTTGGTATATCGATCTGCTAGAAATAGCTGCCAAATCTCTGTAAATTTATACTAAAAAAATTAATAATATTTTCCTAGATATGGAATGCTCGACAGGAGAACAGAATGGCCATAGATGGGAAGACTGCTCAATCTGGACTGACTCGTGGTTAAACAACAACACCATCAACAACAATAAAACGTTTTATGAAGGATTATCAATGAAATTGAAAGTCCATTAACTTCTAGTATTAAAATGCTACCGCTATCTTCGTTCATGAAAGCTGGTTGTACTTCTGTGATTGAATAAGATAATTAATGTATGTTCATTTAATATTTACAATTGTTATACATCTTATAATATGTATTCGTTCTTCTGAAGCATATTTAGTTGTTGTTATCATATTTTTATATTACTTCTTTGTTATATTTTAGCTTTTGAGCGACATAAAACCTATGCAATTGCTATTCTACATTTCAATTTATTTCACTCAATATATTTATCAGGGAGAAACTGCTTTGCTCGGAATGGATTGAAATTGATCCAAATTCTCTTACCAAATCTAAAGATTGGAAGCACTCGAAGCGCAGCTTCCATAATTTCACCACTGAATGTGGAACAAATGCACCAAATAACATCACACACTTAAAACTATATTTCTGCTACAATTTAGGAGCTTATTGATGGTTGTCAAACATTATAAGACACTCACAACATTCTCAACGAACTTTCTGTTAGATTTCTAAATGAAATCTTTGCTCATTATTTATCAACGACTACAAAAGACAGCAGCCACAAGAACCCTTCAGTGAGTTTCTATAGGATTATAATTTCCAAGCAGTTACAAAGGCCAAAATATCGTGAGAAATAATGCGGTCATCAGCGGCGTGTGATTCATTCATGAACGATATTCTGTCATTGTTCATCCGTCAACATCTTTTAGAAGAAAATACTAAAGTTACTCTGTGTGGCACATAATTAATTCAAGGTTGTCAATCTAGTTCAAAAGAACAGTGAAGTATATGAAATGAAATGTATGTATGAAGAACATCACAGAATCACTGTATCGACCAGACATCGCCGCTCAGAATGCGCTTCACATTGTTTTAGCTTTCGAATGATGCCATCCCGCTGGCGAGATGAGCAGGCCAATGAAGAATATTTATGAATTATATATGTAGTGTCAGTAAGGTGAAATGTCTCATCATGGTGTCAAAATTCTTAAAACATCAACGATTTCTGTTGCTGCATCTCACTCTTTCAGATCTAAAAGAAGATACATTTTTGATAGTATATTCCACAATGGGAAATATTGTTAATAGCAATGCTGATTCTAAAATCGGTATGAAGAATAGCCATTTTTTAAATATTATACCTCAAGGTATATGGGCCTTAAAATCAAAGTAAAAGCTGTGATGAAGGCAAACTAGAGTCGATATTTTTGATTCTAGACTCTGTGCACTAAGTATTACTGTACCATAAGATTTATCTTTTACCAAAGATGAGAATTAGAAAAGGGAGATGATAATCAGGCGTCACACCTTCTCTACACTTAATGACTGCCAGTTTCTACTGTGTTACTGTCTCAGATACAGTAAACAAGATTTTTATTACACAGCAAACGAGTAGGTTTGATACCCGCTTGGCACAAACGTATTTAAATGCTAAAATTGCCGTTACATGCAACTGATATATAACTGAAAGACAAACGTTGTCCCACTAATATAAGCGTTCGTAAAAATCAATGTTGCAATGTTATCCTTGGTCAAAACCTTCAGAAGTAGCATTATTATGTTTTTATTACAAATCCTTAACACTGTTGTGAAATTATAGTATCATCTATTGTAACTCCTATTCCTTTTCCATATCCTAATTTACCGTGGAATTTCAAGCTCATAGTGACGTAGGCAACCAGTTTGTTAAATGTAACAAAGAATTTATTGGTAGAAAATTTATAACTTACTACATGTAGTTATCGTTGAACTCAGAATGTTACCTTGGCATGCATAAGTAGTAGTAACAAAATATGTACTTACAAGCAACGGCCCTGTATTGATTATTCTTATTCAATAAATCTGTTCACTGAGTTGGATGTATACCCTCTCTGTGGATCGAGGGTATGGATATGATCAATAAGGTTTCTGCACACACATTTCCCCCTGTCTTCGATCTTAGAGTACACATCATCAAATACCTCTGTCTGTCAGATTAGAGGATTTCTGCACTCGAGGGAGATGGAATGCTCTATCAATTTTGCCGTAATTTTTTGGTGCTAAAAATTGCGTTTCCTCTTTCTAGGAGACTATTGATAACATCGTAGAAGAAGAAAACATCAAAGAACATTCTCCCACTTTGATTCTGTGACAATTAGTGAAATGGACAACGTTGTATATGATTCGGTTGAGCAAAAGTTTATAAACGCCTATAAAATCAGACAATTTTGAATGATTCAAAATGTGTTATTTCAGCGATGACTACCGATATACTCGGCCACTGTAGATTTAATACCAATATACTTGACTATTGCACAGATAACAAATAACAACACACGTAACTATTGTACGGAGAACGAATACTTTGAATATAGTCTAGGCTATGTGTAGAGAACAGTTTTATTCAGCTTGATTAATAAGATATGACGTATTTCGCAACAGCCGCTGCCCCCGTCAAATCTTATGTCAATTCGTAAAACTCTAGGAACGTTTATATATTATGAAAACCTGATACTTAGATTCTTAGAAACAAAAACTAGAATTCCAGCATCGACACAGCTATATCCTCTAAGTTTAAAAGCATTTTGATAATTTGAAAACGAAAAATAAATTTACAGAATGTCACTTTAGAAGCTATTTATGAAACATGACTTTTCATTATTCAATGTGATGCAGGTGATACTGAAATTTCATCTACGCTAAACCAAGAAGATAAATAAGTTGCATTCATGTAAAGAACTCTGCCAGCAAAACACTATTCATCATTAGAAAGAAGTCACCGCATTCATCGAAGCTATTTAGAAGTGTAATAACTTTTGTTTGCTCAATGCCGTTTCACTCTCATGACTGACAGACAGTCATTTGCTTTTATGTTAGTTAAGAGTAAGTACGCGGTGGTATCAGAAAGTTCCCCAACTAGTTCTGTAGCGCGCCAAAAGATGGCAGCACACGGTTGCGTGCGCAGTGAGAGCTATCAGTGGCTTTTATGAGTCACTGTACTGAGTGTCACCGCTGTGTTTACTTTGCAAATTGTGAAATTTGTGTTTTTGTGATCACGTGTATGCTGTGGCCTGCGATTTCGTCATGGACAGGTACAACATTTTGTGTTAAACTTGGGAAGTCTGCTACAGAGAGATTGAGCATGCTTCGGCAAGATTACAGCGATAAGGCAATGGGTCGTACGTAATGTTTTAAGTGGCACGGGCGCTTCAAAAGCGGGAGAACGTCCCTGGAAGACGATGAGTGATTTAAAAGACCTGCCAGAAGCGTTACCTCCGGAAATGTGGTATTGTGCATCGAGAATTCGTCCCCCAGGGCCAGACCGTCAATTAATAATTCTACTGTTGATGTTTTGAAGTATTTTTAGGGAGGGCGTTCGGTGACAGCGACCGGATCTGTGGAGAGTGAAGAATTGGATTCTTCACCGAGCTCTCCTCACTCGTGAGTTTCTCGCGAAAAACAACATGGTATCGCTTCCGTACCTGTCCTACTATTCACTAGATCTAGAATCTGCGGACTTCCACCCCTTCCCCAAGATGAAAATTTAGTTCAAACATCGCCGTTTTAACACCGTTTTCGAGATACAAAGCGGATCGCAGAAGATCCTCGTGACATTTACGGAAAACATCTAGGCTGGATTGCAAAAGTGGCAATCCACTTTTGCAAGGTGACTATTTTGAAGGAGACGATGTTATAACTTAGGTAAATAAGTTATTTTTTCTATTAAACATAACTAGTCCTGGAACCTTTTGATACCAACGTGTATACCACAAATAAAGAGCAAGATACAAGAATGGTATGTTATTTTTGTAACCTTTATTGTACTGGAAACGAAAATGCCTTTCTAGATGCATTGATGCACACATTGGTATGACCACTCTATCACAAAGACTATTGGTATGACCACTCTATCACAATTATCTCTTTGTAACGACTGATGAATCCACATCTTTTCTTATCTCGAGAAGCTGGTTCAAATAAAAGTTCTGAAACTAATATGAAACTATTCTTCAGATCAAATCTAAATAGACTGCTGGACACATCATCTCTGATTGTGGTGCATCGTCGCTTGCGAAAGATTTAAAAGATCATTTTAATAAATGAGGGGACACACAAAAGAAAAAAAAATGCCCCACATGTTACATCCACAGCACATTGGGAAATTTGAATGACACAATAGGATTATCTTGAAAGCAGTAAAATTATCCCCCAAATTGATTAACCTCTCTGATACCTGATGGAGGGTAATCCACCATGATGCACTATCCCTTTCTCAGGAAAATTCCAAAATGTTCACCCTATAAAAAGGCCTTGTTTTCCTTCCAACGATACTTTCCCAATAGCAACTCATTATCAGCTTGACTTTTATTTCCTGGTAAACTTTGTATTACGCTGATTTGTTTGAGATAACAAAATAGGTCTCTATGTTGATGATGCACACGTGAACGTGCAAATATTAGGGAATCAACGTCATGCGACCTTTCACAATGTCTATAGCCCAGTATAAATGAAATGTCTACAGAATCACCTATTAACAATGTTATAGCCTCAGTACCATATATTTGAATTGTTTGAACCACTGCTCCATAGCAACCAGTGCAGATATTAACTTCTCCATAACAAATCAATCGAGCCAAAGAAAGTTATTGAATTTCGGAAGTCAACTCGTGTTCTCAGAACTACTGATTTATTTGAGTGGTGGTGGTCTTCTTTTAAACAAGTGATGAACAAACTTATGAAATTGGTGCCCCAGCATAGCTGCAACCTATTGACTCATTGCAAGGAAAAACATTTAACGATTTAGATGGAGTCTAAATACATCTAGATAAAATTTTTTCTTCATAACCAGTCAAATTTTATGCTGATAGAATATTTAAATTGCCTGATAGATGGGCAAAGGTCATTAATAACAATGGATATTATTTCATTGAATAAAATTTATTGAAAAGTCAATTATTTATACCCTTTTTTGTCATTTATTTATATCCCTTTTTGAATATTAAAACCCAGAACTTTCCGGACAACATAATATATATACGCAAATGACGAACGATGAAAGTGAGTGCTCAACACAGCATTGGTGGATATAATTGCCTTAATTCACACATACACACACGCAAACACACACAAACGCACACACACAAACGCACACGCACACACACACACACACACACACACACACACACACACACACACACACACACACACACACACACACACGTAAACTTTAGGTTAGTTAAAATATGTTTGTAACATATTTCAACTGCTAAAAAGCAAAATCGCAGCAGTTACTGAGAAGAAAAATTCTCTCTTATGGTAAAAAGCTAAGAAAAAATCCATATCTGCCAAGAGTTGGCACCTATCGGATTCCTAGACTTCGATGTTTCTAGCTTTTTAGCCGTATCAATGGGAAATACCTAAGAGAGACAACTCTAGAGAGACCTTGCCCTTAGCTATAATGCAGTCAACAACGTTGGCTGCATTATACTACTGTATTTCTTGTGTATTATATTTTAGTTCTGGAGAGAGAGAAAACCTTTACATTTGCTGTTCTACAGAACTGCTATTCTTGATATAGGGAATCGATAAAAAGAAATGGTATGTTCCCTGGCAGAAACGTTAGCACGCCGGGCGAAATGCTTAGCGGTATTTCGTCTGCGTTACGTTGTGAGTTCAAATTCCGCCGAGGTCGACTTTACCTTTCATCCTTTCGGGGTCGATAAAATTAAGTACCAGTTACGCACTGGGGTCGAAGTAATCGACTTAATACCTATGTATGTCCTTGTTTGTCCCCTCTGTGTTCAGCCCCTTGTGGGTAATAAAGAAATAGGTATGTTCCCTGGCTTCCAAGCGATGTTTTCTAGCTACCTCGTATTCGGTATAAAGACTCTCAACTCTTAGTCACCCCAGTACATTTAACAATATGCAGATACAATTGGAGAGGACCAATGGGTTTTTGTCAACGGTCATCAATAATAGTAACTACACCATTGTTGCTTTGCATTATGTCAACTCAGAACAAGCAGACCTATGACTAAAGGAGTGTGACCACGTGCTCTGTTTTTGTATCTTTTGGACTACGCTATCAGATGTATCC
The DNA here is from genome assembly GCF_006345805.1 of Octopus sinensis. Taxonomy (NCBI): domain Eukaryota; kingdom Metazoa; phylum Mollusca; class Cephalopoda; order Octopoda; family Octopodidae; genus Octopus; species Octopus sinensis. Next base: position 100,926,175 of record NC_043006.1, on the reverse strand, counting down.
TTTCATTTTTAAAATAGTTGGGGTGTGATTTTTTAAGAGGAATTTTGCTTTTATTTTCAGTGGCTCGAGTAATCATATACACTAACCTCACCAAAAACGTATCCTGTGATTCTATTAGCTTACAGGAATTAATTCAGCTTCGTCTGTGGTCATTGGTAGGATAGTGAAGCACAACTGGCAAACTTAGTCTAGATATTTTTCAGAGAGTACAGACCTTCAGTGGTATTTCCCTAGACATAATATGTTATGAGAATGAAAATGTATATTGTTTCATTCATTTTTAACTGGTTCCAATTATTGAGCTGTGGCTACGCTGGGACACTGTCTTCAAGTGCTTTAATAGATTATTACTCGATGAAAGCCAAAGTACTTTACCTGCTATCTACTTTATTTATTTCGGCGGATAACGAAAGACACAATCAACTGGCTGTAACAAGAAACAGCAAAGTCAGATTAAATTACAACAAGGTATCTTCGTCCCGTTGCTGTGTTTTGCCATCTTATCTCTGACTGGTACATATTATGTGTGTGTGTGTGTGTGTTAGAAAATTAGAAGAATGTACACTACCGTCAGAAATTAATTAGCACCCTTGATTTGCTCTTCACTCAAGGTATGTGCTGTCACCTAGTGGCCATATCTCGAACTATTGCTTTGTTGCGAGTTCACTGTTGCGCAGAACGATGACGTAACTTTGTTTGCAGAGCAGTTTGAGAGTCTACAGCCTTATGATGTTGACATAGCAGTGCAACAACTTGGAGTGCGGATGCAGACAAATCTTCCTTTGTTTAATAGATATAGGTAGCGCCTCGCAAGGACCGAAATCACACCATACTAAGTTTTCTCATCGCGTAAGACGTTTTGAACAGCTCATAGGTTAATTGATTTAACCTATTTAATGTAGAAATTTGAGAAGTGCTAATTAATTTCTGACGCAAGTGTAAACACGCTCCTATGCATTTAATCGACGAAAAATATATAAGGAGACTCGCAACGAATCGTTTCATGGTTTGTGGACTGCTTAATTTATTTCAGTCTCAAAGTGATTGTAAATTAGTGATCAGCTTTGATCCAAATCATCGTGTTTCAGTTTTAGCCTGGTCAGTTGTCCTCTTATCTTCAACCAATCCTATGACTGATCCATGCTATAATAGGAGTCAGTGTAACTGAGAGTCCAAAATATTTCATTTTGATATTCAAAAGGATCTGTCTGGCAGCGAATATCCCCATTTAGCCAAACATTAAGTAGATGGACATTAACTCTGCAGCCATCGCAGGTATGTTTGTCATTTGCTGCTATAAAACACATAGCAAGCAACTGGCTGAGTTTATAGTCTTGGGTACCAACATTTCGGGGTCTTGATTAAATCGCTTTACACTCAAACATTCCTGTCCATCTTGCTGTAAATAGGTACGTTGTAAACAGCTGACGAAAAAATTCATGAGTGACTAGCAGAGAGATATAATTGGTTAGAGATATGCCAGATAATCAACAACAATAAAGAGACAGCCAAGAAGTTTCCGATGTAGATGAAAATGATCAGTTTATTCTTTCAAAAGTAAGACAACCTCTGTGGATGAAAGAGAGAATTACGAGCAAAGTTATTTAAAGGTAGGTTATATATATCAGTGTACGTGTGGTTAAAATGTTCAGCAAAGCACAGTTCGATACATGGCACATGATAAAAGGCAAAAAATACAACAGTAATCTTTTCTACTCAAAGCACAAGGCCCGAAATTTTAGGGAAGGGAACAAATCGATTAGATCGATCCCAGTACGTAACTGGTACTTGATTTATCGACCCCGATAGGATGAAAAGCAAAATCGACCGCGGCGCAAAAATACAACAGTAATGAGAAAGAAAGGAGGAAATAATGTTAAGTTAAATACGATTCATCTTCGGAATATGAAACAGTAAATATGAATGCAAACGGTTAGAATTGTGTCAGAGCTCTGTCTGCACTGTCAAACAATAATTTAACATAACCGTGTGTATACGTGTATGTTGTGCGTGTGTGTGTGTGTGTGTGTGTGTGTGTGATGTGTCTGTGTGTGTATACACGGTTATGTGTCTGCGTGAAGGCGTTCTTTTTAATTACAAGCTGTGTGTGTAGAGAGAACGTTATAACGATAATATATATGTGACATTGCGTATGGGTATGTGTAATTACATTATGTGTGTACGTCAGATTGTATATGAAGACCCAAGATATCTTATTGCGTGGATTAATTAAACAAAGCCAAATCTTTCACTGAACTTGAAAATTAATACGAAAATTAGTAGCTTATTTTAAAGCAGGCAGACGACTGGTAAAACGCACGGATGCACATCAATGCCAATCATCGATTGGTTAAAATTAGAGTCGAAACCGGTATTTAACTTGTGCGGGATCAAAAGAGAAAGAATATCCCAAGAGACGTGGTAATGATGTGAATTGAAGTTGCGTAGATGGTGGGGAAATACACAATGAAGTAATGGCGTGATGTGAGACTGTATACATTATATGTAAGATCACATCATTGGATGTGTAGTGAGACTTTCCTCTTAAATCGTAGTATCTAGCTTTAATTTCCAGTTTAGAACAACGGCCTAATTATATTTCTTTAAAAAGTATGACCAGTTCCGTAAACTTAACTATATCGCCACCAAAAGCAACAAAAAACATGGACACCTATGTATTGCATAGCATGTAAATAGTAAGAACCCAGTAAAATGGCATTACTTTGTCAAATTGTATTTCCGAAGGTTCTAGAAGTTTTGCTTTAGTTTATAAAAAGTTAGAGTACTGAACCCCAAAACGGAATCACATCTCGAAACTCTGTCACTCAATTCCATACGTTCTTCTCCTTGTTTTGCACAACACACTTTATATATTGCGTTCGTCGAAAGAGAATCAACTATGGATTATCTTGCCGACATACCTATCTATATACATTTAAATATCTTTCCATATAATTGCTTGCTTTTTTCAGTTTATAATATCTATGCACGATTATCACATAACAGAGCACTATTGCTATTTTATGCTGTGTAAACTTTTAAATATCACATGCATGATAACACGCATGCTTTTGAATACAATCAATACATTGTAAATATATAAATATGATTGCTTGAAATAATAAATATATGGACATAAATATATGGGCGTAGGAGTGGCTGTGTGGTATGTAGCTTGCTTACCAATCACATGGTTCCGGGTTCAGTCCCACTGCATGGCACCTTGGGTTAGCGTCTTCTACTATAGCCTCGGACCGACCAATGCCTTGTGGGTGGATTTGGGAGACGGAAACTGAAAGAAGCCCGTCGTATATATGTATATATATATATATATGTGTGTGTGTGTGTGTATATGTTTGTGTGTCTGTGTTTGTCCCCCTTCAACATCGCACGACAACCGATGCTGGTGTGTTTACGTCTTCGTAACTTAGCGGTTCGACAAAAGAGACCGATAGAATAAGTACTAGGCTTACAAAGACTACGTTCTGGGGTCGATTTGCTCGACTAAAGGCGGTGCTCCAGCATGGCCACAGTCAAATGACTGAAACAAGTAAAAGAGTAAAAGAGTATATAAAACATTTACTATTGGGTAATTCATGTTTTAGAGGGCAGACTTTTACATCTGCCTCTCACTGCTGCCTAAATACCACGACCAACCAAACAGAAACAAGCTGTGCACTAGGTTTTAAACAATATTTTTGAGTACCAATATTCATTAAGACTGTTCGTCTTAATCTGTTCACTAGTTACGCGAAGAACATTATTGAATTACCCAACAATTAATGTTTCGGATTTCCATATATTAATTATTTCAACAGTAGTATTTACATATGTACATTGAATTAATTGTATGAAAAAAACATATGTCTTCTCGTGTCTGCAATATTTAGAGTTTTATGCTATGCACAAATCAAAAATAATGTTCTAGTTAATAATGTTATGTGATAATTGTGCAAAGATTATAGACAGAATAAAGCCAGAGGTTATAAAGAAAGATATTTGTATGTATAAGCCTGCGAGGCAATCCAAGATTGATATAACGTACAAAGCATATTGAGCAAAACAAGTAGAAGAAAGTGAGAAAAAGCGGTTCTGATGGAATTCAGAGATAGAGTCTCGAGCAGTGCCTGAGGTGATTTTCTTTTGGGGTTCAACCTTCCAACTTTTTACAACCTTGAGCAAAGTTTCTAGAACCTTTGGAAATACAGTTTGATGGAAAATTCATACAACTTTACTGTAATCGCTACGTGGTCGCTCGACTTGTAAAATACATCCATATGTTTCACAGCTCACATATCACCAAATCCTCCTCAAATTACATCTCGCCATCTTATAAAAAGACTCATTGAATAATATTGTCTTGGATTACGTGTGTTTTGCAAAAATACGGGATAGTAACGACCGAAATCCATACGATTTCCTGGATTAAAGCACTCCTTTAGGCTGAACAAAGTCAACGGAAGCCATTTATTATCATAATCTGGTGTCGAGCTGGCAGAATCGTTAGCACTCCAGACAAAATGCTTAGTGGCATTTCATCCGTCTTTACGTTTTGAGTTGAAATACCGCCGAGGTCGACTTTGTCTTTCATCCTTTCGGGGTCGATAAATTAAGTACCAGTGAAACACTGGGGTCGATGTAATCGACCGGTTCTCTCCCCTCAAACTTCAGGTTTTGAGCCTTTAGTAGAAAGGATTATATAAAGAGGCTCAACTGTAACTTAAACTGTCGATATTAATCTTACTAAAGAAACATGATCTAATTGTTAGGGTGTTCAGCTCAGGATTATAAGATTGTGAGTTCAATATCACGACTCGACGGTGAGTAGAATACTTGAGCAAGAAACTATGGCGCATGTCATTCCAGTCTGATCATCTATAATGAGTATTTTTCTGTTGCTGGTAGAGCCTTCTTTTCTTTTAGCTGTTACATAGCAGATATTCTACTGGGTCAAGAATCTATGGTCCGAGAAGATGTTTGTGTCTGCTCATAACTACATAAGCATCTAAAACAATTAGCGAAACGAAAGCATGATACATGTTACCAAACCATACTTGCTCGCGAGTGATGGCTGGTTCTACCAATCTTAGGTATGATTGATAATATTCGCTTTAAAAAAATAAAAGATAGTCAACTGGTAGAATCGTTAGTACACACCCGGCAAAATGCCTAGCGACATTCCACCCGTCTTTACGTCCTGAGTTCAAATGCTGTCAAGTTCAACTTTGACTTTCATACTTTTGGGGGTCAATATTATAATTACCAGTCGAGCACTGGGATCGATCTAATCGACTTAGTCCCTACCCCGAAATGGCTGGATTTGTACCAAAATTGGAAGCTAGAAACAAAGCGGGTGTACCTTGCCTAGAAATACTCTTAGTTCATTTGAATTCATAGCTCATACTTCTTTATGTAATCAACCATTTTCAATTTCCGCATCTTAGCCTACAAACTATGACAAAGGAGACTTCTAGTCAACAGGGAAGAATACTGAGTACTGTACTGTAATTAAAGATAGTTATACTTATCTCTGGCTAGAACAACACAATCTGTGGACTGATTTGATCGTAAATGACCACAAGTAAAGCTATTGATGATCGTCTTTATTATTGTGTTATTCTACATTTGCAATTAGCTCATATCATTCATCTGTGAAATAAAGGAGAAAATAAAATAATTGAAAATAATTCTTTTTCTCTTCATCTGAATTCGATTTTCTATCTTGAATCAGCAGCAAACATAATAATTTCTCCTGAATTATTGTGTTCATCTGTAGTTCAAGAAAGCTATAGAAACATATATTTATTTATCTATCTGATAATAATGGCTAAGTATTTTGTTGCCCTTTGAAGAGATAAGTTGAAATATTTACATAAACTCTTAAATCTTTGAACTCGTCCGCTCTGCAAAGTAGCCGTAAATTAAACATAACGTGGTTTACATCTAATGTCCATCTCACCCCCAATTTTCATTTCATCCTCCATGTTCACCCCACTCTCAACGTTCAGATCACTCCATATTCATCTCCCAGTCTGCGTTCATCTTCTACTCCATGTTGATCTTACACTTCATGCTCATTTCATCCTCCATGTTCAGATCACGCTTAGGTTCATTTCCCGCTGCATGTTCATCCAACACTCCCTGTTTATTCCATACTCCATGTTCACCTCACTTTCTGTGTTCAGATCCCACACTGTATATGCATCTTCCATTCCACGTTAATCCCCACCGAGTGTTTATTGAGCGAAAACACCTAAAAGCTCCACGAGGCTCCAGCAGGGGATGGTGGTGATCCCTGCTGTACTCTTTCACCACAACTTTCTCTCACTCTTACTTCCTGTTTCTGTTGTACTTGTATTTCAAAGGGCCGGCCTTGTCACTCTCTGTGTCACGCTGAATATCCCCGAGAACTACGTTAAGGGTACACGTGTCTGTGGAGTGCTCAGCCACTTACACGTTAATTTCACGAGCAGGCTGTTCCGTTGTTTCGGATCAATCGGAACCCTCGTCGTCGTAACCGACGGAGTGCTTCCACAATCCCCACCACTCCATGCGAACATCAGGCTCTACGTTCATCTCCCACACCATGTTTATACCACTCTCCATGTTCATCATATCTTCTATGTTCACCCCACGCTTCATGTTCAGATCAGGCTTCATCTTCATCTCAAGCTCTATGTTCAACTCTCATTTTATGCTTTTGACTTAATGCCCCTCACCCGCCACTTTAATAGACATTTGATCAAAGGCAGTCCAGTCGTTTTTCATTATGTTTTTTTCTACATAGTGTAAATACAGAAACATATTATTGAACTTCCATTTAACGGAGGGTAGATTGTGATTTGACTGTTATTTCTAGTAGATTAGGCAATTACGAAGATATTACCTCAGTTGCTCGGTTCCAAACTCTGAAGAAAAGAGGTGTGAAAATATATTGAGGCTCACCGGTACACTCATTCTCACACACATATACACACACACACTTGTGCCCAAACACACAAACACACAGCCAGTATGTTGCAAGGAGCTGTACTAAAGTCAAATATAGAGAAGTTCTAAGAATGAAACAGAATTGATTGAAATTCTACCCTTTAAGGTATAATGATAGATATATTACATTTATAATAAATGCATAAATAAGATAAGCAGAGGATCTCATCAGCTAGAACGCTCGCCACCCCCCAAGGGGAACATGAAAGAAAGAAAGAAAGATATAGAAAGAGAGAAACGAAATAGAATCGCAATAAGTTACTTTGAAGAAGCAGTAATAAATATCTTGAGTTAAAATTACTTCCATACATGTATGATGTGCACACATGAATTGATTCGTACATGCTTGCACTTGTGCTTATGGTGTGTGTATGTGTGCGTGTGTATGTATATATATATGTATATATATATATATATATATATGTATTACATATATATATATATATGTATATATATATATATATATATATTATATATATATATATATATATATATATATATATATATACGTACATACATATATATATATATATATATACATATATATATATACGTGAGGATAAAGAATAGTTGGAGCAGTAAGTGTGGTTAGTGCTGTTGTTGTGATTGCAATGGTGGATTAGGTTTCCATTTATAATACGGATATCAATTAAAGAAGAGAACAAATTTTGGAATTCGGTCTAGTGATATAAGTAAGCTCCTATATATCTAAACCGAAACTTCGACATAGTTCCGACGCCTACTCGCAGTCAATTCACACAACCTACAGTATTGTGGTTCAATAAAAAGCATGAAGACCACGACATCCGATTTCTTCGCATTGATAAGTAGATGTTCTTTGCCATTGTAAGGTAGTTAATTGCTCAGGCCTTCAAAATAGGCATTATGGGCAGGGCTGATAAATCTCCTTCTTTACTACCATTACATGAGTGAGACTCTCGGTGACATGCAAACAGCAAGAAATCGTACTTAAATGATGCAATAATGCAATATAATAATTTCAAACATGCACAAAAATAAAAAGAAGTTCAGAAATTACTCATTTTGCACTCCACTATCCATTTTGCCTTATGCGTCGTCAGCTCAATAAAGGCTGACTTGTGGGTAAAATGATAACACTGATACCAACAGCATCAGCAACGACAATAACAAAATTATGACAGGAAACTTAATTTATCGACTCCGAAAGAATGAACGGCAAAGTCGACCTCAGTGGAATGTGAACACAGAACGTAACGGCAGACGAAGGACCGCCAAGCATTTCGCCCGACGTGCTAACGTTTCTGCCAGCTCGCTGCCTTTGCAAAGGGACTTCTTGTAAACCAAATCTTAGTAAAATCATTGAAATGGTTGACAGAAACCTAAAAATGCACTTGCAATTTACTCTCAAGTGTCTCAAACAGGTTCAATAAATGGTAAAAAGTCTTGGGAACGTCAAGGAAACACATCTGGCTCGGAAGGTGTCCCAGTGTGTCACAGGCTGGCCTCGGTCGTCATTCTGCCACTGCGGTCAAACAATCTTCAAGAAGTTAAAAAAAAAAAACCTCCTTTGAATTTTGGCTGTTGGAATGTGTGCACACTTCTTGATGATAATTTCTACTAGAGGCCAGAAAAGCATACTGAACTTATTGCATGTGAGCTTAAAAAATACTCCCTTGATATAGTTGTACTCGTTGAAACTCAGCTCTCTGGTGAGGGTCAAATAAATGAACCTACTTATGGATAAACTATCTTCTGGGGAGGCCTACATGAGGGCCAGCGTAGAGAATCTGGTATTGTGTTTGCTCTCAAGAATACATTAGTATCCTCCATTGCAGAATTTCCAAGTGCTATATCTGAACGAACCATATCATGCCGTATAAAACTGACAAAACTTAGGTTTCTTACCGTTGTCAGTATTTAAGTACCAACAATGTCTCATTCTGATGAAACTGTAGGACCGTTTTATGATAATCTAGCACAATTATTCAAGAAGTACCAGTTTCTGACAAGCTAGTCATATTGGGAGATTTCAACGCAAGAGTTGGAAGTGACTACGTTTCATGACCTGTTTTAGGCCGATTTGGGATTGGAAAATGTACTAAAAATGGAGTAGCTCTTTTGGCGTTTTGTACTAAGAATAATCTGGTTGTCACCAACATTCTGTTTAAGCAGAAAAATAAATACAAAACTACCTGGATGCACCCAAGATCTAAGCACTGGTATCTCATAGATTATATTCTGATCAGAAAACGTAATATGAAAGACGTTTCTAGCATTCGGGCCATGAGAGGAGCAGAAATCTGGACTAACCGTTGTCCAGTGCGTGGAAAAATGAATTTTTCGATAATGCCTAAAAGTCGACAGTCTATTCCTAAGGTACCCCAAAAGTTAAATGATGCAAACTTCAAATTACCAAGCATCGTGCAAAGATTCCACGATGCTATAGAGAGTATCAATCTCGATCCAAACAATCTGTGGGAAGATTTCAAAACAAAAGTATTTCAGGTTGCAAGTTCTTCAGTGAGATTTAAATCGCATAAGGCCAACGACTGGTTTTCAGACAAATCACCAGAAATTCATGATCTACATTTAGAAAAACAAAACTTAGATAATACCCTTCTTTCTCAGTCATTGAACTCCAACACAAACGAAGCTTACAGGAAGCTGAAAGGGAAATTGTAGACTGCTGTAAGGAAAATCAAACAGGAATGGTGGAATGACAGAGCAAAAAAGGCGCAAGAAGCAGCTGATAGAAATGATGCCAAGGGTTTATACTCCTATATTAAGGAGGTATAAAGCCCCAAATCTTCTTCAATAGCTCTAGTGAGAACATTTGCTTTTGACTGATACCGCTTCTATTCATAAACGTTGAATAGAACATGTTTCTGTACTTCTGAATATACCATCATCCGTTGACATGAGGATGATAAAAAAAAATCGAACACTTTTAAGTTATAGTGGAGATGGCATTTGAATCAACTCTAAATGACATTTATTTAAATGTGAACAAGCTGAATAAAAATAAGTCTCCAGGTTCTGATGGAATCTGTGCAGAGGTCTTAAAATATAGTGATGACAAAATGATTGAAATCTTAAATATAATGATTTGTCACTTTTGAAGAACTGAGGAAGTGCCTCAAGACTGGATTGGTGCTATTTTAATCTCCTTGTATAAATCGGGGCCAAAGGATCTGTGGTAATTTTCGAGGGATTTCGTTTTTGTCTGTAGTTGGAAAGCTACTTGCCCGCATTCTGTTAGGACGTTTAAATACCTCCATAGTTCCAAATATATAGTGTCTGAGTCTCAATGTGGTTTTCGCTTCTCTAGGGGTACGGTTGGTTGTATCTTTACTATCAGAGAACTTCAGGAAAAGTGCATTGAACAGAATCTTGCCCTATGCCATTGTTTTGTTGATTTAAACAAGGCATTCGAGACTTTTAATCGAAATGCCCTGTGGCTAATTCTAAGGAAAATGGGTTGCCTAGGAAAAATTACAAACATGATGAGGGCTTCGTATTAAGATATGAAGGCTAGAGTTAATTTTGGTGGTAGACTCTCTGAATCTATTGCCGTAGAAAATGGCGTAAAGCAAGGAGACCTTGATGCACTCATCCTCTTTGCAACATACTCTGCTGTTATGCTGTCACACACTTTTCAAAACTCTGAGCAGGGTATTTACATAAAATGACTAACTACAAGGAATGTTTTTAATCTGACCAGAATGAAATTCAAATCAAAGGATTTTACTTCACTCATTAGGGAACTCTTATACGCTGACGATTGTGATCTAGTTAGTCACTCTGGAACGGGCCTGCGACCTTTTGTATCTGCATTTGACTCAGCTTGTTATGATTTTGGCTTGACCATCAACTTGGAAAAATAAAACAGTTGTAATGTATCAACTTGCACGTGGTGCTGTTTGCAACCTCCCTAAAATTTTCGATAAGGGAAAGTTACTTGAAGTTGTTGACTCTTTCATCTACTTTGGAATCTCTGTAGAAAATGATGAAAACCTGGACACAGAAATACATCTGCGAATTCAAAAACGAAGGCACGCGTGCGTGTGTATGTAAGAGTGCGTAAGTGTGTGCGTGTGGATAGGGGCTGGTGACTTTGACGTGTGGATATGTGTGGGTGCTGGGAGATGGTCAGTGCTAGTGTGTGCGGGGTGGTGATGTGTGGTGTGGTGGTGCGTGGTGTGGTGTGGCGGTGTTGGGGGTGTGGAGATGTGAGTGTGGGGTGTGGGTTTGAGCTGAGGATGTGGGGGTAGAGTGGGGTATGTGAAAGTGGGGCGGGGTGGTGGGGTTGGGATGTGTATGGTGGAGTGGGGATGGACGGGGTAACGATGAAGGTAGAAAGTGGGTAGGAGTGAAGAGAGGAAGTGGGTGTGAGATGAAGAAAGGAGAGGAGGGGAGTCAGATGAAGAGGGGAGGGTAATTGAACCCATGTGGCGCAAAGGAGCGAAGAGAGAAGATTAATTCTTGTTCACGGCAAAGGCGGGAGTCCGGATGGCCCCTGTGCAAAGACAATCCAAAAACAGACAGGTGTTGTAATGAATGACCAGTAGAGCGGAAATGGCTATATATATATATATATATATATATATATAATCATAATAATGAATGTTTTTTGAATTACATAGGCAGCATATCATATTAGACCAACGAACGATTTCCATACAAAAAGGAAGAATGAAAATGAATGTAACTAAAGATCCCACCTTGACAATCGCTAAAGGAAATTTATAGTTTCTGTACATACAAAGTCAAATAATCTTGAGTCTACTGCAAATGCTCCTCTGAAATTGCAGTATATTTTAGATTTGTTATGATATTTAAAGTAGAATTAATTGAATTATTTCAAAGAAAATTATAGAAATAATACATTTCTAAATATCTCAGAGCGATTTATGCAGTATTGGTACGATAAAGCAGTTGTATACTGTCAACTTAATGTGACAGTCCCATAAAGGGAATCATACTACTGCTATTTAGCCCTAGGAAGCAGTAACGCTTCCTGTCGGCCTTGACACATTTCCTTGTCCTTGTGTTTACAAGGGGAGATAAGCACCTCCACCCAGCTAAGCCTGCGCCAGAGACTAGTTTCTGAGTCTTCGTTCGTCATCAGTCTGGAGTAGCATGGCCTGCAAGTTGGAGATGCATATCTAGCTCTTGTAAACTTATAAGAATTCTAGTGGAATTAATTCACTGATGACAAAAATAGAAATAATACATTTATAAATATCTCAGAGAGATTTATGCAGTAGTGGTACGATAAAGTAGTTGTAAAGAAAATTATATTTTTTTAAAATATAAAATTAGTGTTCTGATATCTGTTTAGTTTATTAAAGTATTCACCATGTCGAAAACAAAGCGTGTACAAAAGAAAATTACTGCAGAAACAAAGAAAGAGAATATGTCTAAAATTGCAAGAAGTATCAGCTGAAGTATTCGTAGTGAACAAATCTACGAAATGTGCCATTTTGAACAGAAAAGACGAACCTAAGAAGTATCGATCAGCAAAGATATAAGTTGGTTTTATAATAGACGTGCCTCACATACATATGAGATGAAAAATCTCATGGTAAAACAATTAGACAGTGACTTATTGGGTGAGGGTTTCCTTTTAAAAAATGCCGAGTCTCGTTACGTACATCGTGAGCGTGATGCTTCTGATATCATTGCTGTTAATGGTTCAAGACCAGTAACAATTAAATCTAGTAAGGGGTGGGTTTAATATTTAAAGAAATGTTGGATCATTCAGAGTTTTGTAGAGTACGGCAAAGCTATCAACTGAGAAAACGTCACTGTGGAAAAATATTTTACGAGATGGTGAAGAAAGATAATTTCTGTGTTCTGCAGGTTTTCAATTACGATGAAACTGATAAATATGTCTAGAAGGTCCTACAGAGGAGGAGAAAATATTGCCTGAGCATAAACCGATGAAGGATAGGATAACGTCTCTTCTTTGCGCCAAGTCTCAAAGGATTTGCAGATAAAATCACTATCGTTGTTACATTCTTGGTATCACATGACCTTCAAAGAATCACAAGAACTCGTTCGATGTCGAATACGCTCTCGACTCAAAAGCTTGTGAGTTTTCTTATGTGTTTTCTCCCGGCTACTGCTCGTGATCTATCGTAAGGGAAAGTGGTTCACCGAGGTATTTGCTCCTCTCCTCCTGTACTTGATATTCCTCACGCAAAAGGATCTTCCAGACCTTTCATTATGAATAATATTCTATCAGGCTTTCTAAACTCAAGGACAAAATAACAAAGACGTATGCCTTTATCAAAATCTCTTTCCTTCCAAAATTATCCCACTGCTACAGCTGAAGAATCAGCAAATATTACCAAATTTTAAAAAGCTTTCTAAAAAAAATATCTATTCAGAATCTGTTTTGATATTAAAAGAGCTTCAGAAAAATACTACACCACAATTGCAGATACTGTGAATCCGTTAATAGTGAAAACATGGGGAAATTTTCTTCTAAGGACTTGAATTCTTCTTGGAGACTTCTGTAGTCTTCAAGAAACTTCGGGATATTTGAGATAGAGCCTGTAATAAAAGAAATTATGTATTTGGCCAATGTATTTGGACTGGAGGTGAAAGAAAGAGGCATGAATGATTTCAGTGAGATGAGAAAAGGTCTATTATATCGATGAAGGAGGTTCATCTGGAAGAGATGGAATCCTTGCAGCAAGGTCTGGATTCTGAGAAGGAGAATTAAAAAAAAAGCCTCAATCAGTAGAATAACTGAAGAAAGTTTTGTTTGTTTGTGTCGTTAGTTTAATACAGGGTGAAAATATATCATACTTTCTTAGAGGATCTTAAGTCAAGGGTTAGGTAGCTTTATGACATAATCTTGCAATACTTTTGAACTGAACAGAAGATTAGGTCGTGGAAAACCACTGTGAATGCTCAAGAACGTTTTATTCATTTCAATTGAATAATTGTCATGAGCTGAAGACTTGCAGAGCATATCTTGATGTAACCACCTGTGTGTATTTAAAATGCTTCTGGCAAAAACTGGAGATTCTAATGATACTCCTGCAGAAGATAGCTCAGAGATGACTTACTTCGCCACCCTGCTGGCTTTCACTTTGCCAAACTCAAGTGAGAAACGGAGTGATTTTAAAATTGTTTATTTATAATTGTTTTATTATTTAAGTTCTTAATTTTACTTTTAAAATATAATTAATCATTCTCACATTTTAGAAATCTTTTATGTTATTTATCATGTAACAAATTCTGTCTTATTTTCATGTCTGTCTCATTCGTTTAACAAGGAGAAAGAGAAAGAAAGAAAGAGAGGGAGAGAGGGGAAGAGAGCGAGACGGAGAGCGATGTTTGAAAGGCGATGTTAAAATCTTTTCTTTCATTAATTTCATTTATTATTTTGTGTCTATTCTCGTTATTATTTATCCCGTACTGCTGTTTGTATTACGTGTATTTATCGAACAAGACCACATGAACTGGAAAGCAAGCTATTTTCACACTCAGCCACGCCTGTGCTAATACATACATACATACATACATACATACATACATACATACATACATACATACATGCATGCATACATACATACATATGTATACATGCATACATATCGCCATGTTGGATCGCTAGCTTCTGCACGCATTTTTTTCTCTCCTTGTTTCTCTCCGTGTTTCTTTTCTGTGTATCTTTCTGTTGAAGAGCGTAGGCTCGAAACGTTAAAGACTTGTTTTATTTATATTCCTGAGCGCCATACTAATACAATTGTTTGTTTGTATTCCACCTGCCTTTGTCTTTTGTTTATTTTCATAAAGCTTCCCGTTATATATATATATATATATATATATATATATATATATATATATGTGTGTGTGTGTGTGTGTGTGTTTGTGTGTGTGTATGTGAGAGAGAGAGAGTTAATGTACGACAAAAGAAGAGATATTACGTTATCACTGTTTCTGTCAAGTAAGCGTGTACTCTGAGTTGAATGCTGGTGCAGTATTTTAAAGCTTCTCTGGAACTGCTTCAATGGAGTGTTCGTTATCGCTGAAAGCTTTTAAATACATAAACATACTCTGCCGGTCAGCAGCACAAACCAGAAGTGTTCAATTGACGGAATACTTTGCACGCAAAGTTTTGAATCGTTGGTATTTAGGAATATGTGTCAGAGTCAGACTCCATTAGTTTAACTATAAATTTCTTGATGACGAAGTCCAAATAATCACCTTTATTTACACACACACACACACACACACACACGCACACACACACACACACACACTCTCTCTCTCTCTCTCTCTCTCTCTCTCTCTCTCTTTCTCTCTCTCTCACACGCAGAAGTTGTTCGGTCATTAAAATCGATTTGGACTAGAAACTTTTTCCTTTTTTTATTTTTTACAACAAATAAATCATTATTCTTCCTGCGCCATATTTGATATTGAGTTACAAATAAACAAATGTTTGTTTCTTGTGTATTCCCTCACAAAGAATTACTTCAAACAAAACAAGTTCGAGACTCGAACTGCCCTCGTCTATTTTGACAAAAGTTTAACCATATCCCCAAAATAGCAGAAAGAAGCAAAAATTATGTTGCCGGAAGTCCCGATACGACTTCGCTTTCCGATGCAAAAGTGAAAGCGAAGTAACGTTTAACGTTGCAGCCGAGAATTGAAGCGACCCAGCAGCAGATACTCGACTCTATATGAATTCACACAATAACATTAATATTTGAGGATTTTAGTATAGCTTACACATACTAAGATTCATGAAACTCTTAATTATTGTTTTACTTTTCTTTTATTTCTTTTGATCGTTTGAGTGATTTGACTACGGCCATATTGTGGCACCGCCTGGAGGGGGTTGGATCGAATAAATCGGTCCTAGTACTTTAGGTTGCTGGAACATTAACAACACAACATCGATTGTCAAGCGCTGGAGGATGAACAAACACAGACACAAAGACATACATACACATACATATATATATATATATATATAATATATTATATATATATATATATATATATATATATATATATATATATATATATATATATATATATAGATTCATAAATACACACACAAATACACACGCACACACACATACACACACGCGACAGGATTCCACACAGTTTCCGTGTACCAGTTTCACTCACAAGTTATTGGTCGGTCCGGAGTTCTTGTAGGAGATATTTACATTCTTCACAATAAAGACAAACATGCAAAGACTGCTCTCTATCGTAGTAGCACAAAGTCCACCCATCGCCTTAACACTGCCTCTTGTTTCAGATATATAAGATTTCTTATAATGAGGTTTGGTGGACGCGCAATGGCCCAGTGGTTAGGGAAGCGGACTTGCAGTCGTAGGATCGCAGTTTCGATTCCCAGACCGGTGTTGTGAATGTTTATCGAGTGAAAAACCTAAAGCTCTAGGAGGCTCTGGCATGGGTGGGTAGTGAACCCTGCTGTACTCTTTCACTTCAACTTTCTCTCACTCTATCTTCCTGTTTCTGTTGTACCTATATTTCAAAGGGTCAGCCTTTTCACACTCTGTGTGACGCTGAATCTCCACCAAGAACTATGTTAAGGGTACACGTGTCTGTGGAGTGCTCAGTCATTTGCACGTTAATTTCCCGACCAGGCTATTCCGTTGATCGGATCAACTGGAACCCTCGTCGTCATAACCAACGGAGTGCCAACAACTGTGAGGTTTAGATTGTTGAACGCCGCTTTAGCCTTCTACGCGAAACCCATCTTGGCAATTTCCACTTACTGAAGTGCTTTGCTAACATATGATACCCACTTGGGCCCACACCTCTTCATTCATTTACATAAATGACATCAAAAATAATTCTAAGTTACAGAACGCCAATGAGCGAAGAAAAGGCTGCTAAACGAGGAAAACATTCCAGCCATTTACTTTGAAAAGTGGCTGAGAGTATTCCATGGTGTCAAATAGTATTAGAGACCAAGTTGTGTAACTGTTGATAACAGACTAAGGTAGGATCATCCGATTAATAATATAATCAGTATGACCTGTGGGATGTGTTCAGGGATTCTTAGAATTTTATACTCGAGAAAACCTGATGACATCATTCATGTTTTCTCTACGCTTTTTTTTTTGCTTCAAATTTTGACTCAAGTCCAGAAGTATCGAGGGAGGGTGTTAGTCGATGACACCGACCCCAGTGCTCAACTGGAACTTATTTTATCGACCCCGAGAAGATGAAAGATAAAGTCGACGTCGGTGGAATTTGAACTGAGAACGTAAAGTGGGAAGAAAATCTAAAAAAAATATTAAGAAATTTGTTGTACACAAAGAGGTCAATCAGTAAAAAATAAATACGTTGCATAAAAAAGCCCTAATAACTGGGATTGCCTCAAAACACTCAGACATAATTCTCACCAAAACTACCGTGAGAGCTACATTAGTTATACAAGTGGAAATATATTCCACCAACGATTCATCAAGCTTAAAACTTACCTAAGACTGGGCCCCTATGCCATACGACTCATACAAAAATCGTACTCACATCACGTTAGAATATCGTGACACGAATTATTAATATAATTTTTTTTATCTGCGTTATTCAATACTATCATTAAATATATCTCATAAATTTCAAACGGTATCTGAAAAGTTCCTCTAAGAGATACCAGACAAAACAATGGGACCTCAATGCATTTCGGACAGCAACACTTTCGTAATCACATAGATCATGTTGTTCGAAAATATAGTTTAAAAGACTTTACAAGTTATTGTTGTTAAGTTAGACATGGACTGGAGAATATTATAGTTTCTTTCGCTTACACCGCCTGAAGTGAGATACAGTCCTCAAAACAAAGGTTCTGGAGCAGAAAACATGTTATATGTGATCGTCCAGATTTAAAAAAAATATAAGACGTATACTCTTTACTTGTTTCAGTCATTTGACTGCGGCCATGCTGGAGCACCGCCTTTAGTCGAGCAAATCGACCCCGGGACTTATTCTTTGTAAGCCCAGTACTTATTCTATCGGTCTCTTTTGCTGAACCGCTAAGTGACGGGGACGTAAACACACCAGCATCGGTTGTCAAGCAATGCTAGGGGGACAAACACAGACACACAAACACACACACATACATATACATATATACATATATACGACAGTCTTCTTTCAGTTTCCGTCTACCAAATCCACTCACAAGCCATTGGTCAGCCCGGGGCTATAGTAGAAGACACTTGCCCAAGGTGCCACGCAGTGGGACTGAACCCGGAACCATTAATTCTATACTATTCTGTAGATTTATATAGGAATACTAAATAATTCAAAATATATATGAATTATCATTTTCTCTTCTCTGGGGATTCGGTTGCGTTGACGGCTCGTGTTGGTCGGCCACATGCCACATGGTCACGGCGAATAAAGAAGCAGAATCTGGCAGAGATAGAGGACTGACTGGAACATTGCTCGGAGGGCTGCCCGGGACAACCTCAGCAAATACCAACAAAAGGTGGTTGCAGCGACGCCCTGCAACGTTGCATATCCCATACTTGACTTGACCTCTTATTTAGATCTGTGTCAGCCATGTTCAAGCAGAGATATGGCAAAAGGTGTCCCAGCTGTGATTGTCACCTATTTGTAGTAATGCTTCTTCAATATATCTCTTTATTTAAGACAATAATACGCTTTTAGAGGAAATTTGACATCTATATCTACCATTTCGTTGTTCCTTCTCGATCCATGCCTGGCTCATAAGGTCCGGTTTCCCGGATTCCTTGGCGTATAAGTTCCCCACCTGGATGGGACGCCGGTCCGTCGCAGGTGAGCTGCAAGATGCAGGAGGAAAGAGTGAGAGAAAATTGGGCGAAAGAGTCAGCAGAAGTTTCGCCATTACCTTCTGCTGGAGCTGCGTGGAGCTTTAGGTGTTTCGCTCATAAACACACACATCACCCGGTCTGAGATTCGAACCCGCGATCCCTCGACCGCGAGTCCGCTGCTCTAACCACTAGGCCATGTGCTTCCACTCTACCATTTCAAGCTACTTCATAAACAGTCTATCACCCGTTTTAACACCACAACCAGAGCAGTCGGGTGTCATAAACGAATCCACTCTGCTGCATGCACTCGGACCAAATTTCCGGTTTAAAGGTACCTCACTCACTCCAAGCAGTCGCAGAGGCCCTGAAACCTGTCATGTGTATTAGCTTCCCACCTGACCAAAAAAAAAAAAAAAAGGGTAAAATAGAAAATAAATAGAGGCTTTCTAAATGGTTTTTAAGCTAGGTGTTGTATTAGGCCTACTAACAACACTTCTATATCTGTGCTTGTGTACGCGCAGACAACAGACCTCTATGCATTCTCTCTCCTCTTGTCGTTCTTCTTGTTATTGCTTTTGAATCTCGATTGCTAATCTAAAACTATCCAACGACAATGCAGCATGCTCTGTCATTTTGCAAGAACTCATGAACAGGTGTTCACTTTATAAGATAATGATAGTCAACTTGGAGTGACTGATATCGGTGCCATGGCTATGCCGATGATGAATTAATTATATTCTATCGTGCACCATTCTGCTGCGGCGGCAACGGCTCTGTTAAGATGACTTCTTTGATAAATTATGCAAGTAGAGTTGAATTAGAAACATAAGAATTTTAATAAAAGTAGATCTTTGCATGTCAGTGTTCAGTAAAATATTCCATATAATCAACACCTATGATCTAAAGCTGTACGAAACCTACAAGTTCTCGAAAGATAGATGTAGTATCTCTTTCTCTTTGATTCTAGTTGTTCTTGTTGTTCTCGCTGTTCTTCTTCCCATCATCACCATCATCGTTGTCGTTCTCGTCGCCATCATCATCATCATCATCGTCATCATCATCATCATCATCATCATCATCATCATCATCATCATCAACAACATCATCATCATCATCATCATCATCATCATCATTATTATCATTATTATTATTGAGTGAGAGAGCAGTGCTTGCCATCAAAGTGACACTGGGGTAAAATATACGAAGCCCAGTATACCCATCATGACTACCCGCCCGATAAGGGTACACCAGGCACATGCATCACAACCATATGTGCGCGACATGGTGATCTCATATCAAGATAAACAGCACATGACCTTGCAGGTAGGGCCCAGTTAGGATTTTCTTCAGGTTGAGTAGCCCATCCCACTCGAAAGGTGCCTGAATAAGGGTTGTTTAAGGATGTTGAAAGAACCACCCATGTTTCCAGAGGTGAACTATTCAAACCCCAAAGAATTCCTCTCAACACGTGGCTATGATGCTCCCTCACTACTTCTACTCGTGATCAGGTATGCATATATCGTCAGCCATTAAGGGACATGCTCAACTGGTTAAGGTCAAACAACTGACAAGCAAATCTGTGGTATTGAGCAGAATATTTGCTGTAGCCTATCTTTTATACCAAGACAAAACAATGTACATGATAACACTTCCAATCAGTTAAGATCAGAAGCCATGAGAGCCACTGCCTGGTACTGCATCAGGGCATCTTATTATTATTATTATTATTATTATTATTACTTTTTTTTTCTTCTTTCAAATTTGCTTCCATTTCTTGCCGAGTGTCTTCCCGACTCCTAGGGCAAAGAAACTCATAGTATACATTGGTAGGCCATTAAACCAAACTCAATAGTTCGTTCATTTTTTTTTTAAAATTTTTTTTTAAAGTTAAATTAAGATACATGAGCAGCAACAGTTCTCACATCGACAATGCTCTTCTCAATACGTGTGATGTACCAGTTAAGACAATCTTTTGCACTTCTTGCAGGGATGGTAAGCCAGGGATCATTCTCATATAATTTTCGGTTCCCTTCTTGATCATTCCTAGTGCTCCTACGATCACTGGTATTGTAACCGCCTTGAGATGCCACATTTTCTCAATTTCAATGAGTATGTCTTTATATTTTCTGAGCTTGTCAAACTCTTTCGCTGAGATATTATGATCACAGGGGATGCTCATGTCGATCAATAAGCAAACTTTATTGTTTTGGTCTTTCACAACAATATCTGGTTTATTGGCCTTGATGGTTCGGTCTGTATGTACTGGAAAGTCCCACAGAATGGTTACATTTTCTCCTTCAGTTACAGCCTCAGGGTGGTGATTATACCACTTGTCGGCAGTTTTGATATTGTAATGCCGACTTATTAGCCAGTGGAGATATTGGCCAACTCTGTCATGTCTTAATTTATACTCCACTGGTGCTAAGACTTTACATCCAGAGATTAGGTGGTCCACTGTTTCAATCATGTCGTTGCAGAATCGGCATTTTGGGTCTGCTCCATTTTTCATCACATTGGCCTGGTAGTTCCGGGTTAATAGGCTTTGATCTTGAGCAGCCAGGATGAAACCTTGAGCAGCCATTATTATTATTATTATTATTATTATTATTATTATTATTATTATTATTATTATTATTATTATTACTATTTACATTATTTACACTATTTACAATGATGGATATTTGTCCTCATCTTGTCTGTTGTCCACACAACGATTCGGCTGAGATACCGTCCAGCCTTCATGGATTCTAATTCCTAAGGTATTTTTTCTGCTAAGATATTTGCGAAGCGTTGTATTAATACAGCACTTCGCAAATATCTCCTTCGAGTAAAACCACAAGTAGAAGAGAATATGACCCAAAACTGCGTGTACTCCATTCCATGCAATTGTGGTAGGTTATACAAAGGCGAAACATGCCGCCCCCTCAAAATGAGGGTAGACGAACATCGCAAAGCTGTGACACGAGGAGATATTGATAAATCGGCTATAGCTGATCATATATGGAAAAACGGAGACCACCTCCCCCTGTGGGATGAAGTTAAAATAATAGACACTACTGGAAAATACGGAAACTAAAAGAAGCAGCACATATGCTAGGACAGAATAGCCTCCTGAGCATTCCGAGTGCAGATATGAGTAGCATATGGGAACCGGCAAAAAGGAAGGACAGGAAAATATTAGATTTATAAACTGTAAAATTCAGTTCATAATTGTTCACGGACATATGGTGTAATGGTTAAGAGCGCGGGCTACTAACCCCAAGATTCTGAGTTCGATTACAAGCAGTGACCTTAATAATAATAATAGTAACACTGGTGGGTCTGAGTTTAGGAAAATTCGGGTGCTATTTATAGTTTGATGAACGTCTGCTTAGAACAGGGGTGTCAAACATACGACCTATATCAATGTTTTGTCCAGCTTAAGGTTCAATTATACTAAATAAGTTATTATTTTATTTTAAAATATTCTGTAATATATATATATCGTTTTCCACTTTTGGCACAAGTCCAGCAATTTCGGAGAGGGCGATTATATCGACCACAGTGCTCAACTGGTACTTAATTTATCGACCCTGAGAAGACGAAAGGAAAAGTCGACCTCGGCAGAATATGAACTCAGAGCGTAAAGAAATGCCGCTAATCACGTTCCCCGGTGTGCTAACAATCCTGACAACTCGCCGCCCTACTCTGTAGACTATACATCGCTAGTACATGCTCAGAGCTGACACGAAGTTTGATTAAAATCGTCAAATCAGTGAACCTTAAGGAATCTTTTGTTATCTTACGCAATGAAAAAGAAGATTACGACAAAGGAGCATAGAAATCCAAATACTGAAACACGTGACATGTTTTCAAATCACTTTCTCTATAGACGTCAAGCGAACCGGAAGCTGGTTTTAATTTCTAATTACGCGTTTGTTCGAATGTATTCTAGTGATATATAAAAGATATTGAAAAGTTTTACATCCGAAACGGTGCAAGCTTTCTATCAAACGTTGGTCTGCAAGCATTTATTTGGACAATTTCTATCATCGTTCACTCTCTAAGGATTCTTACTTAAGACGACTCCATTATGTGGATGTAACTTCTCGTTACAGTAATTTTACTCGCACCACATATTCTTTCCTTTCTTTATTGCTAATAAAAAATGTTGGCGCTCGTTATCTGTTCATTTTGATCTAAATTATGGATAAGATATTTCAGAATAATTGTCTCTGACCGGTTCAGGAGATCGAGTATATACTACATTCCGGCCACAAAGCCGAACGAGTCTGACCCCATCCACCTATGGGTAAAGTAGCTTGGAGGGGCTTAATCCTTCTACCAGCTATACAGACGAGCAAATTATCCACAGTAGTGAAAAAGAAAGAATCACTCTTCATTTCGATAGTATTGTTGCTTAGAACTGTTTGTTAATTTTGCCCTGTGTTAATCATTCACAAGATGCAGTCAACCCTTTGAATGTTAAGTATTTTAGTTATCAATGCAGGTTCCCCCACCAACAACTCCGGTCGTAGGTTACATATATTCGTCAGAGTAGAGGACTCAATCCTTGAAACCTCCGCTTCTTTCTTTCCTCCAGGACTTATAAAATTAGTACCAGTAATTGGTCAATTTAATTAGCTATATATTCCACTCATGCTAAATCAGGCGTATGTATAATCAAACTTTAAAAATCAATTAACTAATTATGAGAGTGTAAAAACTAGCCGAGTGAGTAGATCTATCGACTAAATACGTTATTTCTCTGTGTTTACTTCCGCCACTTCCAGCGCCGACCAACAATATTTTTACCTTTCATTCTTCCGAGGTCGATCAAATAAGTACTAGTATTATCGTGACATCAATCCAATCGATTAGACAATAGTTGTTAGTGACAAAGAAATCAATATTGTGATTATTAAAACCAAACTAAAGACATATCTTTAAGGAAGTAATATAAAATAAAATATTTTTATTAATTTGTTCAGCTGGTTGGAGAAGTTAATAAACTTTTAACCTCTAAGGCAAATCTTTCCGCTAAATTATGATAAACACCAGGACCGCTTCTTAATTTACAATATCATCCTACATATCTAGTTGAACTCTTTCACGCTATGAATGACATTTAAGTAGTCTAAGAAGCTGAACAACTTCTCACCAAATCAACTTCTAAAGTACACTAAAAGACCTTTCCATAGCCTCAAGCATAATTAAAACGATAGTCCATTTTGTATTGAGAAGAACAAAAGCGATTAAAATGACTGATAATTTCTACTGGAGAAGTCAGATGTCAAGAGATTCTTCAGAGAATAATCAACGAATTTACTAAAGAATATAAGATAATGATTTAAACTAACTTCTATAGCTAATTATTTGGAACGAGAGTATGGAACTGTAACAGCCATTATGTTCGACTTGATAACTAGAAGAAATAAAAACAAATAAATAAAATATTCTTCTTTGACATAACATATATCTATACTGTCTCTGCTTTTTTTTTATTTGTAAGCATCATCTGTTTTTTTTTTATAAATGGTGTCATCTCGCGATTACAGCTGTTTCGCTTCGTTTACTCTATAAATGTTCATGAGGAGTGGACGTCAGAAAATCTCACAATTCCTTTTTACAGTGGCAGGTATAGCTGTGTACATAAGAAATTCGCTTTGCAAACCATGTGGTTACATGTTCGATTCCCACTGCGCGGCACTTTAGGCAAGTGTTGTTAACTGTAGTGTTTGTGTGTAGAATATGGTTGAAGAATAAAATAGAAAAGGAAATGAAACTCATCGTATATACACAGTTACCCATACGCACACGCACTCACACAAACATATGTATATTGAGCAGCCAACCCGACGAATTGCGGATAGTTACCGTATACTCACCAGTTCACTCACAAGGCTTGTGGCGACTTGAGTCCTTGATAGAAGATACTTGTGTCTATAATAAGGTTATGAGAATACGTGCCACACAGTGAGATCAAGCCTGACGCCCCTAGATTCAGAAGCGAACTTCATTACCACATATCCATACATGCATACATATTTCGAACCAAGTGGTGTAATCCTGACCGGATGAGACAAGAAACGGCTTCAATTTTTGGTGGGAATTAGTATATTTCATTTATATTATTAACATGGCTTCTATATCTTCAAGGTGATGGGCTTGCAGCGGTCCTAGCATACTGGGCAAAATACTCAGCAGCATTTTGTCCATATTTCCGTTCTTAGTTCAAATTTCGCCGAGATCGACTTCGCCTTTCATCTTTTTGGAGTCGGTAAAATATGTTCACCTTGAACCTTGGGGTCCAATTGCTGGCCTTACGCCAAAAATTGAAACCACTATGTCTTCTTTATCTGTAAGGTGGTGAGCTGACAGAATCGTTATCGCACCGGGCAAAATTTTAAGGGGCATTTTGTCCGTCTTTAAGTTCTGAGTTCAAATTCCCCCGAGATCGACTTTGTCTTTCACCCTCTCGGGATTGATAAAATAAGTACTAATTGAACAATTAAAGTTGATGTAATCGACTTGCCCCCTCCCTCGAAATTGCTGCTTTCCTGCCAAAATGTGAAACCAGTACGACTTCTGTATCTTTTATTCAGGAGGAGAAGGTAGTCATCATAGGTTTTTCAGGGTCTCCAAACACCGCTGGCTGAAAATTATTCTTAAAACAGAGACGTGGCCGGAATGCTTGTATTAGACTGGATTCCACTAAAAGTAGCTAAGGTGACAGTTAGTGGTGTTAAGACGGTTGACGGATTAAGTCTATAACGCAAGTAGGCCATGGTGCGATTTGAAATCGCACACACAAGATACACACACAAAAAACAGGACAGATATATAGGACAATGTAACAAGACAAATATAATACATTCGGTCTAGATTTCTTGCAGATCCGTCAATTCGCTCCCACAGATTGGAACAATTTTGCTGACTCCTAAAGGAAGAAAGTTAAAGTTGACTTCAGTGTCATTTGAACTCTGACTACATAGAGTCAAACTAAATAATGCAAGACAATCTATCCAAAGCTCTGATGACTCAATCACTGTCTCACCAGAGGAAGTCTTCGAGGTGCTGCTAAGGACATCAGCACTCACTCTTCTCTTGAACAAATTTACAAGAAAAAAAGAAGCGTCACATAATCTAATTTCCGTCTAACATAAATCCCATCTCTCAAGGCTATGTAAATTTTGAATATGAGTTTGCGTTTTACAAAGTAATGAAGCATAAATATTCATCAATTAATATATAGCACAGTAAGTGTTCTGTCATGTCCCAAGGTAAATTACTTGACGCCATATGCTTAATTAAAAAGTGCTTACTGTAGTTGCTAACTTTCGTAGTGGCAGTGACTGCGGCAAATTGCGGAATTTTGTGCATTATCCAGTTTCATTTTATTGTCATTTTCTCGGAGTGGAGATGGATTAATAGAATATTTTGAGCGTCCAAAGTTCAAATATTGCCGAAGTCAATTTTGATCTTTATAACAACGGGACTGAAAAAATAAAATGCCGAGTTTGAATTGGGGGCGATTCAATCGCCTGTACCTTCCTCACCAAAAAACGTGTACCTATGTTTGAAATTATTATTTTGTCAAAAGATGAAGAATCTCTTTCAGGAACATTGTGGGTCCTCATAAAATGTCAGGATTGATGATACTGAAATTCGGTAGAACGTCTGGAGATTGACACATGTATGAAAATTACATACTGAGAAGAAATTCTGATGGGCTTTAGCAAAGAATGGTTAGGTAAAGTACTTAGAGCGGCGTTTGAAAAATGAGACAGTTTCATGAAAGAAGGCAAGGCGGGGACATCGAGTAGATCAAGTTAAAGGTGGTACGCAGGCAGATGAACAAAAGCGTCAGTCCTAAGAGTAGAAGAAACAGAGTCCTGCACGGGGGGTCGGAGTGTGTGAGTTTTTCTCAATAAACCGGATATATATTGTAGAATGAGTCCGAGATGCTTTTAAGATCTATTCATGTTCATCGAAAAGGATTAGATCAACTCGTGTATGTAACTGAAGATAGGCGCTCAAACTATCACACAGTGAGAGCGAACCTGGAACCATAGACTGTGAAGTGAAATCCTTAACTCCACACCTGTGCAACAGCAGCAACAGCAGCACTGTTTTGATGAAATAACTACAAGTGTAGGGTGCTAACTATTTCAATTAATTTAGTAATTACAATGGAAAATAAAAGAAACGGCTACATAAATGCATTAGCGGAACTGGTATGCATTGATATAACCACCTCGGAACTCTTTGAAACCACGTAGTTTCGGATTCGGGTTCAATCTTACTGCGCTGTAACTTGGGCAACTGATTTCAACCATAGCACCGGACCGGCCAATGCCCCTTACACTTGTTTCAGTTGTTGTTTTGAAGAGTTTAGCATTGAAAGAATTGATCGATCCAAGTATTTAGTTTTAGGTGTAGTACTGATTATGTCGCTCCCTTTTAGCCGAACTGGTAGGTCTCTAGAACCAAACAAATCAACACTAGTCATGAAGCAAAGAGATATAAACACACACACACACACGCACGCACGCACGCACGCACGCACGCACGCACGCACGCACGCAAACATATATACACACACACAAAAGAACACAAGCATGTATAAAACAGGCCTCCCCACTGTTTCTATCTTCTAAATTTACTCACAAAACATGATTTTCTTTCCCAGGACTTTAATCGAAGACACTTACCCAGGGTGCCGCGCAGTGTGACTGAACCCGAAACCAAGTGGCTACGAAGCGAAATTTTTAACTGCAGAGCCGTGTTTACGCCAATAAGGCAGAAGTAATGGAGTTAATGTAGTAAGGCAAGCAATCAACAAGTTAACTTGTGTGGAACACATAGTTTTTGAACCAGCAGCAATTTCCAAGAACAGTATTAATGGACGTTAACGAAAGAATCTCCAGGGAAAACAAATATCAATTTTTCAATCATAAGCAGCTGCTTACGACATGACAAACACATCGCATCATACTGCCTTGTTGGAAACCTTTGAACACAAAAGATGGTGACTGCTAGAAGAGCTAGAAGAATGGCACTCCGTCGGTTACGACGACGGGGGTTCCAGTTGATCCGACCAACAGAACAGCCTGCACGTAAAATCAACGTGCATGTAGCTGAGCACTCCATAGACACGTGTACCCTCAATGTAGTTCTCAGGGAAATCCAGCGTGACACAGGGGGTGACAAGCCTAGCCCTTTCAAATACAGATACAACTCGTTTTTGCTAGCTGAGTGGACTGGAGCAAGTTGAAATAAAGTGTCTCGCACAAGCACACAACGCATCGCCGGGAATTGAACTTACGACATTACAATCGTGAGCCGAATACCCTAACCACTAAGCCACGCACCTTCATGCAAAGAACAAGAAGAACAATAACTACACAAAAAACAACAGCAACAACAATAACAACCAAAAGAGACCGAGGGAATAAGTACCAGACTTAAAAATAAATGGTGTCGATTTAATAGACTAAACTCTTCCTGATGATGATGCTTCAGCCTGGCCGCAGTCCAATACTGAAACAAGTATAAGAACAAAAGAGTTAACTTGCTTGTTTATATATTTTTATATTTAACAGATGAAGAATTATATTCATTATTTATGTTATTTACATTTGACGGATATTTGTCCTCATCCCGTTTGATGACTGATACACCCTCCAGTCTTCTTCAGGTGTCTTGGGGAAATTTTGAACCTGGATTCTTATTCTTAAGGTATTTTTCGATGTTATTATCATTCAGGTCACTGCTTGGAATCGAACTAGGAATCTTGGGGTTAGTAGCCCACGCTCTTAACCACTACACTATATGCCCGTGCGCAAACAAGATGAGGACAAATATCCGTCAAAGTTAAATAATATAAATAATGTAAATAATGTTTGTTTATATTTCTGTAACCGATCTGTTGGGTGAAAAATAAAAATCAGACTTAAAATTAAATATTGGGATCGATTTGACAGATCTATCCTATTAAGATGTCCCAGGATGACCACGATCCAATTACTGAGACAATTAAAAGAAGTAAAGAATTAACTGCCAACTAGCGGTCATACAACTTCCTAAAAGTTGTAATTAAACAATTCTGAAATCACATACCTCCGTTTTTGTTGTTGTTGTTAAGCAACAAGACGAGTAAGGGTGATTAGGTGATGGTCTAGAGCTTAGAGGCGGGAGACCCCAGACCTTGAAAAAAAAGTTTGGTCGTCATGTTGTAGTCGACGGCTTTTCGTTGACGCCCGAGACCACTGGGAGGTGGCCCTCGAAGTCGCTGGAAATGGAGATCTCCAGGTCCAAATTCTTGGACGGCTACCTCCGTTTAAAACGCGTAAGTCTACCTTTGATAATGAAGTCCCAGATACATTATAAACTTTTAAAAAAAGTTACAGGACGGACATAACTGAAACACCATTGACAAATAGACATAATCGATCAGATGTGATTTAAGCTTAAACAACAACAGAAGCAGCAGCGACCTAGGTTTCAACAACTACATCACCAGTAACAACAGCAGCGCAGTCGTTTGGTCAACAAATCTTCCTCCTTTGAAGTTATGAAGAACGTCTATCACAAGGTCACATCTTTAAATTGTTTAAACTTCCAGTAATATGGCGCAAGGGACCGATTTCGGCTTGATATGTAGGGAGTAAAATAAATAAGTAAAGATTCATTCAGATGAGGCGCAGTTATTATTGTTATCATAGAAGGCGGCGAGCTGGCAGAAACATTAGCACGCCGGGCGAAATGCGTAGCCGTATTTCGTCTGTCGTTACATTCCGAGTTTGTCCCCTCTGTGTTTAGCCCCTTGTGGGTAGTAAAGAAATAGGTATTTCGTCTGCCGCTACGTTCTGAGTTCAAATTCCGCCGAGGTCGACTTTGCCTTTCATCCTTTCGGGGTCGATAAATTAAGTACCAGTTACGCACTGGCGTCGATGTAATCGACTTAATCCCTTTGTCTGTCCTTGTTTGTCCCTTCCATGTTTAGCCCCTTGTGGGTAGTAAAGAAATAGTTATGAGAGCATCGGAAAAAATTCTTTGCGCAATTTGTTCCAGTTCTTTACGTTCTGAGTTCAAAATCTCGCCAAGGTCGAGACTTGGCTTTCATTCTTTAGATCGATAAAATAAAGCACCAGTCTCGTAATAGGTTTGATATAGTCGACTATCCACTTTCCTCAAAACTGCTGGAGTTATTCTTAAATTAGGAGAAAAAGTATTACGTCAGAAGCGTTACATCAGGAAAAAAATAAACCTTGCACCATTTGATTCAGCTCTACGTTCTGAGCTCAAATCATGCCAAGATCAACTTTGCTTTTCATCCTTTCAGGGTTAATAAAATAATGAACCGGCTAAACATTAGATTCGATAAAATCAAAACTGGACCCTTCTCCCTAAAACTGCTCGTCTTGGGCGAATGATTGAAGCAGTTATTATCATTATTTAGCTTCAGGATCTTGAACACGTTTTTGATCCATTGCGTTTCAGTCATAACCGTGAAACTGATAGACTTAATCCGTCGCCTAGTCTAACACCTCCATGGAATACTTCAGAGGAATCCACTCAGTCGCGAGCATCCGGAACAGGTCCCGTGATTCAAGAGAACTTTTCCCTACCTTCCAACAGTCTTGGAGGCCATAAAAGACTTCCCTCCTTTGATCATGTCATTAAAAATAAATCTTAATTTCCGATTGTATATCATATCTGTATCTTTGATGACATTACCCAATGTGTTAATATTGTTTCGATACGGTTGTGTATAATTTAAGAGAGATTTAACTGCTCCTTCTAACATGTCATTTGAAAGCGTAGGCTGTATCCTTGGCATTAAGACAGTGTTTAATGATATTCAAATATATTCCGAGTAGGAGTTGCCTTAAAAACTATGGAAAGCGATAGTTGCTGCATTAATCACTCCTCAAATTTAAAACAAAGAAAACGTTAGAACATAGAAGTGCTTATGTTTCTTTAAAAGCGAACAAAAGATTCAACTGCCTCTCAGCATTCACTGAGAGTGATGCTAGCAATACGAACGAAGAAATAAGCCGCTGTAAATCTTCGAATACAACAAACACAAGCCGTTTTCCCCTCCTTTTCTTTCTTAATAAACTTCTCTGATGTAAGATTCTGCTGTCTTCTAATTTCGTCAATTTACACAGATCAATAAATAAATAGGAAAATAAATTAATAATTAAATAAATGCATTAATCAATAACTAATACAAATTCTATAAATCGTTACTTATTTGTTTATTTTAAAATTTAAAATATTCCTTTAATTAACTAATTAACTGTTTCCTTGTGAACATGTCTTCTACATGTCATAATACTTGTTAATTACATGAAGTCCATGCTTGTTATGAAGGAAGAAATTTTACAACTGTAAACATACACATCCACATACACGCACTAACATATATCAACGCACATATACACACAACACACACAATCTCTCTTGTTAGCTAGACTTTAATTTCTTTAATATAGAAGCTTTTGAGTAATTACATCATAGTGCACGTTGTTTATGGATTAATTAATATTCCATAATTCATAGGATAATTAGGAGACCGGTGTTCTCTACGATCTGTGTTGTTAAGGAAATCATCAATCGCCCAAAGGGATAACGTGTCTTATGCTGTCACATTCACCTAACGCTTAGCAGCTAACTTAATTGCGGTTAGGAGTTGCGGTTAAGCGCACCTCTCTGTTGTAAGCAGCCACAGCTGGGCATGCATGCACGAAGGCGAGTAGCTTAGGGATTGGGGTCATTGGCCAGGCGATCGTAAGGTCATGACTTTCATTGCCGGTTGGCGTTGTTTTCTGAGTAAGCCACTTAATTTCACGTTTCTTTAGTCCACTCAGCTGGCAAAAATGATTTGTACCTGTATTTGAAAGGGCCAATCTTGTCACATTCCTTTTCACACTGAATCTCCTTGAGAACTACATAAAGGGCGCGCGTGTCTGCGGAGTGCTCAGCCTCTTGCACGTTAATTTCACGAGCAGGTTGTTCCGTTGATCGGATCAACTGGCACCCTCGTCGTCGCAACCGACGGAATACCAGTTGGTATACTTCCTGTGTGTATAGTGTTGAATCGACGTATTTGTATGCTCTTGGACTTAGTTAAAATTAGTAAGTCGTTAAAGCTTCGAACGAACTGCCTCCAAATGTTTGTTCCGGTTCTTTAGACTATGAGTTCAAAATTAGGGACCGATACAAGTCCTGTACTCTGTTCTTTCTGTCTTTTTTTCTCATTTCCATGAATAGATCAGTTGTGGTCAGATCTGAAGGACGAGCTTCATCAGGTCTAAGAAGGTACAAGACACGGCGTATTTCCCGATAGTACTCATATGATTGCGTCATGAGCTGATGGCCCCACGATCTTATGGCCCCATTATTACCTTATTCTAATAATTTCCATCTTGAGTGCAAGGCGGCGAGCTGGCAGAAACGTTAGCACGCCCAGCGAAATGCGTAGCCGTATTTCGTCTGCCGTTACGTTCCGAGTTCAAATTCCGCCGAGGTCGACTCAATCCATTTGTCTGTCCTTGTTTGTTCCTTCTGTGTTTAGACCCTTGTGGGTAGTAAAGAAATAGAAATAGGTATTTCGTCTGCCGCCACGTTCTGAGTTCAAATTCCGCCGAGGTCGACTTTGCCTTTCATCCTTTCGGAGTCGAATAAAAAAAGTACCAGTTACGCACTGGGGTCGATGTAATCGACTGAATCCTTTTGTCTGTCCCCTCTCTGTTTAGCCCCTTGTGAGTAGTAAAGAAATAGGTATTTCGTTTGCCGAAACGTTTTGAGTTCAAATTCCGCCGGGGTCGACTTTGCCATTCATCCTTTTGGGTTCGATTAAATAAGTACCAGTTATGCATTGGGGTCGATCTAATCGACTCAATCCGTTTATCTGTCCTCTATGTGTTTAGCCCCTTGTGGCTAGTAAAGAATTAGGTATTTCCTCTGTCTTTAGGTCTGAGTTCAAATTCCGCCGAGGTCGACTTTACCTTTTATCCTTTCGGCGTCGATAAATTAAGCACCAGTTGCGTACTGGGGTAGATCGAATCACCTGGTCCTCTCCCCCAAAATTTCGGGCCTTGTGCTTTAGAGTAGAAAAGAAATCCCAACGTGAGCGCAAATTTAGCTATCGTGGGTGCAACAGCCTAACCACTGGGCCACACACCTTCATATTAACATGTATAAAATATTAACAGTATATAAAATGAAATAACTAAATAAAATACTTCATCCTTGAAGATAATATTACAAATCATGTTGGAACAGTCTTCTACATGGAATAATATTCTAATTTCCAATGTTGTTTGTCGTAAAACTAATCAATTATCGCAATTACTAATTCCGTGTCATTATTCTCTCTGAAGTACAGATTTGCATGTGGAAAAGGAAAGTAATGGCGAATAAATTGAAAATCACTTGTTCTTCCAGGTAAACAAATTGACTACTTTTCTTCAGATATCATGCATCACTTCAATATGATATTTGATAAATAAGTGTTAAGTTCGTTAGTTAAGATGTTGTTCTTTAGTTCTGAGTCGTCTTAGATGGAGTAGACTTATTATTTATTTGTTTACTCGGCTGGTCTGGAGTAAGAAACAATACCCATGGCCTAGGCAGGTCTTTCTTTGACCAGTTGAGAGGGATGCTATTAATGTTCATTTTGAACACTTGCAAATCAAGACCTCCCGAAAAGATATAATCAGCGAGAAAAGATTGCGTTGGTGATCAGTATGAGGTCTGGATAGCATACGAGTTGAGCGAATTTAACTGTTATTTCTAGCAGGTTGATCAAATATCTATATGCTAGAGTGTATTTGATTGATTAGCAAGATACTGGTAATTTATGTAGTGGTATCGTTTCTTAATTTTTATTTTGTATTTTTTCTTTATAGGCAAACATTATTATTCCAAGTGATACGCCGGTGGTGGCTGTCTATTAGAGAGGAGACTATCAATTCTAGTTAATTTGTGGCAGATTTGAAAATATGGAATTTACATCAAAGAGTAAAGAAGCTATGTAGAGCATACACATTTAATATGTTTTTGCTACACATTATAGGGTTATTAAGGATTATAGTAGTTTGAAGCTTTGTACAATGTTATTTCATCCTGTGGAGGCGCAATGGCCCAGTGGTTAGGGAAGCGGACTCGCGGTCATAGGATCGTGGTTTCGATTCCCAGATCGGGCGTTGTGAGTGTTTATTGAGCGAAAACACCTAAAAGCTCCACGAGGCTCCGGCAGGGATGGTGGTGATCCCTGCTGTACTCTTTCACCACAACTT
>NC_043006.1:100827115-100887115 GCF_006345805.1 Octopus sinensis | reverse complement strand
CATTTGTGTACCCTATTTCCATACCTGGGTACATCTGTTAAATTTGATGCTTGAGATCTTCGGCAAGGTCATCACGGTACTTGAGCTAATGTTGAAGTGTATTGAATGATTCATAACATTTTAAAGAACTCTGTGACTCTTGACTGACTGAAATACAAATGCTTTCTGATAATTTTACATCCCACTAGACTTCATATTCCAGAAGTTCAAGCATAAAGCAAGAATTAAAGGCTATTTTACCATTGCCTAACGGAAGATCTTGGAATCAAAGGGAACTTCTGATTTTATGAAAAAGCTATCATTCATTTTGAGCAGCGTGCAAAGTATATTTTCTTTCAATAACATTGTCAAAACTATTCCAGCCTAAAATGTTAGGATGACATTCAACAGGAGCGTTTTTGCTTACTCTCTTTTACTCTTTTACTTGTTTCAGTCATTTGACTGCGGCCATACTGGAGCACCGCCTTTGGTCGAGCAAATCGACCCTGAGACTTATTCTTTGTAAGCCCAGTACTTATTCTATCGGTCTCTTTTGCCGAACCGCTAAGTGACAGGGACGTAAACAAACCTGCATCGGTTGTCAAGCAATGCTAGGGGGACAAACACAGACACACAAACACACACACACATACATATATATATACATATATACGACAGGCTTCTTTCAGTTTCCGTCTACCAAATGCACTCACAAGGCATTGGTCGGCCCGGGGCTATAGCAGAAGACACTTGCCCAAGATGCCACGCAGTGGGACTGAACCCGGAACGATGTGGTTGGTTAGCAAGCTACTTACCACACAGCCATTCCTGCTTCTTAGTTTCCTTTACATGTTCAATATATAACAGAACAATACAATAATCCCTTTGTGAGGAAATCATACTGGCATAACTTGAAAGGTTGTAAGCGTTGTCTCCCTTAGACATTATGCCTTCTGTGCTGCTTCAGTGGAATAATCCTGTGAATCATTTCCTAAGTGGAAATTGCGTTGTTGAATTAGCAAAGACAGAAAAAACGCCAGAAAGCCTTATTTTTGTTAACGCATAGTTATTGCTTGACCTTTCCTGAAATTAGGTAAATTCATCACATCTGTGTTGCTGCATCGAAGCAAATATTACAAGGTTACTTCGCTTGACTAAATGCTAGCAGACATATTTGATAGATTTTACTAAAATTCGGAACTCAGAACTGATGTGTTATATAAATGTCGTAATCAGGAAAGGATAGTCGGGAACTATCCATCTATTTGCAATATCTTGTCCAGGTAAGGTTTGGGAGCTTCTGGCTTCTGGTGGCCTTCCGTATGAGGAATAGCCATCTTTATCTATTTATGTTTCCTTAGCAAATGCTCTTGTAACCCATTCGGTATATTTGCTGTTTTCAAAGCAAAGAGATTTGTTGTGAGTACCAACAAGACTTGAACCACCAGGTTTAACAATATTGAAGGGGATTTTCTCTCTGAAGATTTACAGCTAGGGGTCAATCAATCTGATTGAGGTGATTCATATCTATAAATAAGATCAAAATGTGTAGCCAATTTCTTAAAGAAATTATCGTAATTTGAAATTTTTTTCACAAAATTTGTCTTCCAGCTTAAATTAGTATCAGCTGTTATGTCATAATTACCTGCAGTTCTGGTTAATCAATTCAGCTAAAGTTGTTACTTAGTTCCAGAGGAAGACAGGAAAAAGAGATGAAGCAGAGGTGTGAATCAGGTGCTTATATTATGACAGTTGAAGAGAGAAACAAAGAAGGGGAAGTGACCAAAAGTGTGCTAGAGATAGAGAAAATAAATTAGTGAGAAAAAAGAAAGAAAAAGGAGCAGAGAAATGGATAGCGATAGAGGGAGCCAGTGAGAAAAGAGAAAGAGAATAACAGGATATACAAAGCTTTCAATGTCGAGCGAGAAGAGGAACAAAATATTAAGATACAAAGAATATGATCATGTGTAGCTGTGAAGAAGTGATAGCCACATGCAGAAGAAAGAAAGAGAAAAGTTAGACATACACTCAGGCAACGTATCACACACACACACACACACACACACACACACACACACACACACCCACAAACACACCACACATGCACACACACGCACATACCCACACATGATATTATATATATCAGTAACACAGGTGGAGGGTTTCTTCAAATGCAATCGCTGCATTCAAGACTGCCACTTCCGTGTGAGATTGTACCATCACAGTAGACGCTGCATCACCATCAGAAACTGACACAAATTCTCCTGAGGCATATCCATGGTCTCTCGAGACGGATGGTTGCCTTAGCATATACATATATATATATATATATATATATGAACTTAATCCAAACATGAAAACACAAAGAGAAAACACAACAACGCGAGGATGTGGAACAAGTATAGTGTTATTGGACGCTCAGGAAAGGAAAGAAAGAAGGAGGATTTAACGTTTCGTGCGGAGCTCTTCGTCAGAAACATAGAAAAAGGTGAGATCACGCACATATATGCATATACATATATATATATATATCTATATGTACATATATATACATACATACTTACATATATATATATATATATATATATATATATATATATACATATATGTACACACACACACACACATACATACACAGATATGCAGGATGTATACAGACACCTTTAATTTTCAAAATTTCATACACAATATATACACATATATTCATTACTATAACACAAATCAGGAGAAGAGCTTACCCTATAAAGTATAGAGCTGTTGTATATTTTTGCATGTGTAACGTAAAAGTTCACAGAAAAACATTTGTTTCATATCTAGCGGGAACTAGACTTTCTTCAGTTTCTCTAAAAGATAAGCGTTCTCTGCAAAGAATGTTTTTTAAACATAAGAATACACACACACACACACACACCACACACACACACACACACACACACGCTCACACTTGCAGGATTAGAAATGAATGACAGTGGACGGCCTATGTAACACCGAAGCTACTGTGTACCAAGCAAAGGTAGCCTCAGACAGAAGCAGCACAAATATCAGTAACATCAATGCAACACAGGGGCACACACTAAAATTTACATCGGATCTTGTGAATCCAAATTTAAAATTCACTTGAACAACCACAGATCTTCTTCCAGGGTCTTGGAGAGACGCCACGCAACACAACAACACTCGCAACACAACAACACTTGCAGCATACGTATGGCACCTAAAGGACGATCTTACGCCCTTTAACATCAGGTGGAAATTATTCGAAACTTGTGGCTCCTATCGCAGTGGAACAAAACTGTGTAAATTGTGTATTGTAGAAAGATATATAATCCTCATGAACTCACATGAGCCAAGAGGCTACCTGAACTCCAGGACGGAAGCCGTTGGGAGTTGTCCACATTTTCGGAAATCTTTACTTCAAAATTGGAAAACCTGGCTATCAAGCGAAGGTAGACAACTCGCCCGGCTATAATTTTTTAGAGAAGATTATTTCTTGAACTATCATTGGCGTTCTTGTGTTAAAAAAAACATTCTTTGCTAAGAACGGACATCGTTTAGAGAAACTGAAGAGATGTCTAGTTCACGCTAGGTATGAAACCAATGGTTTTTTCTAAACTATTACGTTACACATACAAATGTGTGTATATATATATATATATATATAGTATCTATGTATGTATATATATATATGTTATATATATATATATATATATATCTATATATATATATATAATATTATATATATATATATATATATATATATATTATATATGTAATATATATATGTGTATATATATAAATGTATGTATATATATATATATGTGTGTGTGTGTGTATATGCATATATGTATCTTACACCAGGTTTTATGCCCATAGAAACATATGCTCCTGTGTACGTATGGGCTTAGTGTATGAGATACGGATTCATTCACACACACACATGCTCACACTTGCATAATTGCGTATATTGTTCAGTTCTTTTGGCCGTTCAAATATCAAAGCAATATATACCATGCTTGGTGAACTGTCTTCAAATAGTTACGCTCTTACAAAGTGTTGCGAAATCTTTTATTACGTCCACTTCAAGAAATCTTCATAGTATTCTTGACCTGCCAAGAACTTCTCCCGATAAGATCTGCCAAGAATTTCACCCGATATCTTCCAGAGAATTAATAGGAAATTGTAAACACAAACGCACGCACGTACGAACACACACACACACACACACACACACACACACACACACATACACACAGAAACACACACACGCACACGTACATAAACATACACTCAACGAAAGAAAACAAAATTTTACCTAGAAACCACATAAACTTTGCCAATAAACCACTCTAAGATTGAAGAATTCTAGGTAATCTATGGACCCTGGCACTCCCGTGGTGTATGTATATATTATATATATATATATATATATAATATATATATATATATATAATATATATATATAGATACGGAAAGTTGCCAACGTGAATAAAGGTCTCGATTAAGGCAGTGGGAAGGTAAAAAAGTGGTTTTGTGCATTTTAAATCGAGATAAAATCAATAGAGTCAGAAGTCTTTGCTTTGTGTGTATATATATATATGTATATTATGATATATATATATATATATATATATATTATATATATATATATATATATTTTATACTTATATATATACACATTACATATATTATATATATATGTGTATATATTATATATATGTATATATACATATATATATATGTATAAATATTTCATATATATATGTAGTTATAAAGTATATATATATATATATATATATATATATATTCTTTCATTTATTACAATTCGTGTCCTTTTATGTGCTTTTCTTGTAGGCGTTACTTTGACAGTAAAAGAAGCACAGTCTCACGTCACAATGAATGAGGTGGCGAAATAGAACACCAACGACATAATCAACTCAGATATCAAAGTCTGTATGTTATGAATTGTAAACAAAGGATATGTCTATCAGCAAAATGATGTTTTATAAACTTTTTTCAAGAAAGCAAAACACACACACACACACCACCACACACACACCACATATTATAATTATTAAGAAAAAAGGTTTGAAAATGCAATTTAAACGATGTTTATTTACTTAACCGGTTTCACTCTTTGGTAAAGATGTCAAAAGTTACATTTAAGGAAACATGAATAATATGGGTTCAAAAAAACTTTTTGTACATAATTGTCACATTGAATATTATGCATTCAAAAAGTTTTTACATAATTGTCACATTGGATATTATGAATTCAATGTTTTTTTATACATAATTGTCACATTACATGTAAAATATAGTGTTGGTAACAGAGAAGTTCAATAGTGTGATGAGAATATTTGGGAAAATTTGGCAGAAAAGATAAAACAAATATATTATTGGGAATTGGTTGCGTTAATTATTGGTTCGCAAATTGTCACATTACATGTATATATATACAATCTTTGTATATATATACAGCCTTTTGACAGCAAAAATTAAAATGGATTTTTTTACATCTCAGAATTTTTAAGTACAAGGCGAGAATATGTTTTTACTGACCTGTCGGTATTAGCATAAAGGCTGAACTGAGAGAACAGAGGAAGTAGCCAATGTGGTGTATACTTCCCCTTTATGCATGAATGATTTTGGGGTTATCAGGAGGTTAGTATGCGGGTGATAGATGTATCCGTGCCCGCTGGTCAGATAGCGTCTTTTGTCACACACATATATACATATACACACACATTTATATATATATATATATATATATATATATATGCATACATACAAAAGAATGAAGGTTTACAAACAAAATAAAATTCAAGTTATAAATGTAAGTAAAACAATAGGTTAATCACAAATCGAAATAAATCAATATTTTTCTTTAATATATATATATGTTGTGTGTGTATACATATATATATATTATATACATATTTATATATATATAACATATATATATATATATATATTATATATATATATATATATATATATTACATACACACACACGCACAAATATATATATATATATTGCCCTCATTCAGGTCTAATGACCCTCCATGTTTTGTTTCCCTTTGGTTTGGTATTTACGGGACCAACAGTCTTCCAAGACTCATATTATCGTCCAATGCTTGGGATGGGAAGTAGATAGACAGCCGACAACTGATGCAGGGTCGTTCTTCGTGTTGCTTGTCCTGGTTTTGCATTTTTTCCTCTCGTTTGTTTACATATTAAACTCAAATTTTTTGTATTTCATATTGTTTACTGTTGGTAACGTCCTCTACTCATATATGTATGTATGTATATATATATATATATATATATATATATATATATATATATATAACTGTCGTTACTGTCCTGTTTTTTTACCATTTTTTTACCATTTTTTTTACCCTCTGCGAAAAGATCTCACAATTTTAATTGATTTGCTTTTCGCAGGAAGGAAAGTTTCTTGTCGAAGATACGTCTCGCTTTATCCTTCGAAACGTAGAGTAGATGAAACCTTAGCGACTGAAGAAGGGGTTTTT
This sequence comes from Octopus sinensis, assembly GCF_006345805.1. Lineage (NCBI taxonomy): Eukaryota > Metazoa > Mollusca > Cephalopoda > Octopoda > Octopodidae > Octopus > Octopus sinensis. The sequence continues at coordinate 100,880,603 of NC_043006.1, read as the reverse complement.
TCGTTGTGTTAATTGTCCTGTACTCCATTTTTTGTTGTTTTTAAAATAACGTCCAGTTCCTTTGGTTTGTGTCTATGTTTTCGTTTCTCTTTGTGTTCGACGTCCCTTTGGTGTCCTGTACTCATATATGCGTGTATATGTACATGTAGAGGTAGGTACGTACATATATGTTTATATATATGCATATGTTTTATTTCATTTATTAATATATATATACATATATATATATTTACATACATACATACACACACACAGATATATATATATATATACATACATACTTATATACCTGCATACATGCATACATACATACATGACATTACAACCAGCTAGGCAAAGTCTTCGCTACATTTGCAGCACCCTGCCAGATGGAGTGTTTGTCCAGGATAGGACTACACAGCCACAGCAGGAGATGTATTAGGGCATGAAATGTAAAAGCCGGACTAGATTATTTTATGTGCAACTCCATTGTCTCCCGAGACAAAAAGGATGCCAACAACCTATATATATATATGTATGTTAGTTTGTATGTATGTATGTATGTATGTATGTATGTATGTATGTATGTATGTATGTATGTATGTATGCATGTATGAATGTATGTATGTCTATATAGATTGTTTATATTATTATCTAATTGAACGCCACGCATCAATTTCCAAGTAAGTTTATCTTAACCTTTTTGATGCGATTCTACTCTATACTGTTTTCTACCCCATCCTCCCCTAAATCCGTTTTTCTTCTCTTCACCGTTTTCTATCTGTCTCTCTCTTCCTCAATCTCTCTCTCGTTGCTCACACGTGACAATCGTCCATCTTTCTTTTCCTCCACGACGTCCTAAGGACTGGACTTCTATCTCGCTCTTCTTTTCTGTTTTCAAAGAAAATATTTCTCTCAGCGTTCGCTATTTTTCCCTCGTTCTGGTTTAACGACCCTCCGTGTTTCTTTTCGTTTGGTTTCCTTGTATGCTTCCACTGTCCTGTTTTTGTTCCGAACTTTGACCCTCCATAAATCCCAAATTTTATTTTGGTATTTATGGGAAGAATTGTCTTCGAATACTCATATTGTCGTCCAATGCTCGAAGTGAGGAGTAGATAGACAGCCGACAACTGATGAAGGGTCGTTCTTTATGTTACTTGTTCTGTTTTCCATTTTTTCTCTCGTTGTTTACCTATTTACTCATTTGTTTTCCTATCCATATATTTATATATATATATATATATATATATATATATATATATATATATATATATATATATATATATATATATATAGATATATATTGGCAGCAACGGGGCACTGCCTTAGCTATGAACAGTAAAGACATATTAGGCTAACGTTACGAAAAGATGGCATCACAATTTTGACTCTATAAGTTAAAATAATTAGCCTGCGAAGCTAGCATGCTATATATTTGCTGCCTGTCAGCAAATAACTTAGTCCACACAGAAGCAACATATAGCTTAATACATATCCTTATAGCAACGGGGTGAGCTGGCATAATTGTTAGCACGCCGGGAAAATGCTTAGCTGTAATTCGTTCTTTTTTTTACGTTCTGAGATCATATTCCACTGAGGTCGACAGTACTTTTCATCATTTCCGGGTCGATTAAATAAGTGCCAGTTGAAATCTGTGGTCGATGTAATCGACTTCCCTCCTCTTCTGAAATTTCTGACGTTGTGCCAAAATTTGAATTCAATATATATCTAAAGGAGGATAACAGAAAATTGTTGTATCATTGTCCACGTGAATCGCTTACCGTATCTGCATATCATTTCTTTTCTACTCTAGGCACAAGGCACGAAATTTTGTGGGAGGGAACCAGACGATTAGATCGACTCCAGTACGTAACTGGTGCTTAATTTATCGATCCTGAAAAGATGAAAGGCAAAGTCGACCTCGGCGGCATTTGAACTAAGAACATAAAGACAAACGAAATATCTATTTCTTTACTACCCACAAGGGACTAAACACAGAGAGGACAAACAAGGACAGACAAACGGATTGAGTCGATTATATCGACCTCAGCGGAATTTGAACTCAGAACGTAATGGCAGACGAAATACCTATTTCTTTACTACCTACAAAGGGGCTAACACAGAGGGGACGAACAAGGACAGACACACGGATTAAGTCGATTATATCGACCCCAGTGCGTAACTGGTACTAATTTAATCGACCCCGAAAGGATGAAAGGCAAAGTCGGACTCGGCGGAATTTGAACTCAGAACGTAACGGCAGACGAAATATGGTTACGCATTTCGCCCGGCGTGCTAACGATTCTGCCAGCTTGCGTCCTTGTGTCTGCATATCAATTGTAAAGAGCATAGTTACACTAAGTGCTACTACATGAAGAGAGAGCTTCGACCGTGTACATTAGAAAACTTAATCTAGAAAGCTAGGTATACATATATCAATGGCCTGTAAATGGAGGTCTTAGTCCTCACAGCATCGAGAATTTTGCATATATACATACATAATTAAATGAATGATCTTGGGGAGAAAACGCAGCTCCTTAATTCATATGCTACAAATGATCACGATATCTCGGACTATAAAATGTGCAAGACTTAGAGATTTAAAGCACGATGGTTAAAACAAGATAAATTCCTTCACAACCTTGCTACCAAGTAGGTGGCCGGTCAAAATGTTCTCTCAATTAAAAAGAGAGAAAACACACACACACATTTATGTAGAAGACGGGAAATTTTGACAACACACCCGGGAATCGAACGCTGTATCTGCTGTAATTTATATGACAGTAATAACTTTACTTGATATGTGTGTGAGTACATACAGGCAAACATATATACATATATATACATATATATATATATATATGTGTGTGTGTGTGCGTGTATGTATGTATGTATGTATGTATATATATATATATATATATATATATATATATATGTATGTATGTATGTATGTATGTATATATGTATATATATATTATATATATATATATATATAATATATATATATATATATATATGTATGTATATATGTATATATATATACACACACATACATACACACATACACAGATATATATACACAGTAAGGAGATGAAACGCTGGAGTTAGCAGCAAAAAATATATGAAAAGCAAAAGCAATCTGACCAAGGAATGCGCCTCTCTACGGTTGATCGACCAGCTAGAAATATCAACAAAATATCATTCAAATCACACCCAAGCGTTTTAAAAAGAAGGAACGACGCATTAAATCATATGGTTCTAAATACACTATGTCTGAAATGAAAAGACAGAACGGTCACAGTTGGCTGATAATGACAGTAATGCCGATGACGATGATGGCGATGATAATGATGATGATGAGGAGGAGGATAATAGCGGCGGTGGTGATGTATAATGAAGGTGATGATTATGAAAAAGACGATGACAACGACGACGATAATGATGGTTATCATAATGGCGATGGAGACGGTGTATAATATCATGGTGGTGTTGATGGTGGTGGTGGTGGTGGTGCTGCTGCTGCTGATGATGATGATGATGACGATGTATTTATAGTAAGTAGCCCCTGCTCAGTCATCCGATAAATGTGTTTGATCAGCTGTGTAAGATTGGAGTAAAGAATTATTTTAGATTAAAACAAAAATAAAAGTAAGAACACAATCAAAACCAAAACAAATAGTTTTCTAAATCGTTATTATACAGAAAAGTCTTCTTTTCTTTTTTTATTTTGAAATTTTATTTCGGAATCTGAAGCGGACCGAAAAATGTTAATTATAATTCACAGAGTTTTACCATATTTACGGACAATGAGTATTTACAGTCCGTCTTTTCCAATAAACATTGCCAATACGGTAGTTGCAGAAATAACAAAGCTTCGGACAAAATACTTGCGGCTGTTTCTGTCCTCTCTCCTGTTTACTAGGATACGCTCAAAAAGTTCAAATTCTATTTCTCCGATAAAAGTAGCTCTCAGTCGCTAACGATCACAGGGGATCCAGTTGATCCGATCAACGGAACAGCCTGCGCCTGAAAATAAAATGCAAGTGGCTGAGTACTGCACAGACACGCATACACTTAACGTAATTCTTAAGGAGATTCAATGCGAGATAGAATGTGACAAGGCCGGCCCTTTAAAATACAAGTACTACTTATTATTGCCAGATGAGTGAACAAGAGCAACGTGAAGTAAAGTGTCTTGCCCAACGACACACTGCACCGCCAGGAATTGAACTCACAACGTTACGATCGTGATTCCAATACCCGAACCACTAAACCACGTGCTTTCGCATTTCCTTCGATACCACCGTGAGCGTTATATCCCTTGAATGATGTAGTTAATATTCCATCAAAATTGCCCAGATGCTGTTGGCATCAGCTTTAAAATTCACTCAAAGCTTGTCTCTCGCGCTCTGACATCAACCAAGGCTCTTTTTGCGCCTTCGCGCTCTGACAGAAAGTAATCACATTTGCTAGTTAGCCCATAGCTAGGACTCTAACAGGTGCTACAAATCCGGTGGTTCCTCATTCCTCAAAACCCTGAAGCTCCTAAACCAAGGTCCCCCTGCTACATGCAGTTTACAGTCACACATACATACAAGCAACCAGATCCTTCCTTGCAGGAAAAATTTAAATGATTAAACACACACACACACACACATATGTGTGTATATATGTGGCTGTGGACAATCAAGATTAGTTCTCTACTAACCTTCTCAAAAAAAACCCTTCATAAATACGATCCATTTTCATACTATAGCCACAAATATTCGTGCAGGTAATACAGTCAGTATCCGTCAGATAACCGGGAACACTTGACAGACTTGGAAACGTTTTTAAACAAGACTCTATATCTCGCCCACATGCAACTACCACGTGCATTTAAAATGAGACTCCAGCCTATGATAATATTAAAGGGAATGCTTCATATCATTACAAAAGTCTTGCAACATTTGCTCCACTTGGAACGCAAACATTGGGCAGACTTAGAATATATATTTCTCTGTCAAGGGATGGTTTGCAGGTTCATTCCCCATTGAAGTCGGCTGCAGTGGCTTTCCATCTAGATCACTGCGCCAGAAGATAGGGCTGGAACCCAGCCAGTTGAATAAGTACATCAAAGAAATAGGCACAGTAGCTGAAACTAGATACAATAAAAATGTGAAGCTCTGCCCCACGCAGAAAGTGTAGGAGATATCCAGAAGTTTTGCAAGATAGCTATAGTTAAGAGACTGCAAGTAGAACCCTTCCGCAGTTGAAGACTAGCTCAGTCCTCACTTCCACACTCATGTGAAGCTTACAGGCTTAGGGGCGAAACGCTTGTGGCCCTGAGATACCTGCTGACGATATGGAAGGGTTTCCATCATTGTATATTTCTTTACTACCCACAAGGGGCTAAACACAGAGGAGACAAACAAGGACAGACAAACGGATTAAGTCGATTACATCGACCCCAGTGCGTAACTGGTACTTAATTTATCGACCCCGGAAGGATGAAAGGCAAAGTCGACCTCGGCGGAATTTGAACTCGGAACGTAACGGCAGACGAAATACGGCAACGCATTTCGCCCGGCGTGCTAACGTTTCTGGCAGCTCCATTGTAATGGATTTAGAAGTGTTTGCAAGACCTCTCAGTAGCTGCTGCCCTTTCTACGTGGGGCAAAGCATCTTTCATGTTTATTTCCCCCCATATGTTCTACCAATGAAGATGACCAGATCAAGGGTCTAGTTTGTAGTCATCTAGCAAGAGATCAATTATTTGCTGTAAGAAAAACCTAGCACTACTCATACTCATAATTTCTGATATGGTACATATGTTTTCCCCTTTTTTTGCGCCAAGAATATTCAGAGTCAGATTTGCGAATATGCAGGTTTGCTTTCTAGCACTGTCCCTATCGCTTGTTCTACCACTGTCCATGTTACTGTAGCTTGTTCTACCACTGTCCACTTCCATGTGCCTTGTGTGACTATTTCCCATTTTAGTGTTGCCTTTTAAAACCGCTGTCCATGTTGGTGTTGCAAGGGCTATCACTATTAATGTTGGTGTTACTTCTACCACTTTCTCTTTTGGTATTACTTCTACCATTGTACATTTTGGTGCTGCCTGTTCTGCCACTGTCGAGGTTAAATTTTGCTTGTGCTACCCTGTCTATTTTGGTATTTCTGATCTACTAGTGTCTATGTTCTGATCTACTCGTTCTACCACTGATCATCTAGGTGTCCGTTCTACTTCTATTTCTGCTTCCACCATTCATGTTTGTTTCACTTGCCTTACTACTTCAACGTTGCATGTGTTACCATTGTCCACGCTGCTTTTGATGTTTCTGTTACCATTATTCATGTTAGTGTTCTTTTCTATTATTTTCGTATCGACGGAAGAACATATTTTATATTTAGGCGATCTACAAGTTCGTATCCTCCACACTCCCCTCTTCTCCACCTCCCCGTCTCCGTCCGTCTGTCTCGCTTGCTATCTTCCATTTTAACAATTTTCAAACAATGAACGAAAAGGTGTATTTTATTAATTCTAAATATTGTATTGATCTTCATATGTTCTATAATGTTCGACAATCTATTTTCTGAAATATCTTGCGTCATAATAACCATTCGTATAAATAACAAACAAGTATTCTGTTGTTTCATGCGACGAAGTTGCGATATAGCATAAGATTACACACTTTCAATTTGGCTACTGTGTCCTGATTACAATAAACTTCATTAGGCAATATATTGTTCTGTTGGCACCAATCAATTGAAATTTCTTCATTGTACATTCTAACCAGAAATAGATTGTCATATATTCATCATAATAAAATATCGACTATCTACTATAAAATATATATATATTAATTAGTCCTATATTAACTTCATGTATATAGTAACATGTATGAAAATAATATTCTATACAAATTATTAATAATGAGAAAGAGGGCGCTAAAGTCTTAGAATAGCTATTTTCTGCCGGTGTTTTTTACAGCGATTAGACATCAGCAATGCCTTAGAAAAACTGCCACAGGGTACCGTCGCCGATTTACACTGCTACGCTCCAACACATACACGCACACATGCACAAATACGTACATAGATACATGTATATGACATATATAAATACATATATACATGCATACATACCCGGACATAGGCGTGGATGAGTGGCTAAACAGTTTGCTGAATAACCATGAAATATCTGGTTCGATTTCACTGGATGACATACCCTTTTCGGTCATCCCGCGGTTTGTGAGTAAAACTGCGTAAATGGAAACTGTGAAGAAGCCCATTCGAAGGATTGTACTTGTGATAGAAAGGTACGGATTTCTCACGCTGTGTCACATTGATTTAGCCGGAGAATTATGTTAGCAGTACATACGTCCGTGGAATACTCAGCCATATAGCATGCTAAATCAATGAGCACTCATTGAACACTCATACCTCGAAATGCACACACGCAAATATACGCAATACACACATATGCACATACACTCGCATATATATATATATATATATGTGTGTGTGTGTGTGTGTGTGTGTGTGTGTGTGTGTGTGTGTGTGTGTGTGTATTTCTTAAATGGCTTACAAACACCTTCCACGCTGCAATTGTTTTCGTTTCAACACACGATCTCAGATCAAATCACTTGCTATGCAAGTACATCTCCGTAATATGTATATATATATATATATATATAAGAAAAGGCACAGGCAACAGGTTGCTTGACCGCATACCGAAAAAGTAGAAATAGCAGTCAAGAATGCTTAGTTCCATTTTCCACAAGTGGGGCTCCACACACGACAAACCCTGCAATTCACATACGCAAAACAAGGAATAGATAACGAAAACGAAGTCTGGTGGTTATCTGTGAACATCATGTTTCTGGATTATAAACATAGTGAATATATATTTCATATATACTTATGATATATATTTCACATATATTGCATATATATTTCACATCCGTCTTCAGCACAGCTTTCCATTGAAATAGATTTATCATAGATTTATCAAATGCTACGTACCTCAATATGCAATATATATGAAATATATATCATAAGTATATATGAAATATATATCATAAGTATATATGAAATATGTATTCACTATGTTTATAATCCAGAAACATGATGTTCACAGGTAACCACCAGACTTCGTTTTCGTTATCTAATCCTTCTGTTTTGCGTATGTGAATTGCAGGGTTTGTCGCGTGTGGAGCCCCACTTGTGGAAAATAGAAATAAGCATTCTTGACTGCTATTTCTACTTTTTCGGTATGCGGTCAAGCAATCTGTTGCCTGTCCCTTTTCTTATATACAATATATATACTGATCTTTACAAAAGTTCCTACCGTTAATCGGCTATATTTACATACCGAATTCTACTAGTAAATAATTGTGGTCTTTTTTTAAAAACCATTATAGAAATTATTTACTCTTATTATTATTATATTATTATTATTATTATTATTATTATTATTATTATTATTATTATTATTATTATTATTATTATTATATATATATATATATATATATATATATATATATATATATATATATATATATATACATATACATACATACAGATATATACATACATACAGGTATATATTTAAAATTAACATGGGCAGCTGTGTGCAATGTGTTACCAAATATGAAAATTATAATTGTTACTAAATATGACTAAGGTGTTACAACACTCACTTTGCTAGAACTAAGAGCTAACACGGCTGTCTATATTAATATTTCGTATACACATTACTGATTCGCTAAATGATCTGTAGAATTTTATGGTGAGTACATATGTAGTTCCAGAGGATTGCGTCCGGAATCAGCCGAATTGAGCGGACCCTTCTGTTGAAGCTACGGAATAAGGCGACGGAGTTAGCCGAAACCGACCGTTCAGTATAGCGAATTCTCAACCGATGTTTTCGGGCGCTTACAATCCTTGTAAGTACATGTGTATACAATTACGGGATTTAATTACAACATTAGAGCTTTTTAGCTCTTTGTTCTTGCAATGTAGTTGTTCTAACACCCTAGTCATATTTAGTCACACACACACACACACACATGCACACACACATGCACACACACACACACAGATGCACACACACATATGCATATGTAACATATACACAGGGCGTCCACAAAAATATGTGCACGCTTTAATAGCTGATAACTAATTTAATTTTAAATTCTCATTAGAATATATAGAAATATAAAAGGTGTCAGAGTAATCTTTGAACCAAGAAAATTTGCTCTAAAGTGCGACTGGAAATCTAAGAATGCAGTTGATTGTAAAGACAGTTTAGAAGAAATTTTTAAACAGACTTACGCGACTTAACTCGAATCAGAAATAAGTGTGAAGCAGATGAAATACTTCAGAATGTCCACAAGAAAGGTTCCAGACGACTGTAGGTATTGAAATACCCCCTGAAAGGAAGAAAAGAGTACAAGAAATGTATTGTCAGAGTTGAAGAAAACCTGTGAGGCAATGTTGCCGTGAAATTGGAATTTTTGAATCAAGCGTCCATTGCATTTTGAAACGCCGTTATTGGAAATGTTACTTATCAAGAATAGTCCATGCTCTCAATGAAGAACATGGTATGCATGTCTGTGGAGTACTCAGCCACTTGTGCGTTAATTTTACGAGCAGACTGTTCCGTTGATCAGATAAACGTTGATCAGATAAACCTTGTCGTCGTAAGCGATGGAATGCCATTTAAAGAAAAGGAGTGAAAGAAAAAGATATGTTCCATATCGGAAAGCAAGAATGTCATGTGTTTAGTATGAGCAGTGAAAGCTAAGACGGAATAATTACTATTCAGTCGTGTAGTGACTTCGCCCTGGACTCACGTTCAGTTTGAGAACAACAGCCTGCGCATCGGTGTTTATCTGGGGGCTTAGCCTCCAGATCTGTGAGACCCACAAATGCCGCTGTTAGGACCGGATTAACACCTATAGTGACCCTAACGACTAAGAAGATTTTCCTGCCCCTATATAGGATATTTTTTCGTTTTATTCCAACCACTTGAAGGTTTATCTTGCGCCAGTCCACTCAGCTGGCCAAAATGAGTTTTAGCTGTTAGTGAAAGGGGCCGGCCATGTCATATTCTGTGTGCGGCTGAATCTCCCTGAGAACTACAATAATAGTGTGCATGTGTGTGGAGTACTCAGCCATTTGCGAGTTAATTTTAACCTCGTGTGGTAATGAAATGTGAAATTGACACCCAATATTTACTGTAATTATTTCAATGGCTGTGTGGAAAGTAGCTTGCTTACCAACCACATAGTTTCGGGTTCTGTCCCACTGCGTGGCACCTTGGGCAAGTATCTTCTACTATAAAGGCGGTGCTTCAACATCGCCGCAGTCAAATGACTGAAACAAAAGAATAAAAGAATGTATCTATGTATCAACTTTTCTTTCGATCTATGTATCTACTGTCTCTCTTACTTTCTCCCTTTCTCTTTCACTCCGTCTGTATCCCTCGTCTCTCCTGCTTTTAAATTAACATTGTGTCCATGTATGTAATTTTCTTTAGATCTATGTATCTATTTTTCTGGTTATCTATGTATCTACTTTTCTTTCGATGTATGCATTAGTCTACTCTGAAAATATTGATGACAGTAGCATCCACAGCTATTTGCAGAGAGAGAGAGAGAGAGAGAAAGAGAGAGAGAGACAAGGGAGAGAGAATGGGTTAGAAAGAGATAGATAGGTAACACTTCTTTCAACGGCTTTATTATATATCGTCGAAAACGAAATGTTTTCCCCCATTCTCTTTCACTATTATTCTCTATCCACTCCCTTCCTTCACTCAATCTATCTCTCTCGTTTCCCCCTCCCTCGCCAATCCTCTATGTCTCATTGCTTTTAACTGTCCCCTTACGTTTAACGCGTTATATTTCTCTTACATCTCAGCACTGTCAATCTCAGCCTTCTCTGTCTCTCCCTCTGTCTCTCCCTCTCTCTCACTCCCTCTCACTTCCTCCTCTTTGCCGCTTTGCTTCTTAATTCAACTATACTTCCTCTGCTTCTGTTCTTCCCCTCTCTCCAGATTTGCCACTCACTTCAAGTAGACCTCCTCTGCTTAACACCTTATATTTCTCTTTTTCTTTGTACCTCACCCTTCAAACTGTTTACATCTTCCTTTGAAGTAAATGTGACACACACCACAGGTACGTACAAAAAAGCGTATTAACATTATTGCTAATTACAAGATGAACGGCAAAGTCAACCTCGGCAGTATTTGAACTCAGAGTTCAAATAGTCAGTTGAACAACCGCTAAGTAATTTGTCCGGTATGGTAACAATTTTGGCAGCCCACTGTCTAAGTATAATAATTATTCTTTCTACTATGGGAACAAAGACTACCGTAGAAAGACTGGTACTTATTTCTGCAAACCCGAAAGAAAGAAAACCAAAGTTGATCCCGGTGAAATTTGAACTCACAACGGAAAGACTGAAACCACTGCGCTGAGCATTTTGCCCAGTGTACTGAGCATTCTGCCAGTTGGCCGTATTAATAATGATAATAATCCTCTCTACTAAAAGCACTAGGCTTGAAATTTTGCGGGAGTGGGGACAATCGATTACATCGACCCCAAGTGGTCAACTGATACTTATTTCATCGACCCCTAAAGAATGAAAGGCAACGTGAACCTCGGCAGAATTTGAACTCACAACGTAAAGAAGGACGAAATGCCGCTAAGCATTTAGCCCGGCGTCATAACAGTTCTGCCTGCACGCTGCCTTAATAATAATAATAATAATAATAATAATAATAATAATAATAATAATAATAATAATAAGGGCTACAGCAAATATTCTGCTCAATACCACAGATTTGCTTGTCAGTTGTTTGACTTTAACCAGTTGAGCATGTCCCTTAGTGGCTGACGATATGTGCATCTCTGATCACGAGCAGAAGTAGTGGGGGAGCATCATAGCCATGTGTTGAGAGGGATTCTTTGGGGTTTGAATAATTCACCTCTGGAAACATAGGTGTTTCGTTCAACATCCTTAAACAACCCTTATTCAGGGACCTTTCGAGTGGGATGGGTTACTCGACCTGAAGAAAATTCTAACTGGGCCCCACCTGCAAGGTCATGTGCTGTTTATTTTGATATGAGATCACCATGTCGCGCACATATGGTTGTGATGCATGTGCCTAGTGTACCCTTATCAGACGGGTAGTCATGATGGGTATACTGGGCTTCGTATATTTTACCCCAGTGTCACTTTGATGGCATGCACTGCTCTCTCACTCAATAATAATAATAATAATAATAATAATAATAATAATAATAATAATGATAGTAATAATAAGGGATTCAAATTTTGCCAAAGAGGCAACCATTTGGGGGAGGCGATGAGTCGATTACATCGATCCCAATATTTCACTGGTATATAAATTTATCGACCCCGAAAGGATGAAAGGCGAAGTCGACTTCGGTGGAATTCGAACTCAGAACGCAGCGGCAAACGAAATACCCGTAAATATTTCGCCCAGCGTGCCAACGATTCTCCCAGCTCACCGATTTAATAATAACAATAACAATAATAATATTAATAATAATAATAATAATAATAATAATAATAATAATAATAATAATAAAATAATAATAATAATGATAATAATAATAATAATTTCATTTATTTGCCACGAGGGCGAAAGATGAGGGGGACAATACAGAGACATAAAGTGTGGGGTTTGCATATAATCATGAAATGATGAATAACAAAAGAGAATATCCTTTCTACTGGAAGCACAAGGCCTCAGTTTTGGGGAAAGAGATTAAATCGATTACATCGACCCCAGTACACAACTGGCACTTAATTTATCGAACCTGAAAGGATGAAAGGCAAAGTCGACCTTGGCAGAATGTAGCGACAGACGAAATACTGCTAAACATTTCGCCCGACATGCGAAAATAAACTTTGGAAACAGCAACGCCACCATAGGTTACATTCAAACAATGAACGTGTTTTCAAGGGAGATAATCAAAGTAAATATAGCAAATGAAAAAATCCTTCAAGAATCCATAAAAATTCCCGGATCACTACCAAAATTTCATCATCTGTTCCTTTTGTCGTTACCAACATTTTATGTAAGTTTCATTAAATACTATTTACAACTTTTTGAGTTATTTTGCACACAGACGGACAGACGGACAAACCAACGCCGATGCAAAGTAGAAGTAAATAAACGATAAAGAGAATCGATGTTGTTTTTCTTGTTTTCTTGTTTCTGATATCCAAACTGTACGACAAACGAATTTCCATTACGGCAACATTGAGACCCTAATTGAGAGTTAGCTTGATAGAACCTATAGTTATGTCCTTGCCATTATAACCGGTTGCTGCTTTGGAAATCCAGCGATCATTCATTTCACACAAAATGCTTAAACTCTGATTGTATACCATGCAAGATGAATAAGATATATAACAATTATAGATGTCCAAGTAATTAGTAGGTTTTTACATTTTCTAACTAAAGTCACTTAGCTTCGATCGATTGCCAAACTAACTATAGATCAATTCTATGAATGTAAGAAATGCAAGAATAGTTGTAAGGACGGATAAACTAGTTGAAAACGAAATTAGAAATTAAATAGCAAACCTGACATGAATATGAACGGAAAGATGTTGTGGTTGCAATGTTTGGTGGTGGTGGTGGTGACGATGAGGGTAAATGTGGTTGTTGAAGCGACCGTAATGATAACTATTGGTAGGATAAACTTCCGTCAATTTGTAACGTAGTGCATTCAACAATCCGTCCGACCGATTCACAACGAGGGAACCTCATACAAGTTTGTTCGTCTAGCTAGAAATAGCAGTCAAATCCTTCAACCAACAGACACTATCGTTTTTATTTTAAATAAAGAAAGGTATATTGGATAATATAAGCCTAATCGTACTCTTTGGACATCCGTACACCCTCTAAATTATTGGCCCATTTTTCTCACTAAATCAACACATTAACACAACTACCTACCATTCTGTCTGTCTGTTTGACTTTCTGTTATTCCCTCTCTCTCTCTCTCTCTCTCTCTTTCTCTCTCTCTCTCTCTCTCTCTCTCTTTCTCTCTCTCTCTCTCTCTCTCTCTTCTCCACCCCCTCTCTCTCTCTCTTTCTCTGCTTTTTTCGTGTTAGTACAGCAAATTCTAGCATTCTGTTTCGGCTAGCTAATTGAACCCCTTCTGCAACCAGAAATATCCGTTTCCCCACCTTCGATACGCTTACTAAATTTCATCTCCAACAATTCGCATCGAATACTCCATCCAATCCTTCTTCCTCAGAGACGCACCCCTCCAGAATGTTCTCGTCTTTGATGCTTTTCCACTAAACGTGTACAAACACATTATTTACATTGGACGGATATGTTACCTCATTTTGCTTGTTGTTACCACAACGTTTCGGCTGATTTACTCTCCAGCCTTCATCAGGTGTCCTGGTAGAATCTGACCACAGCATATAGCGTAATGGTTAAGAGCGCAAGCTACTAACCCTAAGATTGCGAATTCAATTCCAGACAGTGCCATCAATAAATAAATAACTAACTAAATAAATAAATAACAATAACAACAACAACAATAATAAAAATAATAATAATGATGATGATGATAAAATAATAATAATAATAATAATAATAATAATAATATAATAATAATAATAATAATAATATAATAATAATAATAATATCAGCAAAAAATACCTTAGGAATGAGAACCCGGGTTGGGTTCAAATTCTACCAGGACATCTGATAAAGACTGGAGAGTAAATCAGCCGAAACGTTGTGGTAACAACAAACAAGATGAGGACAAATATCCGTCAAATGTAAATAATCTAAATAATGTACAAAATTCCTCACCTCTAAAATATAGAACATGTATAAACACGTTCAAACTAAATATCATCGGTTTTAAGTAACAATCTTCTTGTGGTGCCACCAAATGTTAGTCACTACTTTTTCGACCTTTTATAATTGATGTAAAAACTTATTGAAGTCCTGATTATACTTTGATTTCAAATTATTCTCACTCTTACCATGACTTCAAAGCGTCGAACAGGCAGAATCCTTAGCGCGTCGGGCAAAATAATTAGTGCCATTTCGTCGTTCTTCAAGTTCTGAGTTCAAATTCTGCCGAGGTCGACTTTACCTTTCATCCTTTGGGGGTCAATAAGTTGAGCTCTGAGGTCTACGTTATCGTTTTACCCCAGCTGCGAACTTGCTGGGCTTGTGCCTAAATTTGCAACAAACATCACTATAACCTGCATATTTCTTCTTAATACATTCAGGTAAGTTTGCACGTGATTATATTAATCGCTGTTGCGATTCATTACAGCATAACAGCTTCTCCGTTCTGATGAATATGTGCTCATAACACACATGATTTTTAATTAAAAGGGATTCCGTGACAACCGGTGTTTTGACATCATTGTGTCCTGTCAGTTAGACCCATCACGGACTAATGAATCTAACAAGAGGCGTTATTCATGGTTATTACTTCAGCCAATAATTCTGTTTACTGATTCGTGCTGAATACATATACGTAGCGAAGAAGGTGTTCTCCCGTGGCGAAATAACAACGATTAGTATATACATGTTCGAATCTGCTGGAACATATTAAAAATAAATAAGTCATTGTTTTGATTTTTGCTGTTCACTGTGCATATGACAACTTATTCCCAATGTTGCTTTATCCCATTTTTCTTCTCTTAGCGTTTATTATTCTTTTTGCAGGGGCTGCTCAACGCTTTATTGATGCCATGCGGATATCGCTTCATTCAAGGGATCACTCAATTGGACACTGGAATACTATCACTGTTAGCCGGGTTTCGAAGAACTCGGGTTCCATCATAAAGGAGCTACTGATTATGATGCATAATTTGAACCCTGAACTAAAAAATCTGGATCAGATAACGCTTCAAATGCTCTAGCAATTCCACCAGTCCACCCTGCTGGACTTTGGCGGGATATGAACTCAAAGTTGACTTTGGCGGGATATGAACTCAGAGCACAGAGAACCGAAACAAATACACCGCAAAGTAATTGTATTCTACGCTCTAATAACTGACATTTCGTCGCCTTTATCATATTTATTAAATTATTGATTTTGATACGAATACACTCGTATCCTTATGGTTGACGCTTAGGCAATGTGCTTCAGGCTATTCTGTTTTCATTGTAGTCTGATAAAGATGAATGGTCAGAGACAGGATATACAAATATGTTGAGATGTTCTCTGAAAACACCAACAAGTTTCGTTGCTGACTTTCTAATTCTTTGTGTTAATATATTATTAGGTCGTCAAGTATGACATTTGTAGAAAAGAAAAAAATTGCTAATGTTTTATCAATACAAGTCCTTGTATTGATAAAACATTAGCAATGGATAAGCTACCGCGAAATGGCAAAAGTGTATTGACAATATGACTGCATACTTTTATTCATCAAAGCATGCAGCCATATTGTCAATACACTTTTGCCATTTCGTGGTAGCTTATCCATCCCGGAACTGTAAAAGCCTGGCAATCTAGAGTCACTAAAATCTTGGAAGGCTTGTTTTACAGTATCGTCGGAATTAATATTTTTTCCTGTCAAAAAGTTATCCAAATTATGGAAGAAGTGGTTGCCAGTGGGGGCAAGATCCGGTGTGTATGGTGGATGATGGAGTACTTCCAAGTCTTGTAGTTTCGTCAATGTAATTTTTGCGATGTGTGATCTGGTGTCGTCTTGCAATAAAATAGGAGTGGATCTATTGACTAACCTAAGCTGCTTTTTGTAAGCTTTTGCATCATTTAATCCAGTTGACTGCAGTATACTTCGGCCGTGATTGATGAGCCAGGTTTAATGAAATCATAATGGATCACAACTGTACTAGAACACTAAACACATACCAGCAGCTTATTTTGATAAATTTTGCTTTTTGGACGGTGTTTTGGTGGCTCGTCTTTGTCCAACCAATGTGCTGAATGTTTACGGGTGTTGTATTGGATCCATTTCCCATCACCTATTAATATTCGATTCAAGAATGATTCATTTTTGTGACGAGGAAATAGCATAATGCAGGCTTCCAAACATTGCTGTTTCTGATTTTCATTGAGTTCATGTGGAACCCACTTATCCAACTTTTTCATTTTATCGATTAGAAATAGGTGAGTCAATATTGTTTGCTTGCTAGCACCAAACAACACGGGCACTTTGAGATAGATCGGACTCGACGGTGGCTTTCATTTCGTCATTATCCACCTTTGTTTCTGGTCGACCACGTTGATTATTTGTGAGGTCAAAGTTATCAGAACGAAATTTTGCAAACCAATTTGATAATGTCTGTTGTGTAATAATATTATAATGAAATACTCCTTTAATATACCGAGCTGTATGTGATGCTGTATCTCCAAGAAGGAACTCATATTTCAAAACTGTACGAATTTCCGACTTATCCGTCTCTAAACAAAAATAGCAAAAAACGATTTATAAATACTTTATAAAGTGCAAAATGAGTTAAAATAAAGAAATATATGTGTCAGCTTTCTAACAAACAATAATGATTGTCAAAATGAGCAGCTGTCAAAACTTAACTTATACCCTATTACAAACTTCATACTTGACGACCTAATGGTTTCAAATTTTGGCAGAAGGCCAGTAATTTCGGAGGAGAGGGTAATGCGTTTACATCGATCCAGGGGGTCAAATGGTATTTATTTTATCAACCCCAAAAGGGTGAAAGGCAACAATGACCTCGTCGGAATTTGAACTCAAAACCTAAAGATGGACAAAATGCCACTAAGCATTTTGGCCGGCGTGCTAACGATTCTGCCAGCTCGCCGCCTCTCTGAGTTATATATATATTAAACAGCCAGAGGAAGTCTCAGTAAATGCTATTGTCACATGGTTATTGTTGCTGTTTCTGATGGTGGTAAACGTGGTGGCGATGCCATTGTTGTTGTAGTTATTGGTGGTGGTGCTGGTAGTGTTGTTAGTAGTCAACCCTGATCAGTTCTGAGCCAAGAACTTCTAGGATCTAAACCATTCCAACTTAATCGCACCGTTTTTAATTTTAGACATAATATCTCTAGGTCTACATATCCAACGTTTACCCCTTTTCTAAGACAGTAAAATGTAAATGGGAAACTAGACTGATATTCCAAGCATCTCCGACAATTCTTTTACAATCTTTTGCCATTATTTCGACTATCAAAACGTTATCATCGTTGTCAAGTCTGAACTCAGATCTATCTTTGTCAGCGATTGCAGCATCCAATGCATCCTTTAACACTCTATAACAATAGAGTGTGCATGGTTTGAGGCAAACTTGGTTACTGTTTGTTGTAAATTAAGCTACTATTTAGAAACTCCATTATATGATCGCTATTTGAATTCTGGAGTATTTTCTAATTCTTTGATTAATCCCTGGGGTTTTTAGAATAAAGATCCCCCAGGAGTAGGCAAACATAGGCTCTCTCCTTTTGCGTTCTTGGAAATTCTAAACTGAGTGCCTAGAGTTGTATTCAACAGTTCAGACCTTTAACTGATCTCAGTCTTCCGACCCTTTGATTAAAGATATTTCTATATTGCGATGCATGTGTGTGTGTGTGTGTGTGTGTGTTTATGTGGGCATGTGAGTGGGTGGGTGTATGTATGTATATAGAGTGGTGAAAGAGTACAGCAGGGATCACCCCCCCCCTGCCGGTGTCTCGTGGAGCTTTTAGGCGTTTTCGCTCAATAAACACTCACAACGCCCGGTCTGGGAATCGAAACCGCGATCCTGCTACCGCGAGTCCGCTGCCCTAACCACTAGGTCATTGCGCTTCCACATGTATGTATATATATATATATGTATATATATATACACACACACCTATACAATATATATATATATATATATATATATATATATATATATATATATATATATATATATATTTGTATAGGTATGTGTGTATCGATTGGCATTTTCGAACAGGCTCTGTAAATTGTGTTTATCCTAGCCGAACGGTCTGAATTATCGATCGCAGCAACGCGAGTTACAGATGAAGTAAAAAACATATCAACTTCATACTGGATGTTCTTCTCTCCTATTCAAAGTATTCTTCATACTATGTAATAGCTCTGCTACAATTGCTTGAAGACTACCGGGTGATGTAAAAGATGGAGTTTAACTTGGATGCTATCAAGAGCCGCAATCTATTTAATAATTTTATCGCTCAGCTAGCTCATCCATGTTAAGGGATATTACTATAAGTAAATGCCTCACGCTGTAATGGGACTCTGAAGTCAAAACTGCTTCAATAAATATACACGGCGCCGAATGCGAAGGAATGCAACATGGAAAGTTACCATTTAGAAACAGATTTAGTTGCGTTCTATTAATGATTTCATGGTCAGCGTGTATGATACGCCCTTCAATCTTCAGTACGATATAAACAGAACATATAAATATGAATATTTATACATGCCAAGAAACAGCAAACGTATCCATATAGCATATACAACTGTTCACACTTATATAGCCATATAAAAGGCGGGCTTCTCAAGCTACATCTCAGTTGCACGTGTATAGTCAGAATAATTCAGCACTAAATTTAAGGAATTTATTAAGTGGCCAGCGTGAAAACCAGTTCAGGAAAAAATTAACAGAAAGTATAAAATTTCTCCTTTATATATATATATATATATATATATATATCTATATATATATATATATATATATATATATATATATGCATATGTATGTGCATATCGCATATCTATATGTACACACACGCGCGCACACACACACACACACACACACACACACACATATATAGTAAAGGTAAAGGCCCCCATTTGGTCATGAAGGGACTGCGCGTAGAAAGTTCCCCTCCGAGGCACAAGCTCAGGCAAGGTTTTTATGGAAGATCAGCAGTCGCCCATGCATACCAGCCTCTCCTCTCCACATTACCTGTTATCCGAGGGAAAAGCAAAGGTTGATACAGTTTGCCACCAGAGAATTCGAACTCACTTCTACAGCTGAGTGAACTGGAGCAATGTAAAATAAAGAGTCTTGCTCAAGAACATGACACACAAGCCAGTCTAGGAATCGAAATCACTACCTCATGGTTGTGAGCCCGACACTTTAACCACTGAGCCATTATATATATGTATATCAATATCTATCTATCTATTTCTCTCTCTCTCTCTCTCTCTCTCAATGTATTTGTAGAATAGAAATAATCTGGTGCTGAAGTCAAAATTGACGCAGAGATTAGAATGTAAAACGATATCTTTATATCCCATTGCAAGGATGGGATTTCATCATACGCTTGGACAAGGTATTTGGGTCGAAATATATTTGGGATTACGAATCTTTATTGACTAAACTTAAAAAGTAAAAACAACAGGACTCTTTGAAAAACTACACCAGATGCCTCAGTGTTCGAACTAATGGAATAGGATTATGTCTTTAATATCTCCTGTTCAAAGCCAGCTTTCGGAATTACACCATGTTTTTGAATATATTTGCAAGGTCGTCTGGGTAATGCTATTCTTATGAAAATTAAGCTTCCGTAGTCGGGAAGATGTGAGGGCGCATGGGCTTGTGGTTATGATGTTGCATTCACGATCACGAAATTGCGGTTTCAATTCCTAGACCGGGTGATGCGTTGTGTTTTGAGCAAAACACTTCATCTCCAGTTCCTTTGCGATCACGTCGACACCTGACCTGTAGTCAACTGTTCACCTGTTCAGGTGATGCCGATTTGATGACGGGAGTGAGGTAATGCCCAGCACAAACGTTTGAGCACTAAAACAAACAATTTGTGCTGGTTGTCCACCAAGAAATTGCAGAACCGTATTTCTCGGATTACATGAGACTTTCATCATCACCCGGGTAGATTTATATCGTAGCTGTTTTTTTTGTTTTTTTTACTTTAGATGACTATATGGGTAACATACGGTTAACAGCGCAGAACATACGACCACACAGATGCTGGTAAAAAAAGACTTTTTATATTCTTTTATATATCAGAATTAAGTAAGACAGATCAAAACAAAACACACAACAAAAATTGCCATTCGAGATTTATTAGTCTTTATGAAATTTTTTGTTCGTTGTGAAAGAAATAGAGAATATAATGATAATTATGTGTCAAAGTATTACTTAGTACCATAATAAATATAGTTCAACTTGATTGCTATGATTTATATGTTAATAACATTTTTGTTCAACCTATCCACCTTAATACTTCTTAACGATACGTACCCAGCTAATAAAATATTATTATTGCCTTTCTTTAATGTTAATGCGAACAAAAATATGTTTTCAAAAATGGCAATATTTTTGGTGGAATCAAGAACACTACGTCTGTACACATTTATCACATATTTTGTTGACCCCAAAGAATGAAAAGTAAGATTTAAACTCAGCATATAAACAGGACCGACCCTGGTTTTACTAATTTCCTTATAATGTCTTTGTACACACAGCCAGTGACTTGCTTAGGCTTAAGGGTCCGGGTAATTCTGGCTGACGAGAGATAACATGTCGAAACTCTGGTGTCCCCAAACCCTTTACACCAATAAGCCGAGTGCGTAATGAAGTTACTGTCGACGTATATTTAGAGCTTGAATATCCCGGAACGTATTATGAATATGTATGCAAATCATCGTTAAGCACATACACATTAACGCACGCGTACACACACATTTATATGTAACCATACACATCTATACACACACGCACACACATATTAATATATATTGATTTATTTTTGTTGATAAAAGGATTTTACGAGAATATGAATTATTGAAACCAGAGTGCAACTGAAGGATTCAAAATATTGGTAATTTGTTTTCTGTTATTCTTTCTACTTTATTAATTTCTGTTTCTACATCATAGTCAGAGTCTAAATATATGCAATATTATACTTAATTAAGGGTGCAATATCAGAGCATAGGAGTATAATATGGCTTAAATGTAGAGCCCTGATTCTCCTGGTAACGTGTGGAGTACTTAAAGGACATCATAAAATTAATACACATAAACACACACACACGCACACATACACTCATGTATATAGGTGTGTATATACATGAGGTGTTCATATATTTTAATTTTTTCTTTTATTCCGAAGATCCCAGACACAACTTGTAGCGCCTTTCGAAATGATGCATAGAGTTGGCGGTTCTTTCAACTGCTTCTGAATGTAAAAAGACAAAATGACAGAATCGTTAGAATGTCGCCGAGAATGTCTTGCGCTATTTGTTCTGTGCCTCTGCGTTCTTAGTTCAAATCACTTCTAAGGCAATTTATCACTTTATTCTTTCAAGTGCGACAAAAATGTATCGATCCAGGGTGGTGGATTGGCGGAAATGTAAGATTGTCAGATTAAATGCCCTACGGCAATTGTCCCGGCTGTTTGCTCCCTGTTTTCGAATACTCCGTGATATACGCGAGCAATAGACTGAATCCGTCTCACAATTTAACGCTATTTCCAGGCACCTTGAATGTATTTAGTTCTCTGTTGTATTCTGTTGAGGGCATTTAGGTCAATGGTGTGGTTTAAGGATGCCTTCCTCTCTTCAACCCATTAGCCATCCTTCTTGATTAAACATTTTTTAAAAAATCAGTATTACTACATATATGATTATCTCTTTGTATTCGCTTACCCGTGAACATACCTGACAATTCCTTTCGGTTCCCCAATCAACACATGCTAGTGTATTTTAGTTTCATGTAAAATCAGTTTATTTTTCCTTCTTTCATCTTAAAATTAAAGGACATTATATATGAAGAAAATTAGAGTTTTTCCAGTCTCAAATAGAATGCTTTTTAGCATTGGGGTTGGTATTCTCTGGACTCTAGGTCCAAATGTCTTTGTAATCAACCTTACCGTTCATCCTTTTGGCTTCGATATTGTTCCATTCCTGTTGTTTGGAGGAACTGTTTGAACACTCGATGACATGCTTTGTGATGTTTCTTCCGGCACTTTACATTCTGAGTTCAAATTCTGCAAAAGTACAAATGACCATGTTTAATCACCAACCACATAAGGACCTCACCCAACCCACAATTGTTCAGCATGTAAACTTACAACCAGTGTAGATAAAGTCGCGACGGCTTATGAAATATTTCCTTTAGAAGTAGATGACAAAGGATGAATGGATTGATAATGAGATAAATCTCCTATGAAAATTAGGAATATTTGAAGGAAATTAGTCTTATGATGGGACCGACTTGACTAATAAAATGGGTTTGGTATAATTTATTCCTCCCGCGCTTAGTATAGTCAAGTATTTACCAAAATCTATTTTATTCAGCTCGAATATTAACCTCGAATATTATATATTAATAGTGAATATGCAATTATCTTTAGTAACTCACCATTATGATGTAATGAGATAGGGATTGATTTTCTTTTACTACTTCACAAAACCGATCCTTCCTGGTGTTAGTGAGTTCTACAGAGCAGTGGTTGTTTTTTTATAGTTTGGCAAGGAGGAAACTGTAGGAGTCATGACATTTTAATGTCGTCCCCACAGATTGTCATGATCGATGTTAAGTTTGAATGTTTATTAATCGATGTCTACTTTCAAAACGTAAACAAGAAGGGAATTCCAGGGAAGGAAGGTAAAAATTCTGGGACTTGGGAGTATGGGTTTGATTTAAGGCTTAGTACGGGGCTGAAGAGGCAAAACATAGCACCGATGGAAAGGGAAGGAGGACTTTTGAGAAATGATAGACAGGTTTTTATAAAAGATATAGTAACATGCTTGAGAAATATTCTCACTTAACATTGCCCAAATTATGTAAATAGCTGAGAATGATGAGGTTTTGAACACTAGGTTTATTTTACAAAGAAATATAAATTATAACAATGTGAAAGGAAAGGTATTATCCTTCCAAAGCTAAAATTAACTTTAATTCTGCAACTGACTTTGTTTGCCGGAAGTTCACTCACAAATCGTCAAAAAGTTTCTAAATATACTATTTCGCATACTTTCCGAAAGCGCTTTTGGATAAAGAAATGTACCTCGATTGTACGCTGGTAGTTAAAGTAATGTACAATATCCATTAAAGAAGAAGCAAGCACATATTTCCCATATGAGTAAGACCATAGAGCAAATAATCAAAGAACTGATTAATATTTCTAGTGGGAAATACCTTGCTATGTACAATGTTGTAGGCAAAGTACCCTTAAAGAAGTCAGCAATTGAAAGTGGAGTGACGTGAGCCAGTATATTGAGTTCATTACTGTTTATAATAGCTTTATCACACATAGGGCCATTTATTAGAACAGTCGCATTTACAATAGATATGCCGTTGATACCAAAATATATCAAAAGCAATCGATGGTTTAAAACCGACAAGATCAATAGCAGTGCTTAATTTCATTCAATAAGCTTATGTCAAACGAATTCACATTATATTGGCTTCAAAGTCGAAATGATTTTTCTGATTTGTGCATATTCAATAAATGCTGGCAGGAAGTGAACGTCAGAAGTTCGGGAAAAACGTATTTACACGAAAAAAAAAAACAGTAGAAATACAAAAAGATGAGAGGCGGAAATGCGAAACATGGAACGTCATTATAATTATTAGTTCAATCAAGATTCATGATGCTCGTAAAAATCTATGTAAAGATCTCGACGATGGACAACACATGTATTCCAATATTTGAATGCTTCAAGTACTTTTCTGCCAACCTCCTAACATATTGCAAAACTGGATAGGCGACGTCCATAGTGATTGGAATCCCAGCGTAACAGTGTGTATAGGAAGAAAAGAACTACAATGGTTTTTGTTGTAGTGCAATGTTTCTTAATGTTGCAATGTGCTTTGATTTTAATAATATATTCTTTGTATGCCAATATTACTATAAACGGGCAGCAAAGGGCAGAAAATGGCAATATTGATTCCGAAAACATGTAGAGCTTGAAAACAAAAGTAATATTAGATTTGTGGAAGCCGTTGCTATTAGTTGTTTAAATTATTACTTCCTGTTAAGCTCTTTTTGCAGTGGCAAACACTTTACTTTATCAATTCTGTGTTTTAACAAGAAAATATTACGCCTAACTGAGTAGTTAATCAATCAGAAATGGTTGAAATATTTAAAAATTATTTGTAGAGTGAAGAAGTGGGGGTGATTTGTAATTAATATCCTAAAGGTCTGGGTATGACTAGCATCAGATTTTGGTATTGAAAACTACCCGAATCTACAAAATGTACGCCTCTGTATGGCTCCAAAAGGTCCCAACTTTCCTTTTCCAGCTTCGAACTCGTTACTGTAACAGCTTGAAGTTCCAAAGAATAGAACACTTCCATATCCTCTTGTGAAACAAATGACCAAGATTCAGTTGTGGTTTGTATAGATTACAAAATACTTGGTTATTATGTATAAGACACCGTTTGAAACAACATTTAAAGTAAAATAACTATCATAGCGAACGAGTATTCTTTGGGTACATGTACCATGCTTTCGCTAATTATTTCAGGTGCTTATGTAGTCACGAATAGACATGGAAATGCTCCCGAAACTTCCAGGATGTGGCAGATGGAAGGCGAGAGAAAGCTGGTTCAGTACTAGACTGATACTCATTTGCAGCTGTGCAAATTGGATCAACGTGTAATGAATTGTTTACTGAAGGCTGCCAAGGTGCGTTCGGTCCAGGAACTGAACCGAAGACAATATGGTCAAAAGCCAAACGCCCTAAGCTTTAAACAATGCACCAGCAGTGATGAAAATATTACCAGTAGCAACACACATTTACTCACACTTCTATAGCCAAGCGCAAAGTGAAGGACGTAGCATTTGATGATATGACCACATTAAATGGATAATTAAATACACGCACACATACACACACACGCACCACGCCCACATTGATATATATATATATTATATATATATATATATATATATATATATATATATATATATATATATATATATATATATATATATATATATATATATATATATATAATATATATATATATATATATAATTATATATGTACATTTATAAAATAGTAGTTAAGGAAGAAAACAATTGACGGTAAACGCTATTTTCCCACTGAATAAAGAGAAAAACTGACGTGGGAAGACATGTAAACAAAAAGCAGACAGCCAGTGGAAAAAAGTCACCAGGGAATCATGAGTAAAAAAGAGAAGAAGAAAAGAAAATGGGTGAGATCACGACAGAGATGACGAGACAAATCCTGGATCCTTGACAACTGGTAACACGAAACGGAACATCGAACAAACAACGGCGTACCGAGAATTTTATCCAACGGTGGATCGATATAAGCTGTCATCAACAACCAGTACATGCGTGAATACGTAAATATATATACTACATACATATATACACAATACTTGCATGCCTCTCCCTCCCCCCTCTCTCTCTCTCTCTCTCTCTATATATATATATATATATACGTGTACGCACACATACATACCTACATACGTAGATACATATATATATGTACTGTTTCTAACATACGCACATTGAGAGAAGTGTTTTTGTTGGAAATGACTTACTTCGCAGTTAGGTTTATCGAACCCCGTGAAGGGTGAATGGTGGAATTGAACTAGGCGTGATTTGATCCTAGAGACATAAAAAAAAAATCTGCTAATCCATCGTGCAGAAGGATGTCAGATAAAGGGGATACCAAGATGGAGTATTGTATAGAGTGTTGAGATGGGTGGGGTTAAACAGGAAACGAATGAACATAAAAATACAATCCTCCTGATACACAGAGATCTCCAGTAGAAGACCTTGGAGGAAGCTCACAAATATCCTACATCGCCCTGAACACCATGAGAAAATGTTAGTCTTCGACTCAGAGATGCATTCCCAGAGCAGATCCATTTAATATTATCATTTTCGCTGCTGTCATCCACCTTTTAATAAACAAATAGGAGCACAACTCTCTCCAACCCCTCCTTTTCCGAGTGGAATTTCAAAAGGTCCATGTGAGCAGCTTAACCGAAGTGCATTCAGTCTTTTCAACCTCATCCAACACGACACAACCACTAGGAATGGACGAACTGGCAAATCTTCGAGTTAAAAAAAAAAACGGAGGATAGCTGGTGAATTTTCAATATGCATATATAGACTTGGTTGTTACCTGCATCTATCTTGCTTGTAACAACAGCTATGAAGAAACGCTTCCGTCACACACACACACACACACACACACACACACA
This sequence comes from Octopus sinensis, assembly GCF_006345805.1. Taxonomy (NCBI): domain Eukaryota; kingdom Metazoa; phylum Mollusca; class Cephalopoda; order Octopoda; family Octopodidae; genus Octopus; species Octopus sinensis. Next base: position 100,853,443 of record NC_043006.1, on the reverse strand, counting down.
CACACACACACACACACACACACACACACACTCACACATATATATGCCTCTGATTTTTTCCTAGTCCTTCAATCCCGCTGCCCCCTACTCGTCTCTCCTCCTTCCACATGGCCGGTGTCCGGCCAGCCATGATCTTTCTTTCTTGGCCTGACTGCCGGCCGCCATGACCAACTCATATGTTCTTACCTTCAGGCTTTCACTTCATACACGCCAGCTCAATTTGATTCATTCTCAGTCGAAAGACACCTGTTGTTATTTATATTCGTAATTGTGTACCATCTTCTCCGTGTTTTTTGTATCTTTGTTGCCGTACACATTCGCTAAGTTTCTTACAAAGGGGTCTAATGCTCTTAGCTTGGACTTTTTTGGGGAAACCAGATCGAACAATCTCAGGTATAACTGCCCGAAATGGTCGTGACTTCTGGTATTTGACTGAATAAAGAAAGCCACGAATGACCCGTCTTTTTTTGCCTGTCCTTCTAATTGTTGTTTCTCTTGTCCGCCTTCGTATTATCTCTCTATCCAATGTTTTATTGTCCTCTATTGCGTTTTTGTTCCATTTATATATATACCGGACTAAGCACATAAATGCGAAACAAGTTGAAAACAATAGTACTCGAATACCAGAGGTAGAGTAATATGTTTTATTGAAAAGCAGTAAAAATATTACAAAAACTGTTACTCAGAGTTTCACGTTCCCGTTCGTCGGACAGTTTTGTGGATGTCAGTATCTGAATATATACTGATAGAAGTATATGTATGTGTAGGGTTGGATATACATATGTGTATGAGAGAATATACACTTGTCGAAAATTGTTTATTCCCTTGAGATATAAGAGTTAATAATGAAAAGTTCATAGCCGTAAACTGAAAAATACGATCTGTCAAAAAGTTGACGAGAAGGCTTGTGTGTGCCCATACACGCGCATGCACATACAATCACATGAACATATGCAGACTCTAAACAAATCTGTCCGCCGAACGCAAATTTGAAACTCTGAGTAACATTGTTTGTGATATTTTTGCTGCTTTTCAATAAAGTATATATACATATATATATATATATTATATATATATATATTATATATATATTATATATATAATATATATATATATAATAGAAATATTAAAATAACTAAGTCTCTCTAAAAGAGAACAGCGGCAGCGTTCCCGAAAATAATAGTTATCGCCATACTAATATGGCATTCTTATAAAAATAAGAAAAAAAGCTGTCCGCTTATTAGCTCCATGAGGCCATCGCCTTAAGTTAGCTATTTGATACACAAACTGTATCCATATAACCTTCGAACAAGGGAGGTCAGTCGCTCCACACTACTTGACCGCAGCTACAGACGCGTTTCGGGGTATTGCCCCTTTTCAATGCAGCGTAGCCAGCCAGTAGGTGTCGCTTCCGACAATCTCTGTTCGATGGTTTTATTTACCTAGTTTCGGTGGAATAAATCCACTTGTTTTCAATAATAGAAATATTAAAATAACTAAGTCTCTCTAAAAGAGAACAGCGGCAGCGTTCCCGGAAAATAATAGTTATCGCCATACTAATATGGCATTCTTATAAAAATAAGAAAAAAAACCTTGTTCGAAGGTTATATGGATACAGTTTGTGTATCAAATAGCTAACTTAAGGCGATGGCCTCATGGAGCTAATAAGCGGACAGCTTTTTTTCTTATTTTTATAAGAATGCCATATTAGTATGGCGATAACTATTATATATATATATATATATATATATATATAATATATATATATATATATATATACACACACATATGTATATATGCTTGTGTGTAGTTGTGTAGTATGTGTATATATATATATGTATATGAAGATTTATCTATCTATATGGGTATATATGGGTATATACACACATATACAAAACGAAACCTCGTTATAGATGAAATAAGAATGCAAAAAAAATATTCTTTCTTATTAATGTATTTGAAACATATAAGGGATATCTTTAGGGGCCCCCTGGCAGACTGTTTTACGATTTCGTGACCATTTATATGAGAATCCATATAAAGAAGTTGTAAATGAGTTCCCTCTGGTGACGGATAGCTGAATTGTTTATTTGTGTTCCTAACGGTTCTTTATTAATTAAAGGCTATCTATTTTCATGTAGAACACAGCGTAAGAATATATTAAATACTAACGTATCCAAATATTAATGAAATAAATTTGAAAACACATCCCTTCTATGCTATTAATGTATAAATATTTTTTTTATTCTGATTTACGATGTGTTATATCTATCTACCATCTATCTATCTATCTATCTATCTATCTATCTATCTATCTATCTATCATCTATCTATCTATCTATCTATCTATCTATATATATATATGTATATATATATATATATATATATATATATATATATATATATTATATATATATATATATATATATGTAAAATACATCAAGTACAGGACATCACCAGTGAGTGAAAAATACGCACACACACGAGCGATAAGTACATGACAAATTACCCAAAAAACCTACGGGACCAGGACATCACCAACGAGTGAAAAATACGTAAACGTATAATGAGAGAGAAGTCTAACCTCTCCTCAGTTCTTGATTGTTAATTACTCTCTATTTCGAGCTTTCAAAGAATATGTATATAAATAGATATATAAAGAGATAGATATATAAATGGATAGAGAGATATATAAATAGATAGATAGATATTATATAGATAGATAGATAGATAGATAGATAGATAGATAGATAGATAGATAGATAGATATTATATAGATAGATAGATAGATAGATAGATAGATAGATAGATAGATAGATAGATAGATAGAATATGCAGGCTTGTCAGAGTTCATTCATCCCAAATCTCGACCACATGAAGGACTTGTCCTTATTACTGCAAGTCTGCCTCATTTTTCTTTGAACTTTCGTCTCTGTATCTAAAATTTTTGGGACATTCGTGGATTTTTGGGCATATCTGTGTGTTTGTGCGTATGCGATTGCATGTGCGTGCGCATGTGTTTTTGAGTGCATGGTTGCGGTTGTATGGAAGTCGAAAGTATTGTTCATTGGTATTTTTATGGCTAGTGTCTTTCTGAGATGTTTGTGTGTATACATGTGACTGTGTGTGCATGCGCATATGTGGGTGCACACGAGCCTTCTTGTCACCCTTTTGACAGATCCTATTTTTCAGTTTACGGCTGTCAACTTTTCATTATCATCTCTTATATCTCAAGGGAATAAACAATTTTCCACAAATATATATATTCTCTCACACACACATACATATATATTCAGCCCTACACATATACTTGTATCAGTATATATTCATATACGGACATCCACATATTCATACATATGATACTCCAAATCTACACATGCATACGTACACACACATACACACACACACACACACACGCACACGCACACATGCACATACATTTATGTATGTATGTCACTGTTCAGTCTTATTTCGTATGTATGAATGTATGTACATATTCAAAATCATGCACATGTGTCCATATACAATCACACGCATACACACACACAGACACACACACACACACACACACACATATATATATATATATATATACAAATTGAGATATGGGTTGTAAAAGCAACCCTCCATGGTAGTTGATATTTGATTTAGATGTATTTCTCCATTTTCTTATTTTGTGTTATATATATATATATATATATATATGGTCATATATACACGTACATACTCATATAAGCATACACGTATATGTGTCAAACTACGCAATTAGAGGAGGTACAGCATATTCATCCAGTGTCAGAGAGTGGTAGTATTTGTTATATTACCTTTTATGTTTACAACTATGTAATCTTCTTGCTTGTAATCATATGCAATCCTTCACAACAAAGGGACGGGTAAAATGTTGATAGAAAACAAATGGTGAACCACATCGACCACCAGACCCAATTGTCAACGAATCGGGTTTATATTTGAATAAATATAGATACTATCACGCACCCACACACACTTGAATGTACACGCGCACGCACGCACGCTCGGATACACACTTGTTACTATTTAGTGATGGCGATAGGGAAGTTATGTCCTGGGATTGGTGGTGGCAGTGGTGGGTTTATTGGAATATCTTTTGTTTTTTCTGTTAAATATTGGTCGTTTTTCTGTTATATGTATGGTTCCTTGGATTTGTAGTGAGATTGCATCTTCTGGGTGTGTGGATACGATTTCTACATTTATATTATTCCTTATACCGCCATGTTATCCTTTGCATGGTGCTGGAGCATCAATGCATACTTTTGGCAGTGCTCCATCAGGCTTTCAGCCAGGCTACGGGAGGTTTCACCAGGTAGGCTGCGTTTGAGTTCCTATACTTGCAGTATGCATAAGGCGGCGAGCTGGCAGAAACGTTAGCACGCCAGGCGAAATGCGTGGCCGTATTTTGTCTGCCGTTGCGTTCTGAGTTCAAATTCCGCTGAGGTCGACTTTGCCTTTCATCCTTTCGGGGTCGATAAATTAAGTACCAGTTACGCACTGGGGTCAATGTAATCGACTTAATCCCTTTGTCTGTCCTTGTTTATCCTCTCTGTGTTTAGCCCCTTGTGGGTAGTAAAGAAATATATACTTGCAGTATGCCGCATTTCTAGTTTTACTGCTTAACTAAGGGTTCATATTACATAATATACAATTACTGTTATTACATATGTTCCTATCGGAAGGGTATGTCCTTGTGTTCGATCTAACGTATTTACATGATCTTTGAAGTAGTTTAATCCTAAGTTTAAAGTTTAATCCACCTGTAATGGCAGCGTCAGTTAATATTGATCTACGGAACTTACCACCAATGTGTTACGAATCTGTCTCTACTACATTCTTTCTGGACTATTCCATGATTTCGTTCGATAGTCCCGACCAGTTCCTTGTAGATGTTTTCTCACGTTTCAAAAAATGACACCTATTCCACCATTTGCGTATGCACGTGAGTATGTAATGTATGTATATATTTAATGTATGTATGTATGTATCTATGTATCTGTCTATCTACATTTATGCACACATTTGCGCGCGTATACACGTATATTACTATGCATATATATATATATATATATATATATACGGGCACAAAGACTTAAGAACATGTTTGAGTCTGTTTAGACGTACGCACGTATATGTAATTACAGCGCCATGTATGTCTAGGCAAATGTATGTACATACATATATATATGTTTGTGTGTGTGTGTGTGTGTACGTGTGTAATGCATATGTGTCTATTGTATTGCATGTGTATATAGATACATGTATATGAATGTTTGAAAGGGCATACATTAGCGTGATAGTAAGTAGATTTGTGGATAAATCGTTTCTTCCCTTGAGAGATAAGAGATAAGAATGAAACGTAGACAACCGCAAACTGAAAAATACGATCTGTAACAAAAAGTGACAAGAAACTCGTTCGTGCGAATGGACATACACGCACATGCACACACACACACACACACACACACACACACACACACACACACACACACACACACACACACACATATACATATCCACAGAATGGTTGCACAGAAAGACACTAAAAATAAAATGTCAAGGAAACACACGTACTCCCCGCCAAGCTTGCGACCACTGACGAAAGCCCTGCCATACACTTCCTAAGACCTGCTGCTGTTCGATGTTGTAAATGGCATCAAAAGAACTCTGACAAACCAGGTGATTGGTTAATAGAACGAATGATTAATGAAGGAACCGAACTAGTTGAATAACTAGTTGGCGAACATTATTATTATTATTATTATTATTATTATTATTATTATTATTATTATTATTATTATTATTATTTTATTATTATTATTATTATTATCATTGAGTGAGAGAGCAGTTCATGCCATCAAAGTGACACTGGGGTAAAATATACGAAGCCCAATATACCCATCATGACTACCCGTCTGATAAGGGTACACTAGGCACATGCATCACAACCATATGTGCGCGACATGGTGATCTCATATCAAGATAAACAGCACATGACCTTGCAGGTGGGGCCCAGTTAGAATTTTCTTCAGGTTGAGTAGCCCATCCCGCTCAAACGGTCCCTGAATAAGGGTTGTTTAAGGATGTTGAAAGAACCACCCATGTTTCCAGAGGTGAATTATTCAAACCCCAAAGAATCCCTCTCAACACATGGCTATGATGCTCCCCCACTACTTCTGCTCGTGATCAGAGATGCACATATCACCAGCCACTAAGGGACATGCTCAACTGGTTAAGGTCAAACAACTGACAAGCAAATCTGTGGTATTGAGCAGAATATTTGCTGTAGCCTATCTTTTATACCAAGACAAAACAATGTACATGATAACACTTCCAATCAGTTAAGATCAGAAGCCACGGGAGCTACGGGAGCCACTGCCTGGTACTGCATCAAGGCATTGGTTATTATTGTTATTGTTATTATTATTATTATTATTATTATTATTATTCAGTAGTTTTATTTTTATATCGTGCTTTCACTTCACTACCGAGCACAGCTCTGTGTGCCTTGGGTATGTGCTGTGATTTGTTGTGATGCTCTGATGGTTATTGTATGGAAAGTGTTCTGCGTAGGATGTGTGCAGTGCCTAGTAGAGCAATTTTCTGTATGTTATATGTGTTTGTAAGTCCTGGTGTTTTTGTTATGTATTTGTCTGAATATTTTTTTATCATGCCTCATGCACCTACTATGATAGGAATTGTTTCTGTTTTCAGATTCCACATTCTAGTTACCTCTATTTCCAGGTCTTTGTATTTTGAGAGTTTCTCCATTTCTTTTAGAGACACGTTGTCATCAGCCGGTATTGATACATCAATTAGAAAGCATTAAAAATTTTTTTTATTATTATTATTATTATTATTATTATTATTATTATTATTATTATTATTATTATTATTATTATTATCACACAGCCACGTTGGTGGATAAGGGTGTAGGATTCATGGTTAGAAGATTATAGATCTAGTTCCGAGACTGGGTGTCATGTAGTTACCTTGAGCGTAGAGCTACATTTTACTCCAAATCGCTCAGCCCGCTATTTGTGCAACTTTTCTTCCAAGAGTCGTCACATTCTCGGTATTCTAACCCTAAAGCTGTTGTGTGTCGTCTTTTCCGAGCTGTTTTCTCTTCTCTCATCTCAGTGGAACTTCCCCACTTCCGATAGGTCTTTCGAATAACGTTTCGGTTAAGAATGTACAGAATGCGAAATCAGATACAAAATTGGACTCAGGAAGACAGGAGGGTGAAACGCAAAAGGAGATGTCACGAAGCGACTGTGGCGTGAAGATTCATGAAAACAAATAGAACTGTAAAAAAACAGCTAGAGGAACGCAAAGCACCTGACACTACTGAGCGGCCTAGTTTAGGGTGTATCAGCACCGCTTGTCAGTGATAGGAACACCAGGGCCAAGTGGTAAACCACACTCCACTGCCTCTCTGCTCACTTTGCTGAATGCACAAGAAACGTAGAGGAATCTGAAAATATCGAGAGTTTTGGGAAGAAATCACAGCTGTAATTGCCATCAGCAACAGATCCGAGTTGGATCCGTTGGACAAGGACTTAAACATCGTCCTGGATAGTATTCTGAAACGCAACGCTACCAGGAAGAATTAACCCCGAGAACTGAAGAAAGCCATCAAGGCAGCTGAAACTAGTGGAAGATAGCTATGGTTTATAAGAGCCCGCAAGTGAACCTTTCCTTAGGTGAGGGTTAGTTCAGTCATCATTGCCCTACTCAGATGAAATGTACAGGCTAAAGGACGAAACGCTGGTGACACCGAGATACCTGTTGACGATACGAACGGGTTTCCGACATTGCAATAGATGTACAAAGCATGCAAAACCCGTGAGTATCTCCTGCACTTTCTGCGTGGGACAAAATATCTCTGATGTTACTTCTAATATAATAAGTGTGATTCTTCCAGGATTCGCAGTGTTGCATTCCTGAGAAATTCATTTGGGAATCTTTTTTTAAATTTCGTTTCTGATAGAATCGATTCTAATGGAATCTCCAACAATGTGTGTATGCATCTGTGTGTGTGTGTGTGTGTGTGTGCATATTTGTGTCTGTTTGTGTGTCTGGATGTGTGTTGCATGCATGTGTGTGTGCATACTTGGGTGTGTGTGCGTGTGTGTGGGTGGGTGTGTTTGTGTGGGCGCGTATGTCTCCATGCGTGTATAAATTGCAGGACTCCTACTGACCGTGGTGACACGACAATAACTTTTAATCAGCTAAATTGTAATAGAAATGACGAAGAATTTCATTAATGCTAATGAACGTTTATTCTCACAAGGGGTAAGGGATTTGAAATTTTCAGTTGACTAAAAATAAAATTTGATTATACAAGCAAGGGTGATGGGGTAAGTAATTCTGATAGCCAGTAGCTATGGGGACAACTGCGAACCTCCTTTGAGAAACGTGAAGAACAACGAAGCTACTTAATCACAGAGCGCTTAAGAGTGTATACTGGTTTTGTATGAAGGATATTAACTCATTAAGTGATTTAAAATAATGACATTATCCTAAGGGCATTTAGCCATTTAGGTATATATATATATATATATATATGAGTGTGTGTATGTGTGTGTTTGTGTGTGTTTGTGTGTGTAATATGCATATGTACATATATATATATATATTATATATATATATATATATATATGTATGTATATATATATAAGGACTATCATAATTGTCCTGATAAACAACTCGATGCAATATTAACGTGAATTTGAGGCATTTTACAGTATCCAATCAACGAAAATGTATATATTGCTTGTAAGTTAATTTACAGATTTGTTTTCGATGCAATTTGGCTTCAATCTGTCGTTATCGCAATCTTTTAAGCTATGTCATGTAGTTTTGCTGAAACAGCTTCCATCGTAGAGGCTCCTCGCAGACTTTATTGTTGGATGACAGTTAATGAACAGTTAATTGGAAATTCAAGCATTGTTTGTTCTAAAGATTATTACTGTTGTTATTATTATATTATTATTATTATATTATTATTATATATTATTATTATTATTATTATTATTATTATTATTATTATTATTATTATTATTATCATTATTATATTATTATTATTATTGTTGTGTTGTTGTTATTGTTATTATTATTTTATTATTATTATTATCATTATTATTATTTTATTATTATTATTATTATTATTATTATTATTATTATTATTATTATCATTATCATTATTATATTATCATTATTATTATTATTATTATTATTATTATTATTATTATTATTATTATTATTATTATTATTATATCATTATCATTATTATCATTAATATTATTATTATTATTGTTGTTGTTGTTGTTATTGTTATTATTATTATTTATTATTATCATTATCATTATTATTATTATTATTATTAATTATTATTATTATTATTATTATTGTTGTGTTGTTGTTATTGTTGTTATTATTATTATTATTATTATTATTATCATCATCATCATTATCATCATTATCATTATTATTATTATTATTATTATTATTATTATTATTATTATTATTATTGTTATCATTTTATTATTAAGGCAGCGAGCTGGCAGAATTGTTAGCACGTTGGGCGAAATGCTGAGCGGAATTTCGTCTGCCGCTACGTTCTGAGTTCAAATTCCGCCGAGGTCGACTTTGCCTTTTATCCTTTCGGGGTCGATAAATTAAGTACCAGCTACGCACTGCGGTCGATATAATCGACTTGATCTGTTTGTCTGTCCTTGTTTGTACCCCCCCCTGTGTTTAGCCCCTTCTGGGTAGTAAAGAAATAGGTATTTCGTCTGCAGCTACGTTCTGAGTTTAATTTCCGCCGAGTCGACTTCGTCTTTCATCCTTTCGGGATCGATAAACTAAGTACCAGTTACGCACTGGGGTCGATATAATTGACTTATCCCCTTCCCCAAAATGGCTGCCCTTGTCGCATAATTTTAAACTGTGATTGTGTTGTTATTCTGAAAGACTCGGATATTTCTTAATTACCGGTTATTTACTTGAAAGCAGGCAATAAAAAATCACCAAAGATTTCAAGTAGTACCTTCTCCTGTAACTCAAAGAGATGATACTCTCCTTAGAATACGAGCTGTACCCAACAATGCTGTCTTCTGGATCACCTCGAGCCTGACAGAAGCTCCAATATCCTTAATATGTTTTTCAAAGCCCTTGGAAACTGTTCCTAATGCTCCATTTACTACCGATATCGCCATTACTTTCCCCATGCTCCATGACTGTCCTCATCCCGAAGCGACTGGTATTTCTCAATCTTTCACTCTCGAATCCCCTGGTATTGCAACTTCTATTATTTTTATTTCTTTTTCATCTTTATGGACGAGCACGATATCTGGTTGTCTCACCTTTATGACTTGGACAACAGAATCGACCATCGCTATCTGGGCGCTATGCATCGCATGATCAATTTTATCTCGGCTTCATAAGCTGGAACGCCCCATTATAGAGTTCGGAGGTGTAATTAAACAGCATTTCAGTACCGTTTCGAATCGCATGCCGGATCCATCAGCAATGCCTTCTTTTGTCTTTTCTGTAATCTGATGCCATCGTTGTGGAGAATGCCAACGGTGAAAGGCATGATGCCCGAACTGAGACTCAAGAGATCTATATCTACATACGTAAATTACGACGGAACATTGGTATTGAACATCAGAAATCTAGGTGGTTTGCATCCTTTTGAAGTAGCGAGAGGTAATGACAACCTCTCTTAATCTCAGCCTCAACAAGTCGATAAACTTGAAGATCAGCGCATGGAGCACCAATCCATTCATGAAAGGGAATTCTTTCGCTGGTTAGGTGATTCGGCTAAGACGTTTGAGGTTTTTAGGTGGATAAAATCTGGGGAGATGTTGAGGCAGAGTGATCAATCTCACTCAGAAATAGACAAATGGAAAAATCCTATCTGAAAGGTCGGGTGGCTATGGTTTGCGGTTAAATCCCTTTGGTGGTGTATTGACATCTCACAATCAATGCCTTGTTCCAGTCGCCCAGATTGGAATGTATGATCTTTTGTCTCTTGTAGGGTCATATTGGCCATGCGATTCCCCTGTCACCAGACAATCTGCTCCAGATGGATTCCATGATACGTACAGAAACATGTTGACGTTGATACATGTGCAGAGACTCTGGAAGAAGGTGATCAAGTGCTGTAGTCAGTTGTCAGATACATTCTTTCTCGCTTGCATCCCCTTTGACTGAGCTGCAGACAAAGAGTTGGTTAGTTATCACTAATTTTGTATTATACTAATTGATTAATTGGTAATTAATACCAATCGTCGAGTAGTGAGTGTGGGCTGCAATTAATTCTGAGTGCCGATAAAGACAGTTTGGGCAAATTCTTCTGGGAAACTTACTCGTTGGTGTTGTAGACAACTTCAGAAAGTTCTTGGCCTGTCATTGCTATAGGGAAGTTTGACATGTTCAAGATGATCTCTGCTGGAATAGCTGTGTTGGAGCCCCCAGTTAGGGAAGGTGTGAAAATTGAACTCAGGTCGATGAAATTGGGCTGTACAGACTCGTTCAGTGTTCGTGCGTTGCTGATTCTGTGCTTGTATATATTGAACAATTTGTTGTTGTGTGCGGAACGGATTCGGGTACCAAATGAGGTTACCGTAAAGATAAAGCCATTTCATCTGTCTGGAGGCTATGGCGAAAGACGAACCGTGGAAAAAATATCTGGCTTCCTAGGTGAGTACCTCATCAACTTTGTAATGTACCAAGTGAAATGAAAGGTTAAGGTCAAGTGGGGTGAGGTGCTCTCTATTAAATTATTAAAGGTGGGTGAGAGTAGCGAAATGTGTCATGCTAAGTGACTGCTATGATTATGCAGTTGTAGGTTGGTGAATGAACTGTGGAAGGGTGCTTGCAGTTGGTGTGCCAGTAAAATCTGGGGTTCTGAGCGGGGAGTCCCGAATTATTTAATGTGTATAATCCCCATATTTTGAGGAACGGTTCTTATTTTATTGTTATTTATTTATTAAATCGACAACAGTAGAATTTTATAATTGCTGTTGAAAGAAATAAATTGGAAAATGTCGGACAGAGTGCTTAGCAGCACATCTCCGAGAATATACGTTCTGAGTTCAGATATCCCTGAGGTCAATTTTACATTTCATCCTTTTGGGGTCGATAAAATAGAAATCAGTCACGTCTTGGGATCGATATAATCGATTAATAATTCCCTCTAAAATTGCTGGCCTTATGCCAAAATTTGCAACCATTATTATTGTTGCTCTCAACCGTTAATTCAATTTAAATCTCTTCCAGTTTCTTGTTTATCATTTTCTGTTGTATTTCCTCTTTAAATTATTCCAAGTAGTTAAAACAGTTTGGTTGCGTGATGATGTTATGGCATTCCTCTGCGTACTATTTTGATTAAAAAAAATATTTCGAATAATTTTAATTGTTCTGCCAATGGACTTAAGTTAAATGTCACACGACTTTCTTTTCTATTCAAACCGAGCGGATAGCGATTTATTCTTTGAAGAATCTTTTATAAGGAGGTGAGTAGGTGTTAATCATGTTGCATGGAAATAACTATTTTCGGTGTAAATATTAAGCAATCTTATAAATTACATGCTACAGAAGTACGAAACTTTCTGATAGCTTAATGATACACTGAACTCGTATCTCCCCAAACGTTGATATCTCTCTTCTTATACAATCTTATATGCTTATGTAAGACGGTAATATTTCATTGAAATAACTCGTAGAGCATTCTATTAGATGCAGTCATTAATTTTAATGTTTTCTGTCTACCTTTGCTTTGGTTGAAACCAATACAAGTTTAACTATTAACTGGGCTGCTAGGGTATTGATGTTTATTTGGCTGTTCTCGAATTTAACTCTATTTTATGTATCTACCTAATGCAGCTACAATATTTCTTCATAATCCTTCTTTCATTAATGTGTGGGGTACTCTGGTAATTCATTCATTCTCAAGTATTTGCAAATCTGTCTTTGGTCTGATTCCTTTAGATCTCATTCTTTATCTAGTATGTTATTAACGTTCTTAATTAATCTTCCTATCTTCAAAGTTATCTTAGCGTTGTTTCCTAATATCTGAAGCTTTTCCAATTCCCCTATAAATCTATGCAGTCTTCAACAAGGTTCCTAGAGCTTGAGGTCATATATATGCAAAGGATGGCTGACTGTCTTCCCATATCATTTGTATCCCATTCCATTTTAGATTAACATTAAAGAAGTTGCCAACAGATAAAAGAGGGCGGTGAAAGAGCGTTCCTTTAGAATATTCCTCTTCTAAACCTTGGTGGATTGCACAATCGGAGGTAGAGTGTCGAATCAATATTCTACGCGAGCATGTAGGTGTATTGGTTTATGTTATTAGTTCAGAAGCCAACCGTTTCATTTTAAGAGTTTAATAATAATAATAACAACAACAACAACAACAACGATAATAATAATAAACAGAATTGACAAATTAGGGTGTTGATTGTATTGACTCAATTCCTCCACCAAAATAAATAGTCTGCTGCCCTAGTCCCTTTATTAGAAAATTATCTATCTATCTATCTATCTATCTATCTATCTATCTATCTATCTATCTATCTATCTATCTATCTATCTATCTATCTATCTATCTATCTATTTATCTATCTGTTCAGGACGACTTTCGGGCCAGGGCCCATGGGCAACTTCCAGAGATCCCTGGCCTGGCAGTGCTACCGAGAAGCGCTACCCGTTCGGGATAAGCTCTATAGACACGGCTCGAGAAACACGGGGCCGACCTGCCCGAGATGCGGTCAGAGCGACGAAACCGTTCTGCACGCACTCGTGCAGTGTCCAACAATTTCCGACCTGTGGGCTTATGTCGAACAACTGCTGTCACGTGTGGGACGAATCGGTTTATCAGCTGAGTCTATCGTCAATATTGTCACGCCTCCTTCCTTCAAACGGGAAGGAAGAGCTATTTTCATCATCCTTGTGGCTATGGCGAAAGAATGTATCTGGTGGACGCGTCTGAAAGGATTGGAGACAAACACTTTCCTCTCTGGTCAATCTCTCATCAACTTCTTCAAGTACCACTTGAAAGAAAAGTGAGAGTAGAGAGGCAAGTTTTGTCTAGCGAATGTTTAAAAAAAAGATGGGTGAATGTAGCAAGGATGGCACGTATGAATGACGAAGCCACCTTGAGCATAATCCTATGAACCCAGAAATTGAAAACAGAGGGTTACCCACTTGCAAACAAATGTGGTAACATATAACAATATTGACCAAGGTTACCGTGATCTTTTTCGTAGGCTTTTCTTCCTACGGATAAACCTTACTTGCTTTCCCCTTTACACCATATATCATAACACTGTGATACACGATCCCTATTGATCGTTTTTTTTTCCTCTTCCCCCTTTTTTCCCCTTTTTACTTCTTTTTTCCTTTCTCTTTCCTTTTGTTCCTTTTCCTTTTCTTTTTTTTCTTTTTATGGCTTTATTTTATTCAAATTTTTTTTTGTTCTTTTCTTCCCTTTTACGATCCCTCTTGATCGAAAACCTACGCCACCCCTTTTTTTTTCTTTTATTTTTTGTTCTCTTCATCCCCCAAAGAAAAGCTCTACCTTGTAACTTGTCCCATCTGTGTGCAGCCCTGTGTGGCCAATAAAGAAACTATCTATTTATCTATCTATCTATCTATCTATCTATCTATCTATCTATCTATCTATCTATCTATCTATCTATCTATCTATATCTATCTATCTATTATCTATCTATATATCTATCTATCTATCTATCTATCTATCTATCTATTATCTATCTATGTATCTATCTATCTATCTATCTATTTATCTATCTATCTATCTATCTATCTATCTATCTATCTATCTATCTATTTATCTATCTATCTATCTATTTATCTATCTATCTATCTATCTATCTATCTATCTATCTATTATCTATCTATCTATCTATTTATCTATCTATCTATCTAACTATCTATCTATCTATCTATCTATCTATCTATCTATTTATATATCTATCTATCTATCTATCTATCATCTATCTATCTATCTATCTATCTATCTATCATCTATCTATCTATCTATCTATCTATCTATCTATCTATCTATCTATCACAATGGACGGACGCTAGTCATATCGGCTCCAAGTAAGTTGGCCACTTTTACATGTTTAAAACTCCTTGTTGTCAAATATTTTGTTTTAATCGTTGTGCAAATTCATTCACTAAAAAACCTGAGAATTATTCACGTAGAATTCCGCCCCTGTATGGGCGAAATTACAAAAAAAACTTTCAAAACTTTCGTGGGTTTTTTAGCCATTTTTCATTTTGAAAATGGCAACTAGAAACCACGTGGCTAGCCCGCCAGTCATGCAGAACGGTAGCAAAACACTATTGCTACCACTAGCTGCTAAACATCGCAGCGTGAACACCGCTGTCACCACCATCACCACCACCAACAACAACAACAACAAATCTAACGTCGCATTCACCATCGCCGCGACCAAAGACATTAACTTAGATTTCCCCTCACTCCCCACACCACTTGTTGATGATAAAGGGACAGAGAAAGGGATTTCAAAAATGAATACAAACGAAAACATGAATGCCAGCACCACCACCATCACCACCAACAACAACAACAACAACGAAATTGGCACAAAGCCGCCTACCAAAGACAACACCGCCAACACCAACACCACTACTACGACGTCAAATGCTACATCCAAGCCTTCTGCTGCTAATACCGCCAACACCAACACCACTACCATGACTTCAATTAACACTGCCACAATTAACACTTCTACTGCCAAATTCAAAACGAATTTTGCGGACGTAACAAAACAAAAAAGAACAATTGTAACATTCACCACACAAGAGATAAACCGCACAAAGGCACTCTTCTCCAAAGAAGGAGACAAATTGCACCTTCATATTCCACAACACATCGTGGAAAACACGCAAAAAAAACAATAATTTATAAAGTAATAAACAAAAAAACAAGAAGAACAGAAAATGCACCGCAGGAAAAAATCGATAAATGCCTTCGTCCTGTATGGGACTCCAAGGAATATATCAGTTGGGGAAACAAATTTGGTACAGTCCAAGTACGTTTCCTCAACGAAAGTTTAGCAAAACGTTTTTCCACATTGGAGCTACATTCGGACGACTTGGTAATGATACCAGTCTATTTAAACAAAAGGGTCACGAAAGTCCAAATAAAAAACATACCATTTGATGTCGAAACACAATGGGTGGTCTCTGCCATCTGCTTTGAAATGTCAGAGACAATGTCAGAGACAATGTCAGAGACAAACATCCTGGAAATCGCGGTTCTAGGAGAGAAAGACTATGTGGGCAAATCAATCGAATTCCTGCTTCAATTGGATGAAGCAGCAAGAGAGAAGATACCCACCGCTATAGAACTGCCAGGAGGCTACAAACTCTATATAGTGGTAGAGGGCAGGCGACCACGCTGCTATTTGTGTGGAAGCGAAACACACTTGAAAAAGACGTGCCCAACCACTGCACACCAAGAGCAACAACAACAACCACTACCACAACCAAAGCACTCCGGAAAAAAAGCTCTACTACCCACACCACCATCAACACAGAAGACGACAAGAGAAGCACACCAAGCTAATCCGTCATCAACCAAACACCACTCGACACCTGGAAAAAATACCAACACTACCATCAACAGCAAAACCCAAAGGAACAGAAAAACAAAGAAAACACACACAAACTGATCCCCCACCCCTTATACCGCACTCAACACACACAAACACTCAACAACCAACAACAACGAAAACAACAACACAACCACTTACACAGACATACATAGAAGCCCACAACATACCCCTACCCCCTTCTGATTCCTCAGAAATTTCGTCGGAAGACGAAACCAGTGAGGAATGGCAAATAGCTACAAAAAGAAGGAAAATAAAGAGCAGAAACACAACCAAACCAAATGCAAACACGAACAAAGCAGGGGGAAATACATCTCCCGAAGACATTTCAAAACCCAACGCAAACAACAGCCACACCAACACCACAAAAACATATACAGCAAACATGCTCACAGCCATAGACACCAAAAACACAAATTTGATGGAATACATCCAATCAAAAACAAACATAACAGAAGATGACATAAAAACAAACAACCACCCATACACAACACCACCAGACCACATCAAAATAATACACATCTCCAAAAGTCTGCACCACACACTCAAAGGCATTTTCCCCAGTGCGGTTGGTAAATGCCAAAAATATCTCACAAAGAAACTGTACTGGGATCTTCTCGAGGACAAACCAACGGAGGAGAAAGCAAAAACTTTCGAGCAGTAAGTAACCCTCTGTATTCTAATTCATTAGAACTATGTTCAAGATTGGTTGTGTAAATGCGCGTGGCTTGGGGTCCCCTTGGAAACAAGGGTACCTCTTAAATGACATAAAGTCACATAAGTTAGAAATCATAGCCATAAGCGAGACCAGACTCCACAATCCGCGGGCCCTAAAGACCATGTTTGGCGGACAGTTCAACATTTATTTTTCCCCTGTCTGCCGAGAATGGGCGGTAGTGGCACCGCGGTACTTTTTCACAAGAGTCTGGATCTCAATGTAAGGACAATATTCGTAGACCCGGAGGGTAGACTGGTCGTCCTGGTGGCAGAGGCGCAACAGGGCAACAAAGCCACCATTCGGTCACTGGTAGATGAACAGGGGCGCGAATTGCTCGAGCCAAGTAAAATGTGTGAGGCCTTTCAGCAGCATTTTGCCCGACTGTTCGGAACGAGTGGAGGGCAAGAACGTAGGGTGGACTTCAGTGCCTACCTACATAGCCTACCACGACTCTCGACAAGAAAGGCAGGGTGCTGCGAAGGTGCCATCACGGCGGCGGAAGTCGGGAAGCGATTGGCAGAATGCTCGAGGGACAAATCACCGGGTTTGGATGGTCTACCCTACGAGCTTTACAATTGTATGCCAGACTTGTTTGGAGATCTCTTGGCGGCGGTGTACTGCAACTGGCAGCAAAACGGGAGCATTCCTGGTTTTGTGAGCCGAGGAGCGTAACACTGCTGAAGAAAGATCTAAACAAGGGAAATGTAATAGATAACTTTAGGCCCATCACTCTGCTTAATGCAGACTTGAAAATTTTGGCCAAGGTGCTAGCCAAGAGGTTGGCGCTTGTCATCGAGAAACTGGTCGACAAGGCGCAAACATGCGCCGTGCCAGGCCGGACCATCCATGACAACCTCCATCTGATGCGCTACATCATAGACAGGGTAGTTAACGAACCTGGCATGGGTGGGGCCCTGATCAACTTGGATCAATCAAAAGCCTTTGATAGGGTAGACCATCGATACTTGGAGGCAGTCCTGAGAGCGGCTGGTTTCGGTCCGTCTTCCGCGGCTGGATAGCTGCCTTGTACAGAGGCATCCGTTCGGTAATTCGCGTAAATGGACATCTATCGAGACCTTTCGACATTGCACGTTCGGTCCGTCAGGGATGCCCCCTCTCGGCGCTTCTATACGTATTGACTCTTGAGCCACTACTGCGGAAGCTGGCGACTCTAAGGGGCATCCCGCGAGAATTGGGATGCGGGACGAGCGTGTCTGCATACGCGGACGACGTCACCGTCATAGTGTCTAGCCACGAGCACATCGAGCTGGTCGGCGAGACACTGAAAAACTACGAAGCGGTGACAGGAGCGAAAATCACCGGGAAAAGTCAGTGGGCTTGCGACTAGGCACCTGGAGAAGCAAGCCCATGCCGTCCACCAGCGCCTCCGTCGTGGGACGCTGGACCGACGGCCCGGTTGAGTTGCTCGGGGTCTGGTTTGGTCCGGACCTCCAAGTGGAGAAGAACTGGAACGAGATAACGAGTAGGGTGGTCACTCTCGCCCGGCAATGGGCCGAGAGAGGGAAAACTGTCCTAAAAGGTCGAGCGGAGGTGGCGAACACGTACATCGCGTCCGTCATCTACTACCGCCTGACCGTCGTACCTTGTCCCGACCCTACCATCACCAAACTACAACGCATCCTCTTTCGCTTCTTGTGGAAAGGATGCGTCCCGATGGTCAGGCGATCCATTTGCTGTCAACACCCGTTAAAAGGAGGGCTGGGCATGCCGTGGTTGATGATGCGCAGACACGCGCTGAGACTGCGACATCTCTGGCTCTATGTAGACGACGGTGAACAGGTGTGGTCGCCGTTTGTGAGGCACGCTTTCCCGCAGCTCGTCTCCATGACCGAACTGCAGTCGTGGATCAAAAAGAGGCCGAGGAAGGGCGAATGGCACCGCGAGTGTCGCGTTGCTCTCAAGCAACTCTGCCGTCCTGGGTCGACCTTAAGTGACTTCAACACAACCAAAGCATTCTATAGGGGTTTAGTGGAGGGGAGGTACGACGACGAGCTCGGGGCGAACCTGGACGTCGACGAGGAGTACCTGACCCGCCTGTTCGGGACGACTTTCGGGCCAGGGCCCATGGACACAACTTCCAGAGATCCCTGGCCTGGCAGTGCTACCGAGAAGCGCTACCCGTTCGGGATAAGCTCTATAGACACGGCTCGAGAAACACGGGGCCGACCTGCCCGAGATGCGGTCAGAGCGACGAAACCGTTCTGCACGCACTCGTGCAGTGTCCAACAATTTCCGACCTGTGGGCTTATGTCGAACAACTGCTGTCACGTGTGGGACGAATCGGTTTATCAGCTGAGTCTATCGTCAATATTGTCACGCCTCCTTCCTTCAAACGGGAAGGAAGAGCTATTTTCATCATCCTTGTGGCTATGGCGAAAGAATGTATCTGGTGGACGCGTCTGAAAGGATTGGAGACAAACACTTTCCTCTCTGGTCAATCTCTCATCAACTTCTTCAAGTACCACTTGAAAGAAAAGTGAGAGTAGAGAGGCAAGTTTTGTCTAGCGAATGTTTAAAAAAAAGATGGGTGAATGTAGCAAGGATGGCACGTATGAATGACGAAGCCACCTTGAGCATAATCCTATGAACCCAGAAATTGAAAACAGAGGGTTACCCACTTGCAAACAAATGTGGTAACATATAACAATATTGACCAAGGTTACCGTGATCTTTTTCGTAGGCTTTTCTTCCTACGGATAAACCTTACTTGCTTTCCCCTTTACACCATATATCATAACACTGTGATACACGATCCCTATTGATCGTTTTTTTTTCCTCTTCCCCCTTTTTTCCCCTTTTTACTTCTTTTTTCCTTTCTCTTTCCTTTTGTTCCTTTTCCTTTTCTTTTTTTTCTTTTTATTGCTTTTATTTTATTCAAATTTTTTTTTTGTTCTTTTCTTCCCTTTTACGATCCCTCTTGATCGAAAACCTACGCCACCCCTTTTTTTTTCTTTTGTTTTTTGTTCTCTTCATCCCCCAAAGAAAAGCTCTACCTTGTAACTTGTCCCATCTGTGTGCAGCCCTGTGTGGCCAATAAAGAAACTATCTATTTATCTATCTATCTATCTATCTATCTATCTATCTATATCTATCTATCTATCTATCTATCTATCTATCTATCTATTTATCTATCTATCTATCTATTTATCTATCTATCTATCTATCTATCTATCTATCTATTTATCTATCTATCTATCTATATCTATCTATCTATTTATCTATCTATCTATCTATCTATCTATCTATCTATCTATCTATCTATTTATCTATCTATCTATCTATTTATCTATCTATCTATCTATCTATCTATCTATCTATCTATTTATCTATCTATCTATCTATTTATCTATCTATCTATCTAACTATCTATCTATCTATCTATCTATCTATCTATCTATTTATATATCTATCTATCTATCTATCTATCTATCTATCTATCTATCTATCTATCTATCTATCTATCTATCTATCTATCTATCTATCTATCTATCTCTATCTATCACAATGGACGGACGCTAGTCATATCGGCTCCAAGTAAGTTGGCCACTTTTACATGTTTAAAACTCCTTGTTGTCAAATATTTTGTTTTAATCGTTGTGCAAATTCATTCACTAAAAAACCTGAGAATTATTCACGTAGAATTCCGCCCCTGTATGGGCGAAATTACAAAAAAAACTTTCAAAACTTTCGTGGGTTTTTTAGCCATTTTTCATTTTGAAAATGGCAACTAGAAACCACGTGGCTAGCCCGCCAGTCATGCAGAACGGTAGCAAAACACTATTGCTACCACTAGCTGCTAAACATCGCAGCGTGAACACCGCTGTCACCACCATCACCACCACCAACAACAACAACAACAAATCTAACGTCGCATTCACCATCGCCGCGACCAAAGACATTAACTTAGATTTCCCCTCACTCCCCACACCACTTGTTGATGATAAAGGGACAGAGAAAGGGATTTCAAAAATGAATACAAACGAAAACATGAATGCCAGCACCACCACCATCACCACCAACAACAACAACAACGAAATTGGCACAAAGCCGCCTACCAAAGACAACACCGCCAACACCAACACCACTACTACGACGTCAAATGCTACATCCAAGCCTTCTGCTGCTAATACCGCCAACACCAACACCACTACCATGACTTCAATTAACACTGCCACAATTAACACTTCTACTGCCAAATTCAAAACGAATTTTGCGGACGTAACAAAACAAAAAAGAACAATTGTAACATTCACCACACAAGAGATAAACCGCACAAAGGCACTCTTCTCCAAAGAAGGAGACAAATTGCACCTTCATATTCCACAACACATCGTGGAAAACACGCAAAAAAAACAATAATTATAAAGTAATAAACAAAAAAACAAGAAGAACAGAAAATGCACCGCAGGAAAAAATCGATAAATGCCTTCGTCCTGTATGGGACTCCAAGGAATATATCAGTTGGGGAAACAAATTTGGTACAGTCCAAGTACGTTTCCTCAACGAAAGTTTAGCAAAACGTTTTTCCACATTGGAGCTACATTCGGACGACTTGGTAATGATACCAGTCTATTTAAACAAAAGGGTCACGAAAGTCCAAATAAAAAACATACCATTTGATGTCGAAACACAATGGGTGGTCTCTGCCATCTGCTTTGAAATGTCAGAGACAATGTCAGAGACAATGTCAGAGACAAACATCCTGGAAATCGCGGTTCTAGGAGAGAAAGACTATGTGGGCAAATCAATCGAATTCCTGCTTCAATTGGATGAAGCAGCAAGAGAGAAGATACCCACCGCTATAGAACTGCCAGGAGGCTACAAACTCTATATAGTGGTAGAGGGCAGGCGACCACGCTGCTATTTGTGTGGAAGCGAAACACACTTGAAAAAGACGTGCCCAACCACTGCACACCAAGAGCAACAACAACAACCACTACCACAACCAAAGCACTCCGGAAAAAAAGCTCTACTACCCACACCACCATCAACACAGAAGACGACAAGAGAAGCACACCAAGCTAATCCGTCATCAACCAAAAACCACTCGACACCTGGAAAAATACCAACACTACCATCAACAGCAAAACCCAAAGGAACAGAAAAACAAAGAAAACACACACAAACTGATCCCCCATCCCTTATACCGCACTCAACACACACAAACACTCAACAACCAACAACAACGAAAACAACAACACAACCACTTACACAGACATACATAGAAGCCCACAACATACCCCTACCCCCTTCTGATTCCTCAGAAATTTCGTCGGAAGACGAAACCAGTGAGGAATGGCAAATAGCTACAAAAAGAAGGAAAATAAAGAGCAGAAACACAACCAAACCAAATGCAAACACGAACAAAGCAGGGGGAAATACATCTCCCGAAGACATTTCAAAACCCAACGCAAACAACAGCCACACCAACACCACAAAAACATATACAGCAAACATGCTCACAGCCATAGACACCAAAAACACAAATTTGATGGAATACATCCAATCAAAAACAAACATAACAGAATGATGACATAAAAACAAACAACCACCCATACACAACACCACCAGACCACATCAAAATAATACACATCTCCAAAAGTCTGCACCACACACTCAAAGGCATTTTCCCCAGTGCGGTTGGTAAATGCCAAAAATATCTCACAAAGAAACTGTACTGGGATCTTCTCGAGGACAAACCAACGGAGGAGAAAGCAAAAACTTTCGAGCAGTAAGTAACCCTCTGTATTCTAATTCATTAGAACTATGTTCAAGATTGGTTGTGTAAATGCGCGTGGCTTGGGGTCCCCTTGGAAACAAGGGTACCTCTTAAATGACATAAAGTCACATAAGTTAGAAATCATAGCCATAAGCGAGACCAGACTCCACAATCCGCGGGCCCTAAAGACCATGTTTGGCGGACAGTTCAACATTTATTTTTCCCCCTGTCTGCCGAGAATGGGCGGTAGTGGCACCGCGGTACTTTTTCACAAGAGTCTGGATCTCAATGTAAGGACAATATTCGTAGACCCGGAGGGTAGACTGGTCGTCCTGGTGGCAGAGGCGCAACAGGGCAACAAAGCCACCATTCGGTCACTGGTAGATGAACAGGGGCGCGAATTGCTCGAGCCAAGTAAAATGTGTGAGGCCTTTCAGCAGCATTTTGCCCGACTGTTCGGAACGAGTGGAGGGCAAGAACGTAGGGTGGACTTCAGTGCCTACCTACATAGCCTACCACGACTCTCGACAAGAAAGGCAGGGTGCTGCGAAGGTGCCATCACGGCGGCGGAAGTGCGGGGGAAGCGATGCAGCAGAATGCTCGAGGGACAAATCACCGGGTTTGGATGGTCTACCCTACGAGCTTTACAATTGTATGCCAGACTTGTTTGGAGATCTCTTGGCGGCGGTGTACTGCAACTGGCAGCAAAACGGGAGCATTCCTGGTTTTGTGAGCCGAGGAGCCGTAACACTGCTGAAGAAAGATCTAAACAAGGGAAATGTAATAGATAACTTTAGGCCCATCACTCTGCTTAATGCAGACTTGAAAATTTTGGCCAAGGTGCTAGCCAAGAGGTTGGCGCTTGTCATCGAGAAACTGGTCGACAAGGCGCAAACATGCGCCGTGCCAGGCCGGACCATCCATGACAACCTCCATCTGATGCGCTACATCATAGACAGGGTAGTTAACGAACCTGGCATGGGTGGGGCCCTGATCAACTTGGATCAATCAAAAGCCTTTGATAGGGTAGACCATCGATACTTGGAGGCAGTCCTGAGAGCGGCTGGTTTCGGTCCCGTCTTCCGCGGCTGGATAGCTGCCTTGTACAGAGGCATCCGTTCGGTAATTCGCGTAAATGGACATCTATCGAGACCTTTCGACATTGCACGTTCGGTCCGTCAGGGATGCCCCCTCTCGGCGCTTCTATACGTATTGACTCTTGAGCCACTACTGCGGAAGCTGGCGACTCTAAGGGGCATCCCGCGAGAATTGGGATGCGGGACGAGCGTGTCTGCATACGCGGACGACGTCACCGTCATAGTGTCTAGCCACGAGCACATCGAGCTGGTCGGCGAGACACTGAAAAACTACGAAGCGGTGACAGGAGCGAAAATCAACCGGGAAAAGTCAGTGGGCTTGCGACTAGGCACCTGGAGAAGCAAGCCCATGCCGTCCACCAGCGCCTCCGTCGTGGGACGCTGGACCGACGGCCCGGTTGAGTTGCTCGGGGTCTGGTTTGGTCCGGACCTCCAAGTGGAGAAGAACTGGAACGAGATAACGAGTAGGGTGGTCACTCTCGCCCGGCAATGGGCCGAGAGAGGAAGGAAACTGTCCTAAAAGGTCGAGCGGAGGTGGCGAACACGTACATCGCGTCCGTCATCTACTACCGCCTGACCGTCGTACCTTGTCCCGACCCTACCATCACCAAACTACAACGCATCCTCTTTCGCTTCTTGTGGAAAGGATGCGTCCCGATGGTCAGGCGATCCATTTGCTGTCAACACCCGTTAAAAGGAGGGCTGGGCATGCCGTGGTTGATGATGCGCAGACACGCGCTGAGACTGCGACATCTCTGGCTCTATGTAGACGACGGTGAACAGGTGTGGTCGCCGTTTGTGAGGCACGCTTTCCCGCAGCTCGTCTCCATGACCGAACTGCAGTCGTGGATCAAAAAGAGGCCGAGGAAGGGCGAATGGCACCGCGAGTGTCGCGTTGCTCTCAAGCAACTCTGCCGTCCTGGGTCGACCTTAAGTGACTTCAACACAACCAAAGCATTCTATAGGGGTTTAGTGGAGGGGAGGTACGACGACGAGCTCGGGGCGAACCTGGACGTCGACGAGGAGTACCTGACCCGCCTGTTCGGGACGACTTTCGGGCCAGGGCCCATGGACAACTTCCAGAGATCCCTGGCCTGGCAGTGCTACCGAGAAGCGCTACCCGTTCGGGATAAGCTCTACAGACACGGCTCGAGAAACACGGGGCCGACCTGCCCGAGATGCGGTCAGAGCGACGAAACCGTTCTGCACGCACTCGCTCAGTGTCCAACAATTTCCGACCTGTGGGCTTATGTCGAACAACTGCTGTCACGTGTGGGACGAGTCGGTTTATCAGCTGAGTCTATCGTCAATATTGTCACGCCTCCTTCCTTCCTTCAAACGGGAAGGAAGAGCTATTTTCATCATCCTTGTGGCTATGGCGAAAGAATGTATCTGGTGGACGCGTCTGAAAGATTGGAGACAAACACTTTCCTCTCTGGTCAATCTCTCATCAACTTCTTCAAGTACCACTTGAAAAGAAAAGTGAGAGTAGAGAGGCAAGTTTTGTCTAGCGAATGTTTAAAAAAAAGATGGGTGAATGTAGCAAGGATGGCACGTATGAATGACGAAGCCACCTTGAGCATAATCCTATGAACCCAGAAATTGAAAACAGAGGGTTACCCACTTGCAAACAAATGTGGTAACATATAACAATATTGACCAAGGTTACCGTGATCTTTTTCGTAGGCTTTTCTTCCTACGGATAAACCTTACTTGCTTTCCCCTTTACACCATATATCATAACACTGTGATACACGATCCCTATTGATCGTTTTTTTTTCCTCTTCCCCCTTTTTTTTTCTTCCCCTTTTTACTTCTTTTTCATTTCTCTTTCCTTTTGTTCCTTTTCCTTTTCTTTTTTTTCTTTTTATTGCTTTTATTTTATTCAAATTTTTTTTTGTTCTTTTCTTCCCTTTTACGATCCCTCTTGATCGAAAACCTACGCCACCCCTTTTTTTTTCTTTTATTTTTTGTTCTCTTCATCCCCCAAAGAAAAGCTCTACCTTGTAACTTGTCCCATCTGTGTGCAGCCCTGTGTGGCCAATAAAGAAACTTATCTAT
>NC_043006.1:100797115-100822115 GCF_006345805.1 Octopus sinensis | reverse complement strand
GAACATGTAAAAGAGACTAGCTTTAATAAGCAATTAACCTTTTACCATTCATTTAGTACTCTTTCTTTCATTCATAAAGTGTAATATTCGACACATACATACATATATATGTACACACACACACACACATACACGAGGGCTGAAACGTTCCTGGCTTTAAGGATATCGTGAAAGGCCTGGCTGGAGCTCCAACCTTCCGAGTTCTTTTACAGGGCTTAAAAAAAAAGACTGAAGGACCACCGCAATAAATAAGTGAATCTGAGAGAGGAATATGTTGAATAAAATCATAATTCACTGATCCTTCTGCATTTTCTTTTGCCCAAAGCCAGGAACCTTTCAGCACCCACCCGTATATATGTTTGAATGTGTGGGCGTTGGAGGTGTTGGTGCAGCATGGTCAAATGATTGAGAAGTTCACTACGATCCCCGCATTCAGTCTTCAGTACTTCTCTTATGCCATTGTCTCGGACCACATCAATCCTTCTGGCTGAAATTACGTTGATGGAATGTGCTTGGAAGCACTTCAAATGTGTTGTACCAATAAGTCTAAGTGTCCTCGTCGAGACACGCTGTGTAAAGGTGGTTCATTCTGTGCATTTCGGTAAAGTTTCATGGGTTTATGGAACAGTCGACTAATGACTATTCCATATTCATTCAAACACATCGTCGATCAGTTGACTGAACAACTCAGAAGACCTCGTTGTAATCGACAGAGGACCAACACACACACATACACAAACACACACACACACACACACACTCACACATGCACAAACACAGACACAAACACACATATTTTCTACTTTAGCTACTAGATTTGAAATTTGTCCTGAAGGAGCTAGTCGATTACATCAATCCAAGAGCTCAAATGATGGTACATATTTTATCGATCACAAAAGAATGAAAGCTGTCCTCAATAGAAGTCGAACACAGGAAATGAAGGCGTACGAAATGCCGATAAACTTAATGGCCGGAATTTGAGAAACGCAGGTTTCGATCCTTTATGGAGGCTTGATTGTCACTTTTCTTGCGTCTTCTAAATACCATTTACACGATTCTATAAGCTATCTTCGCCGCGTTCGAGGATTTCTCGATTCACTCGGCACTTATAAAGCTTGTGTGTATGCGTGTATGTGTGCGCATGTATATATACATACATACACACACACACACACACACACATACATATATATATATATCATCAGTGGTACATATATGCTGAAAAGAAGCACACTCTAAAGGTTAGAGCAGTAATGTATTTGCATGCAGCTAAATGTATGTCCGGTCATAAAGTGACCAATGGCTTTGCATCCATGAAACATTAAGCTCCATGGTCGGCTCGTCAGACTCAATGGTGGATGGAGTCCGCCGTTGAATCTGAGGAGCCGTCTATGAATTTCCAACGCTTTATGGATGCGAAACGATTGGTCAAAGAACAAAAGTGGAATATATATATATATATATATATATATAATATATAATATATATATATACACACTAGCAGTATCGCCCGGCGTTGCTCGGGTTTGTAAGGGAAATAACTAAATAAGCATTTTTAAAGAGTTACTTCCCTTATATAATAGCGAAAAAATGCATTAAAATGGAAAAAAATGATGGTAATTTTTTTTTTAAATCGTAGACTCATCGTAGACTCGCGTTAATACCCAGAAGGGCTCGATATGAATCACGACTATAAGATACCCGCTTTTGGTTAAACTGCACCATAAAATGTGGGAGTAGTTAGGAATCTAAATCGTAGGAGACAGACACACAACTTGACTTTTATATATAAAGATATACCACAAAGGTACACATCCGCGAACACACACCCACTCATGCACACACGTGAAATAGTTGGAATTGTCTGTCTGCTGAAGAATTGCTTTTTCGTCCATACGTAGCCTTTGTGAAATCTGTGTGGGCCGATATTCAATTTAACACAGCATCAAACAATTTTCATAACTTTAGGTCTGACGTCTTTTAAAGCAATGAATTTCTTGAATGGAAACCTTTCAAAGCGCAATGTGCTAACCAACCGCACTTCACAAAAGCAACTGAGATTTATATTATTGAATAAGAACATGTAATAGATGCTCTAAATTATTTTCCAGTATATTCCTTGCAAGTAACAGGCACCATCTGACGCATCGATACATATATGCTTTCACATACAACAAATACATTTATACACGTATTTTCGTATACGTGCATGAAATATCAGATCTGCCTATCTATCTATCTATCTATCTATCTATCTATCTATCTATCTATCTATCTATCTATCTATCTATCTATCTATCTATCTGTCTATCTATCTATCTATCTATCTATCTATCTATCTATCTATCTATCTATCTATTGACGGATGTGATGTCGTTTCAGCTCCGAAGGTAATCATTTATTTTGACTATTTATAGGCCAATTTTTGTGTAGATTTTTGCAAATAAGGTGTGTAAGGCAACCAACTTTCATTTGAGTGCTTTTCCAAGGGAGGAATTCGCCCCTAGGGGCAGTTTCGACCCCATTTCATTTCTATTATTTTCTTCTCGACATTAGAAAATGTCTAGAAATTTTATTGTTGAACGCTGGTCGCGTTCTTTTTTGGAACAACATTTTCCTAGTCTGGAAACGACAGAGAAAAAAAAGAACGTTCGCACGGAAAATGCCAACGTAAAATTCGGTGAGATGAACGCTGCAACCACGTGCGTTAACAGCCCTGTCACCACCGCCACCACCACCACTAACAACAGCAACCACGAGACAACATGCTACCCACCGCCACCTCCACCACCACCACCACCACCTCCACCACCACCACCACCACCACTATTACGACCAACCTAAATGATAAAAAAACTGAAACGAAAACTATTGACAAAAACAACAGCAACAACAAGAACAACAATAAAAATGAACTATCTAATAGTGAAGATGCTAATACAAAAAAGTCAACAACAGTAAATTTCGCAGATATTCTTCGCCAGAAAAAGGAGATTGTTACATTCACAAATGAAGAGCTCATAGAAACAAGAGCTCTCTTTACAACCCGTGGACAAGATTTAGTCCTGCATACACCCCAACATATAAAACAGAAATTGAAAATAAGACAATTGTATAAAATTATTAGAAAAAACAAAAAACCAAATGAACAGATTACAAAAACTGATGTGGAGAAATGTTTAAAAACATAATGAAAGAAAAAGAGTATATAAACTGGGGTCCCCAGTTTAACACAGTAGTGGTCCGCTTCCCTAACCAGGAAGTGGCAAAAGCTCACTCTACTGAGTCTCTGGGAAATGATGAAATCATCATGGTCCCTTATTATAAAAACCAGAGGGTGAGTAGAATTACTATCAGAAATGTACCCCCCGATATGCCGAACAAATGGATAACAGGGGCAATCTGTTACCACTTGAAAAAGATCAATATTCTAGAAACAGCCGTGTACCTAAACGACAATTGGGGTGGAAAAACAGTAGTTGTGACCATCCAGATTGAGGGGGCTCTATCGAGAGCCTACCCGACAAGATATACTTGGAGAATGGGCAATGCCTATATGTTATGGCAGAAGGCAAAAAGCCTAGATGCTACAAATGTGGCAGCCCCGAACATTTGATTGCCAAGTGCGATCTGGTACAGAAAAAACAAGAAAGAACAATTCAGAAACAATTAAAATCCCTTTGTTGCCAACACCAACACCAACACACTCAATTATGGAACAACGCCAAGAAAAACAACAAACCAGCAGACAAACCCCAACAACATCACCAAGAAAAACAGTACCAACACAATCACCGTTGACTTCACAACCAATTAAACCTGTTGAATTAACAAAAAATCGACCCACGCCCACACCCAGGACGACAATTAAAAAGACAGAAAACACTGACGAGAAGACAAATGCTACCCCTAACACCACACACACACCCGCACAAAACATCAACAATTTATACAAGCATACATAGTGATCCTGTTCTTTTTCCTGTACCCCATACTGATACGTCGGACGAAGAAAGTTCGACGGAATGGCAAATAGCCACAAGGGGTAAAAGAAAAAGATCCAAAAAACCCCCAAACAAGGAATTAAAGCAGGGAGATATCTAACTCAGGACAACATCCCCCTAGACAATCAAAAAAGTAATGAACTCGTAAAACCACACACAACTAACTGCAATAGACACAGACAATAAAGAATTAATGGACTACATCAAATCTAACATGGTCGTCTGTGAAGATGACTTTAAGACAAACAATCATCCGCACACCACACACACCGAAACACATCAGAATTTTACACATAACACAAGCACAACACCACATACTGAAAACATTATTTCCGAATGCGGTAGGCGGGTATCAACGATACCTGTCGAAAAAACTATACAAACACCTCATCAAAAACGATACAAAAGAAGAAGAAAAAAATGAAACTTTTAAAATGAGTAAGTGACCTCACTTCTTGCCTCTTGTCTCTTCTAATATAGTGTGTAAAACACAATTTTCGTAAATGTCAAGTATGCTTAAATTAGGTTGTGTGAATGCGCGTGGCTTGGCGTCGGCTTGGAAGCAAGGTTACCTTCTAAACGACATCAAGTCACTGGACGTGGATATAGTAGCTATCAGCGAAACCAGACTCAGTAAGCCGCGGGCCCTCGAGTCCATGTTTGGCAATCAATTTGACATTTATTTTTCTCCTGTCTGCCGAACATGGGTGGTGGAGGTACTGCGGTGCTTTTTCGAAAGAGTCTAAAGGTAAAAGAAGCAATATTCCTAGACCCGGAGGGTAGGCTGGTTGTCTTGGACGTGGATGGCAGAAATGGGTGTGCATTCCGTCTGATGGCAGTTTATGCACCGTCCTTAACGGGTCGGGCGGATTTCTTCAGACGTCTAGAGGTTTTCCTGGGTACGCCTAGACCTTTACTGTTAGTAGGGGATTGGAACGCTACTTTGGACACGCATCTAGATTATGTGGGAAGGGATAGGAATAGAAGGGGGTGTAAGAGCCTCAAAGACCTGCTCAGACGTTTCCATTTGTCTGACAGGTTCCGACTCGACCATCCGAACGTGCCAACGTGGACTTGGACAAACCGCGTCGGATCGTCGAGATCTTATCTAGATAGAATTCTATGCAGGACAGCGGATAGGGATAGTGTAGGATGTCCACAATTTAAAATAGTCAGCTACACAGATCACAAATTTGTTACGTGTACGCTCGACTTAGATAAAACACATAGGCAGGGTCCCGGTTACTGGAACTGAACACGTCGCTGTTAGCGCGACAGGTTTACAGGAACCGGATTAGCGAGTTAATTAAGAGGGCGCTGACGGGAGCGGTCGTTAACAACCGCTGGTGGTACGCCCTGAAAATGGCAATAAAATCGGAATCAATTAGGTTTAGCAAGGAATTAGCGATAGAACGAAATAGAGTAGAGGGAGACTTAGTTAAGAAACTAGAAGAGGCACTTACCACTGGCAGCGCAACCAACGTGCTAGCTGCGAGGATGGCCCTCGACCAACACCTCAACGCCAAGCACGAAGTTGCGTCGTCAGAGCTAAAATGCGTGCCTTAAGGAACGAAGGGATTGAAGCTGCGCGAGAGGCCCGGTAGCGGAGGCGCAGCGTGGCAACAGATCAACCATTCGGTCTCTAATAGATCAACAGGGATGCAGTTTACTCGAACCCGAAAGGATGTGTGAGGCCTTTCAACAGCACTTTGCTCGACTGTTTGGTGCGAGTGGTGGGTCGGAACGAGGGATGGATTTCAGTGCCTACCTGACCGACCTGCCGCGGCTCTCGGCAAGAGAGGCGGAGTGTTGTGAAAGTTCCATCACAGCCGCTGACGTGTGGGATGCGATGGCGGCTGCGCGAGGGATAAGTCGCCTGGATTGGATGGTTTACCCTACGAGCTGTATTGTCGAATGCCAGACTTGTTTGGCGAACTCTTGGCATCAGTCTACTGCAACTGGCAACAAAACAGGAGATCCCCGGTTTCGTGAGCCGAGGTGCAGTGACGTTGCTGAAGAAAGACTCAAACAAGGGGAATTTTATAGATAATTTCAGGCCCATCACTCTGCTCAACGCAGATTTGAAAATTTTGGCCAAAGTAATAGCCGAGAGGTTGGCGCTTGTCATTGGTAAACTGGTCGACAGGGCGCAAACATGCGCCGTGCCGGGCAGAACCATACATGACAACCTCCATCTGATGCGCTACATTGTGGACAGGGTAGTTAAGGATCCTGGCATGGGTGGGGCGCTGATAAATTTGGATCAGTCTAAAGCCTTCGATAGGGTCGACCATCGGTACTTGGCGGCCGTCCTCAGGGCGGCTGGCTTCGGTCCCGTCTTCCGCGGTTGGATCGCTGCCTTGTATAGCGGCATCCGATCGGTGATTCGGGTAAACGGTCACCTGTCTAAACCGTTTGACATCACGCGTTCGGTCCGTCAGGGGTGTCCCCTGTCGGCGCTTCTGTATGTATTGACTCTCGAGCCGCTACTGCGGAAGCTGGCGACACTGAGGGGCATCCCACAGGAACTGGGTTGCGGGACGAGCGTGTCGGCATATGCGGACGATGTCACCGTCATAGTGTCGAGCTACCAGCACATCGAGCTGGTCGGCGAGACACTAAGAAAATATGAAACGGTGACGGGAGCAAAGATTAACCCGGAAAAGTCAGTGGGTTTGCTACTCGGCACCTGGAGAAGCAAGCCCATGCCGTCCGACTGCGGCTCAGTAGTGGGACGCTGGACGGACGGACCGTTTTAATTGCTCGGGGTCTGGTTCAGTCCGGACCTCCAAATGGATAAGAACTGGGACGAGATCACGAGTAGAGTGGTCGCTCTCAGCCAAACATGGGCCGAGAGAAAGCTGTCTCTAAAAGGCCGGGCGGAGGTGGCGAACGCGTACATCGCATCCGTCATCGATTACCGCCTGACCGTCGTACCTTGTCCCGACGCCACCATCACCAAACTGGAACGCATACTCTTCCGCTTCCTGTGGAAGGGTGGAGTTCCGATGGTGAGGAAGTCCATTTGCTGTCAACATCCGTTGAATGGAGGACTGGGCATGCCGTGGTTGATGATGCGCAGGCATGCGCTGAGACTGCGACATCTCTGAAATTCATCGACGACGGTGAACAGGTGTGGGCGCCGTTTGTGAGGCGCGACTTCCCGCAGCTCGTCTCACTGACCGAACTGCAAACGTGGATCAAAAAGAGACCGAAACTGGGCGATTGGCACCGAGAGTGTCGCCAAGCTCTACAGCAGCTCTGCCGACCGGGGTCAAACTTGTGCAACTTCCAAACGACTAAAGCGTTCTATAGAGGACTTGTGGAGGGGAGGTCCGACGATACACTCGGGGCAAACCTGGGCGTCGACGAGGAATTCCTAACCCGCCTGTTCAGGACGACGTTCGGGCCGGGGCCTATGGATAACTTCCAGAAATCCCTGGCTTGGCAGTGCTATCGAGACGCACTACCTGTTCGAGAGAAGAGCTACAGACACGGTTCGAAAACCATCACCGGACCGACCTGCCCGAGATGCGGTCAGAGCGACGAAACCGTTCTGCACGCACTCGTGCAGTGTCCAGATATTTCAGAGCTGTGGTCCTTCGTCGAACAGCTGTTGTCACGTGTAGGTCAGGCTCGCCTATCGGCCGAGTCTATTGTGAATATTGTTCCACACCACCTTCCTTTAAACGGGAAGGGAAAACGGTTTTCGTTACGCTGATGGCTATGGCGAAAGAATGTGTGTGGTGGACGCGTTTGAAAGGACTGCAAACAACACCTTCCTCTCTGGTCAGTCTCTCGTCAACTTTTTCAAGTACCACTTGAAAAGGAGGATGAGAATAGAGAGGAAGGCTTTGTCGAACGAATGTTTTAATAAAAAGTGGGTAAAAGTGGCAAAAATGGTCAGTATGAAAGACGACACTATTTTAAGCATAAATCTGTAACCAAAAGAGACAACGAGAAGTAAGGCGACTTACTCATGTGTTCTTTTTCGAACTGCCTGAGGTGACCTTGGTCTTTTTTGTAGGTTTTTCTTTCCAAGACTACACCTAAACTGTGAACCTTATATATATATATATATTGCTTTTTTATACACCACACAACCCACAGATCCCTATTGATCAAACTTTTTTTTTTTTTTTTTTTTTTTTTTTCTTCTTGCCCCACCCATCCCACCACGAAAAGAAAAAATTCTACATTGTATTTCGTCCATTTTTATTCTGTGTTTAGCCCTGTGTGGCTACAATAAAAAGTTATCTATCTATCTATCTATCTATCTATCTATCTATCTATCTATCTATCTATCTATCTATCTCCGACCTGCCCGAGATGCGGTCAGAGCGACGAAACCGTTCTGCACGCACTCGTTCAGTGTCCAACAATTTCCGACCTGTGGGCTTATGTCGAACAACTGCTGTCACGTGTGGGACGAGTCGGTTTATCAGCTGAGTCTATCGTCAATATTGTCACGCCTCCTTCCTTCAAACGGGAAGGAAGAGCTATTTTCATCATCCTTGTGGCTATGGCGAAAGAATGTATCTGGTGGACGCGTCTGAAAGGATTGGAGACAAACACTTTCCTCTCTGGTCAATCTCTCATCAACTTCTTCAAGTACCACTTGAAAAGGAAAGTGAGAGTAGAGAGGCAAGTTTTGTCTAGCGAATGTTTTAAAAAAGATGGGTGAATGTAGCAAGAATGGCACGTATGAATGACGAAGCCACCTTGAGCATAGTCCTATGAACCCAGAAATCGAAAACAGAGAGTTGCTTATTTGCAAAAAAAAAAAAAAAAAAAAAGAAATATAAAATGTGACTTCATTGACCGAGGTTACCGTGGTCTTTTCCGCAGGCTTTTCTTTCCACGGGTAAACCTCACCTGTCCTCCCCTTTACACTTCATATTGACATTTCTGTGATAACGATCCCTATTGATAATTTTTTTTTTTTTTTTTTCCTCTCCCCCCCCCCCTTTTTTTTTTTTTTAACCCCCCTTATTTTTGTCCTCTTTCTCTCCTTTTACGATCCCTTTTGATCGAACCTCCCCCTTCCTTTTTTTTTTTTTTTTTTTTTTTTTTAATACCTTCAAAAGAAAAGCTCTACCTTGTAATTTGTTCTATCTGTGTGCAGCCCTGTGTGGCTAATAAAGAAACATATCTATCTATCTATCTATCCATCTATCTATCTATCTGTCTCTATCTATCTATCTATCTATCTGTCTATCTATCTATCTATCTATCTATCTATCTGTCTGTCTGTCTATCTATCTATCTATCTATCTATCTATCTATCTATCTGTCTGTCTGTCTGTCTGTCTGTCTGTCTGTCTGTCTGTCTGTATGTCTGTCTGTCTGTCTATCTGTCTATTTATCTATTTATCTATCTATCTATCTATCTATCTATCTATCTATCTATCTATCTATCTGTCTGTCTATCTATCTATCTATCTATCTATCTATCTATCTATCTATCTGTCTGTCTGTCTGTCTGTCTGTCTGTCTGTCTGTCTGTCTGTCTGTATGTCTGTCTGTCTGTCTATCTGTCTATTTATCTATTTATTTATCTATCTATATCTTCAGTCTCTTACAACTGAAATTGGATGTGTGTTTCTATATATATAGGCGCAGGTAGTAAGAAGTTTTCTTCCCAACGATATGGTTCCGAGTTGAGCCCCATCGTGTGACACCTTGGGAAAGTGTCATCTACTGTAGCCTCGGGTCGACCAAAGTCGCGTGAGTGGATTTGGTTGGCGGAAACTGAAAGAAGCCCGTCGTGGATAAATACATACATATATACATATATTATATATATATATATATATATATATATATATATACATATATATATAATATATATAAGTCCATCTGTCTTTCTTCTTTTGCTGGTGTCTCAAATTTAGGTTAAATCAGTGTTTCTCAAAAGGGAGGCCTATGGGACGGTCGGACAAGCTATTCTGAGAAAATTTGGTTTAATGTTCGACAACTCAGCACCGTCCATTGGACTGGGGGCGTTTTGCTCGTATATATGTATATATAATATATATATATATATATATATATATAATATATATATATACACTAATTCCAACAAATAAATCTTTTGCACTGATTTACTTTTTCTTCCAAGACAATACAACATACCTTTATTTCCTGTGATCGGCTCCATCTTATAATCATACAGGTAAATATTCAACAAAATAAATTTACTAAAAGTTTTCTTGTCAACTTGGTATCCAATATGCATATCTGGCATTTTCGACAACATACACAGCCTTGCTCATTCGTGAGGAGAAACTCGAGTAAACTGTCATTTTATGATTTATTAAACAAGTATGTATGTATATATGTAAGCTACATATATATATATATATATATATATATATATATATATATATTTATATAATATTTATAAACACAAACACACACACATAAATACATACGCATACACACCCACATACATACACGACCGTGGACAAATGGAAAGCAAAGCTGACTTCACCAAGATTTCAACTCAGAACGTAAAAAGCCGGAATAAAATGCCGTAGACCATTTTTTCGGACGCTCGAACGATTCTGCCAGCTTGCCAAATAAGGAATAAGCATGTTGCTAATTTGGGAACCAAACCAACAAGTTTGAGGTGAGCGTTAGTCTATATCATTGACCAGTACTCGTGTGGGACATTATTTTATTGATCTGAAGGCGGCGAGCTGGCAGAATTGTTAACAGGCCAGGCGAAAAGCTTAGCTGTATTTCGTCTGTCTTTAAGTTCTGAGTTCAAATTCCGCCGAGGTCGACTTTCTCTGTCATCCTTTCGGGATCGATTAAATAAGTACCAGTTACGCACTGGGTTCGATATAAT
Source organism: Octopus sinensis (assembly GCF_006345805.1). NCBI lineage: Eukaryota > Metazoa > Mollusca > Cephalopoda > Octopoda > Octopodidae > Octopus > Octopus sinensis. The sequence goes on along the minus strand of NC_043006.1, from coordinate 100,811,258 downwards.
CGAATTAATCCGTTTGTCTATCCTTGTTTGTCCCCTCTGTGTTTGTCCCATCTGTGTTTAGCCCCTTGTGGGTAGTAAAGAAATAGGTATTTCGTCTGCCGCTACGTTCTGAGTTTAAATTCCGCCGAGGTCGACTTTTCCTTTCATCCTTTCGGGATCGAAAAATTAAATACCAGTAAATCACTGGGGTCGATCTAATCGACTTATTCCCCTCCCCTTTGTGCTGATAGAAGAAAGGATTATTTTATCGATTTGGAAGGATGAAAGCAAAATTGACCTTAGTGAAATTTGAACTCTGAATGTAAAGTAGTAACATCGTAAGGCACTTTTCTGATGCCTTGACGATTCGGCCAGTTCGTCACCGAAACGGTGCAGTCTTCCTCAGCGGTTAGTACTTTACGGTAATAGGAAATTTTTATTGAATATGAAATTAATTGTAAATGTTTTAAATCACAAAAGATCATGCTACAGGAGATATGAGTTTATTACTTGTTGATTGTTGTTGCTGTCCTTTCCTTTCATCGTTGCGCAGGGCCATGCTAATCTTCTCTGTATCGTTCCAATTTTAGTATATCTACTGCCGAAGCAAGTACTGTTGTTGCTATTGTTCCTGTTCCAACGTCTGCTCTGATGAAGCAAACCCTTTTATGGTCAAAGGTGTTCCGGTCATAATCCTCGTTTCGTTCTTCAAACATTAGTATCTCTTGTATTTGCTAATTTTTAATTGTCTCAGTCATTAGACTGTAGCCATACTGGAGCACCAATTTTAGGATTTAGTCATACAAATCGAACCCAGTACTTATTTCTAAGTCTGGTACATATTCTATCATTCTCTATGCCGAGCCGCTAAGTTACCCAAGCAAAAACAAACCAACACCGGTTTAAGAGGTGACGGTGGCCAAACACACGCGTACATATAGGTCGGTCTTTTACATAGTTTCTCTCTACTAAATTTCCGGAGCCCAAATTCCACACAGTGGGACTGCACCCGAAACTAAGTTGTTGCAAAGATAGCTTCTTAACCAAACATTACTCAATGTGTTCTTTAATGACATTATCGTGTGATTGTAGGGAAGATTTGGCTGTTATGTCTGGCTCCCTCAAGACGCTTTACACCAAGGTTGTTGTCGTTATTGTTATTGATGTTTTTGATTAGCACTGAGTCAGCCCTGACCGATCAGGCGAATGGCCAAAATCACCCCAGCCTTGAACATTCCATCTCTTATTTGCTTAAAGAGTTTCTAGAATCACATTAAACGATATCACCCTTTATATAAGACGGTGTGGGGGGGGACTTGAGGGAAAATTGGCTGCTATTTAATCAGGTCGATGCTCTGTACCTATTGTGGTTATACTATTTGGCGTCGAATCTGCTTTTCAATATTTTCTTTAGATTCTTTCAATAGCCAGAAATAGAAGACATCACTTGCAGAAAACTTACAAACAAAGAATTTGGCAAGTTACTTAATCGGTCAGTATAAAATCCCATGCCCGCTCCCTCTGCTTCTCTCCTCCTCTCTCTCTCTCTCTCTCTATCTATCTATCTATCCATTTGTCTCACATACACTGTTGCCAACTTGCCAATCTGAAATACACACTCACACACACATGCGTGAATACATGCATACATACATATAAACATACATATACACAATTTGAGCGATTGAGCATGTGTGTATGTACATATATGTGTTTGTATGCATATGTGTGTGTAAGTTTTTATGATATTAAGAATAGACAAAGTGTATTGAATAGTTTTTATTAATTTATTATTTTTTTCATAGCGATAAACTTATTGTTTCAAATATCACGCAGTCGCGCACACTCATTCCTACTCACATATTCATGCACACTCACATATAATTATATTCCCAGACAGGCACATGTGTTTACATATAAGTACATATACACATGTATACATATGATACAAAGAGAGGAGCTGGCTTTGTTATGAGTTCTAAACTTCAGATTGAAGTGTTGGCGGAACATCATGATGTAGAGCATGTTTGGAGAATTTAGGTCTCATAAAACTCTTCATCTTTTACCAGGCCGGACCAGACCTGATTTCTTCAAGAGAACTACATAAAAAGAGAGATAAAAAAAGGAAAAAGATAAAAAAGAGAAGAAACAGCTTTGTACCAGACTGCCAATTTATTTATCAACTCCTTAGGGAGGAAATGCAGGGTTGCCGTTAATGGGGTTTGAACTCTGCGAACTAGACTGAGTACTACAAGTACGACTAGAGGGAGCAGAAATACATAAAACAAACAATAAACCACCTCGCTTTATCGTTTGTTATGTATATTATCATATAAGTGCGTTTGGCGATAAAAGGAGGCCTTCGTCTCCTTTGATCACCATTCAGTAATACATGAACTTCTCAACACTATCTTAATCAAAAACTCAAAACGTTGGCTACCAAGCAGCTTTTCATGTCGCCTGTATAAAACAACACTAACGTTGCAATTTCTAGAACAAAGCACAAAAGAATCTGTTTTTTTTTTGTTTTTACAATCGCTGGTTTTAAAATCTACATGCGCAACCTTCTCATATTTACTCAAACTATGCACAATGCCTGACATGCAGAAGCTGTTACAATAATTTCCTGCTACTATTCTCCAAACTGAGCTGCACAACTACTCCAAATCTTCATAATTCCTAGAGAAAACTAGTTCCAAAGCAATAATCTGAAAATGACTATCTGGCCCATCTAATTCTCCTTTCTTATAAAGAAGTCTAATTGACCCAATTACCACTCTTAATGATATAAGCATATGACATATAAACATATGCTAACACAAAATTCATCACCACGAAAACATTGAAAACATGCATAGAACATGTATCTTCTACCAAGCTTTCAGGTTGGAGCTATCCTGTTATCTGAAATTAGATAAGCTGAAAATGTCTGGAAGCTTGTTTGATGAATTGTATAGGCTCTGTAATAGTAAATCTAAAATCCTTTGACAAGTCTAATACCTCCATACGCCCCTTGGATGGTTTTATAATAGTCACTCTTCTGCAAGGATTCAGGAAAAAGCCTTCAACTTTAATAGCTTGTGGCAGCAATCCCTACTTTAGCACCCCGCTGCGATATAGTTTGTCTTCTCTGTGTCTTTAAGCTTCTGAAAATGTCATCGTTGATCCTCTTCTGGAAAGCTGAAACAAAAGTGTTAAACCAAACCTCGTATTTCGACACGTACTTATGTTAGCAAATTTGTTTCGATGAAAAGTTACCAAAACTCCGAACTAATTAGATGAGACTGTAGCAGCACATTTAGTTAGAAGTTTTATTATATCTGCTGACTCACTGCCTTAACAAATTTCTTTAAAATTGAAAAATATATTTTGGTTCATGTTTTTCTTGAATACATGAGTTTCTTGTTTTAATGTTTCTGATTTCAATTTTAAACTAATAAAGAAACACGAAATTTTATTTATTCTGTGACAAATTATTATTTTCTGGTATAAAAATAAATAAACTTCCTTTTAGACTTTGGAATACTTTATTCAATTTCTTTTTCCTTTAAATAATTTATATTGAATATTCCGTTCTAAATTGATTTGTTTTTAGATATATTCATCTTTCACTGTTTACAAGTCTAAATATTAATATCTTACACTTAATACAAAACTCTAAAACAACTTCGTAAATCCTTACTTTGATTTGTTGAAGACACATCATTATTCTCTTTGAATTATGTTAAATCAAAAACGATAATTTTGGAGCAGAACTATATAAATAACATAAATATATATCAAAACAACTTGCAAATATCAAATGTGGATAAATATTAGAGTATTAAATTATAGAATTACTTGTAAATAATCAAGAAAGATATTGGAATTCTGTCATTTTTCATGAAATATATTTAAAAAAAGAGAAATGTTTGTGTAAAATGGTTGATTCTATTCTCTTAGTAGATTTGCTCTAAATGTCATCCATATTGAAACATTGAAAAATCACAAAGTAAATTTCAATTTATATTTTATATGAAGGGGGAAAATTTGTTTACAACGCTACTTTTTCAAACTTGTTCTTTTAATGATGGTAACTCCAAGACATATATCTAAATTAGCGTCTCTTACTAGTGAATTTTCTTTTACAGTTTTCAGAAAATTATTTTTTATGCTATCAATAATTTGTATTGCATATCTGATAATCTTGCGGCACTGTTAGACGTTAATCATAGCACGTCACTTGAAATTGTCTAAGAGAGCCATACGATCAATGCAATTTTAAATGGATGATGAACGATAAATCTACCCTTGGACATGATGCAAATCTCTCGCAAGTAATCATACGAGTGAAACCTGAGTCTTACAGTTCTATATTTAAGATATGTGGAATTATGTACATTATTTACATTATTTACATTTGACGGATATTTGTCCTCATCTTGTTTGTTGTTAACACAACGTTTCGGCTAATATACCCTCCAGTGTTCATCAGGTGTCGTGGGGAAATTTAGAACCTGGGTTCTCATTCATAAAGTATTTTTCATATTATTATTATTCAGTAGTTTTATTTTTTATAGCGTGCTTTCACTTCACTACCGAGCGCAGCTCTGTGTGCCTTGGGTATGTGCTGTGATTTGTTCTGATGTTCTGATGGTTATTGTATGGAAAGTGTTCTGCGTAGGATGTGTGCAGTGCGTAGTAGTGCAATTTTCTGTATGTTATATGTGTTTGTAAGTCCTGGTGTTTTTGTTATGTATTTGTCTGAATATTTTTTTATCATGCCTAATGCACCTACTATGATAGGAATTGTTTCTGTTTTTAGATTCCACATTCTGGTTACCTCCATTTCCAGGTCTTAGTATTTTGAAAGTTTCTCCATTTCTTTTAGAGACACGTTGTCATCTGCCGGTATTGGTACATCAATTAGAAAGCATTTTTTTCCTTCATGGTCTCTGACAACTATATCTGGTCTGTTGGCCTTAATTTCTCTATCTGTGTGTATCGGCATATCCCAGAGTATGGATGCTTTCTCATTTTCTGTGATCTTTTCTGGTGTGTGCCTATACCATCTTTTTTCTGTTGTTATTCCATAATGTTGGCATAGCTTCCAGTGTATGTAGGTTCCACCTCTGTCATGTCTGTGAATATATTCTTTCTTAGCCAGGACTGGGCAGCCAGAGATAATATGATTTATTGTTTCTTGTCCATCTCCACATATTCTGCAGTTACTTGTTATATTTCTTTTTATTACATGTTTTTGGTAATTTCTGGTGGGGAGGCTTTGGTCTTGTGCTGCAATTAAAAATCCCTCTGTCTCTGCTTTGAGTCCTGAGCTTCTCAACCATTGCTGGGATTTTTCTTTGTCTATTTCTTTTGCAGTTAGTTTAGTCCAGTATTTATTATTATTATTATAATAATAATAATAATAATAATAATTATTATTATTATTATTGAGTGAGAGAGCAGTGCATGCCATCAAAGTGACACTGGGGTAAAATATACGAAGCCCAGCATACCCATCATGACTACCCGTCTGATAAGGGTACACCAGGCACATGCATCACAACCATATGTGCGCGACATGGTGATCTCATATCAAGATAAACAGCACGTGACCTTGCAGGTGGGGCCCAGTTAGAATTTTCTTCAGGTCGAGTAGCCCATCCTGCTGAAAAGGTCCCTGAATAAGGGTTGCTTTACGATGTTGAACAAAACACCTATGTTTCCAGAGGTCAATTATTCAAACTCCAAAGAATCCCTCTCAACACATGGCTATGATGCTCCCCTACTACTTCTGCTCGTGATCAGAGATGCACGTATTGTCAGCCACTAAGGGACATGCTCAACTGGTTAAGGTCAAACAACTGACAAGCAAATCTGTGGTATTGAGCAGAATATTTGCTGTAGCCCATCTTTTATACCAAGACAAAACAATGTACATGATGACACTTCCAATCAGTTAAAATCAGAAGCCATGCGAGCCACTGCCTGGTACTGCATCAGGGCATTTATTATTATTATTATTATTATTATTATTATTATTATTATTATTATTAGCATCGCTAACAATCATGAGAAAAGTACAAGTAATAATATCAAGTACTTTAATCTCTAAACTAAGATGAGAGAAGTAACTGGACCAGAGAGAGGTGAGCATCGCTGACTCTCATGAGAAAAGTACAGACAACTCATGAACTTAGGGGAATTACAACACTTTGTTCCTGACAAATTAGGGATAGCTGTGAATAGAATGGATTCGCTCTTCGTGCAGATTCCCTCATTTGAGGAGGAATCAGAATTGGAAATGTAAACTTAACTATACGAGTGAGTCAAAGATGTCGAGTTAATAATACGCATTTCGAAGGAGACAATGTGGGGCCTGCTTGTTAGCAGGAAGTGGAGTGTGAAGTCAGACTGGAATGAATAACATATTGAATAGTTTCTGGTTTTGGGTAAAAGAAAATAGAGGAGGATCAGTTAACTATGATTTTATTCAACATATTTAATCTCAGATTTCCATACAGTTTTTTTAACCCCTGTAAAGTAACTCGGAAGGTTGGGTCTCCACCCAAACCTTTCGCGACACCCTTAAAGCCAAGAACTTTCAACACCCCACGTAATTTTACACTACATCTAAGGTATTTTTCGATGTTGTTGTTGTTGTTGTTATTATTATTATTGTTATTATTATTATTGTTATTATTATTATTATTATTCAGTTTAATGCCTGGAATCGAACTTTGAATCTTGGGGTTAGTACCCCGCGCTCTTAATCACTACGCTATATGCCCGTATATGCCTGTGGTGTCGCGAAAGGTTTGGATGGAGACCCAACCTTCCGAGTTATTTTACAGGGATTAAAAAAAAACTGTATGGAAATCTGAGATTAAATATGTTGAATAAAATCATAGTTAACTGATCCTCCTCTATTTTCTTTTACCCAAAACCAGAAACTATTCAATATGTTATTCATTCCAGTCTGACTTCACACTCCACTTCCTGCTAACAAGCAGGCCCCACATTGTCTCCTTCGAAATGCGTATTATTAACTCGATATCTTTGACTCACTCGTATAGTTAAGTTTACATTTCCAATTCTGATTCCTCCTCAAATGAGGGAATCTGCACGAAGAGCGAATCCATTCTATTCACAGCTATCCCTAATTTGTCAGGAACAAAGTGTTGTAATTCCCCTAAGTTCATGAGTTGTCTGTACTTTTCTCATGAGAGTCAGCGATGCTCACCTCTCTCTGGCACAGCTACTTCTCTCATCTTAGTTTAGAGGTTAAAGTACTTGATATTACAAGCACTGTATACCTGTTAATCTTGTATCTCATTCATATTCCAGAAAACTCACTGATGTTCTTATAGTTTTAATCTCCTCCTCATCTCTAAATGCATGTTCTATTTAGATATTACCTGTTGTGCTCTTAAGTTTGTCGTTTAATTGTTGCTTTCTTGCATCTTACATAGTACTAAAGATTCTTCCTAATTTGCTTTTGAAACACAGGATATTTTATCATTAGTTCGATTTTGGATAAATTTACGCTCATTAGCTCAGATACCAACGAATTTTTGATCTATGAAGAAGAACAACATTGAGTCTGTCAAAGCATCTAGATTGCTTTGGCTGAAAAGTGGTGATCAGTGTGTTTAGTATAATGCTAGTTGGACGCTGGTCGAGGCTTGATCAAACTAGGTTGTGTCGCGTTGGGGAGGATGTATGATGCAAGACCCGTATGTCCAGGATACAGCACGCGCGATGTTTTAAGTATTGTATCTGTCAAACTGAGTATCCCTTAGATTAGGTTCTACCCATATATTTACCTTACCAAAGTACGTAATTAGGCAGAAATGGTTGATATATAAATACAAAAATATAATCTGAAACCTCTGGAAAAGCCACCGACTGTCACCGAATGGAAAGTATTTGCTTCTAAGTATAACATTCACAAGATGAATATTAAAAGAACAAAGTATGTCATTGTGCAATGCATGGTCAGAAGCGGGCCTCCAATTGCTTTAAATTCAACTTAACCTTCCAATTTTCTGCCATAATGATTCTGACAAGACTAAGTCCTCCTTTTCATCGCTCCTCAATTCATAGGTATCTGGATGCAATACTCAAGTAAATTAAGCTAAGCTATTCTCTGCCTACTTTCACTTTGCATATTAAGCCACTACATTCATTTCCTGCATTATAACTGTCGACCAAATCACCATCAAAATTACTTTCAACTGCATACACTCTCTTTCTGTCACCAACTTCTCATTCTATAACGATTGTTACAACTACTGGATATAGATTTATTCGAAATAGTACATGTTTGTGCTTCCCTGGAGTGTGTGTTACATATCCGAGTGTAAGTATAAGTATAAAACTCTTATGTACTGGATCATATTCAAAGAAAATACCATCTCTCAGGTCTTTAGACTATCACTTAACTAATACTGTTCAACCAATTGACTGTAAGCAAACTATGCCTTCAGCCGATACATTTCACCAATTTCACTTTGTTTTCTGCTCTTTTGAACCTTTTCCCTATATACTGCTTGTAACTATTTACACATATTTCTTGTACTTCTCCAGATCAACCATTCCATTTTCCACCTACAGAACTTTTACTCGATATTATACCTGATGCACTTTCCTCTCAACTGCATCTCTAGAACCTCTATATTTTCACTTAGATAACCCTAACCTCGATAATTGATTTTCACAAGTTCAAAACTATTATTTAACGACAAGTTTAGGGGTGGAATGCAAGCGCCAGTCATCCTTGCAGCATAAAGGGCTCTGATAAAATCACCCAAATACTTTGTAGTGGTATTTATACAGGATCAGAAATGGTTCCTGTCAAAAACATCACCCATTGCTTTTGTCTACTATATTCCACTCACACGGTAGTGAATGATCTGATGATATTGGTGGAAGAAGCTTACTGAAGTCGCAGTACAGGAGAATTGAACCTGAAATCATGAAGTCATGAAGCGAACTTTTGAACTGCACCAGCCACGACTGAAACTTACATTAGTGAATAATCTCCATTTCTTTGAGAAGCCAGTGTGACTTGATATCCTGTTTTATATTAAATTATGTATAAAAACACATAAAACGAAGCACCTAAAGCTGATTTCAGTTTGTGGCCTGCCTGGAGCAATAATCAACATATTTTATGTTTCCGATAGGAGTATTAAATAAATTCTATGTAAGTTACCTAATAGGTAAATGTCACTGTATGGCGTCCTGACAATGATTACTGGCGTGAATCTCATGTCTGCTTATGAAGAGACACATCTTGTAGTGACGCAGGGTGCAATATTGATTTGTAACTTTATCACAAGGCCACACACGAGATTGACGGATTAAATGCTTCTCAATATTTAGTAGACTCTCACTACATTCTAAGTTCACACCTTCCCCAATTTGACCTTGTTTATTATCTCAGGAAGATTCTTTAAATAAGTACCCATAATATATTATGCTTGGTGCAATCACTTAAACCCTTGCCAACAATTTCGGGATCTTGTGTCAATATAAGGAATCTTTATTCACATGAATATTTGAACATACTTTATTCTGTGACGTGCCTAAAGCATATGTGTGAGTGAAGATAGATGTGAAATTAAGAATATACTTGAAAAAGGTTAATACTACTGAGATTTTGACATGTAGATATTAAAATGCCTGAATCAACTGGATTTTGTGACCCATGACGGCAGCACGATTTGCAAAACAAAATCAACACGTATGTTGAAAATCACATCATGATCCTAATGCTTTTGGTGCCTTTGTCGTTGTGAGCAGGCACAGGCCTTCTTTGTTTGTCCATCATTGACTCAACAAAACATTGGGGACATCACAGTGGGAGAAGGAAAGAGCTGCACTAGTAGTTGGTTGATACTCATATTCAACTGAGTAGATACAAGGGATGTGCCTTGCTCGTAGATTCAGCGCACTGTCTCATTTGGGAATCGAATCTAAAATTTTATGGTTGTGAGCCCCACACATTCTAATTACTAAACACCTTTATAATTAGTATACGACATAATATACATATTTAAAAAATTAGAAGAAATAAAATGTTATAAAATTACAAAGATAATGGAAGTAAAACAGGGTCTAAAATAGCTGGTGGTTGACTCCATCTGCAACAGTTAATATGTTGAAGTTTGTGACTCTCAACAAGCTTCTATGACTTAAAAAGGAAATGAATTTAATTCTCCAGACTGTCTTTTCTTGGGAAACTTAGAAAGAGAAACAAAAAAACTCCCTTTGTGGCGAAGAGTCAGTTCTGAAACGTCAGATTCGTCCTCATCCGATGACACAGATTAAATGATACTCACAAACGTCACTGTAATCAGTAGAGACAGTATTGAGTAGTCCATACCAAGATACTCTTGAAGAAATACAAACCTATACTATAAGGAGTATAGACAGTATGGAGAAGTCCCTAACAACCCAGTGTTAATTAGCTTCTAACATGTACTATAGCCGTATAGACAACATGAAGTAGACTTTGGCATATATTAACTAATGACTAACATACTATAATAAGTAGAGGCAAAATATAATAGTCCATAGCAACCTACTATCGCTTAGATATTAACACAGTATAATCAATATAGACAGCATCGAATAGCCCTGAGCAAGCTACTATTAACTGACTACTTACATAAACTATAAACAATAGAAAGAGTACAGAGTAGTTCAAAACAACCTGCTATTTAGTAATGTTGCATATACAAAAACTGAAAAATATGAAAACACCAACACTAGACGCATCAAATGAGCAGTCGGAGAATTGCGCAGCGATTTGGTCAGGACTAACAATGGTTCAAGCATATTAACATCTTAAACTGTGAGTCTTCCGTCTGTCAAGAGATGACATAACAGCACATGTACGCGCAAACATTTTTGCTTTTGTTGGAGGCGCTCAGTTGTTTATTCTTGAAAGCTTTCCCTTTCCATGCCACTGATATTTCAACGAGCGACTGGCTGCCTACACAGATGTTCACCACTTGTTGCGAGTGTTGCTGTCAGAACGCCAAGAGGCGCGATGGATACTGCAAGGTATCTCATCCAATGCACTAACAGTCCCATCAATCCACAGCTCTGGACAGTTATCTTCTTATCATGGAAAGGAATGAAGTCTAAAGTTGATGTCGGTGAAATCTGAACGCAAAGACTAGGAACAAATACTGCAAAGTATTGTATCCATGTGTCGAACTGATCACAAACCAACGAGAGATGAAGTGTTTTGCTCAAGAATGCAACGCGCCGCACGATCTAGGAATTGAAATCACGACCGCTAGGCTATGCACCCTCACATAATAATAGTAATGATAATAATAATAATAATAATAATAATAATAATAATAATAATAATAATAATAAATGACCACATCTCACTCCTCTGGAACTTCACCATTCAAACTGACAGGAAGATAGATGCAAATAGGCCAGACATTATATTGAAAGACTTCAGACAAAGAACATGCCTCCTCATTGATATGACTGTCCCAATCGATATAAACGTATCTGTCAAGACCTACCAAAAACTGAGCAAATATAAAGATCTTGAAATAGAAATCAGCAAAATGTGGAAGCTGAAGACTAAAACAATACCTGTTGTCATAGGTGCTCTGGGAATGATAGCGAAAGGGACTGATTGCTACCTAACTCAGATACCAGGAAACCCCAAAATGGCAGAAATTCAAAAGATAGTGCTCATGGGAACTGCTCATATCCTACGCAAAATACTTTATATGTAATCCCAAGGTTTAAAACAAACTTTTTTATTTATTTATAATTTTTTTTTATGTATTAGACATTCACTAGTACAACACCAAAAAAAAAAAAAAAACCCAAATATATGGCACAGAACTTCCAACCTGTTGTCTCTTGAGGTCTCTGGGTGAGACTTGGAGTCAACTTGTACAGACATAAAGCAAAAGTCAAACATAGAATAATAATAATAATAATAATGCGTCTTGGCATTCTGACAGCAACACCCGCAACAAGTGGTGAACATCTGTGTAGGCAGCCAGTCGCTCGTTGAAATATCAGTGGCATGGAAAGGGAAAGCTTTCAAGAATAAACAACTTTACCAGTTCGCCGCCGCATTATGTTTTTATTTTCCCAACTGCTTAATTTTGCTAGAATAAACTTTAGCACAAATAAAGTAAATGGCAACTTCTTAAACTACCAACTTGTAAATGCAATATAGCATTTTGATTTTTGTTATGGATAAACGAAAATATTCTCTTATGCAGGAAAAAGTATCATATATCAAATTGAATTTGATGTAAGGAGAAAAGCATATCTACAACTCAATGTAGACATAATATGTGCTGTGTCAGAAGGTTTTTTCTACCATGATTATATAAATAGAACATAAATTATTTCTTGAATATTTCTCTACTGATCTTTTGGCTTTAGTTATTATGAATTCTTTTATGACTGAACATGTTAACTATCAATTATTCATAAATAAGAAAATGTCTAGAGAATTAATTTAGGTAACCTCCCTTATCTTCTTACTTCGGTAATAGAAAAATCATGTAGTCGACATGCCTGTTCAATAATGCATGAGCGAACGTTACTTTTATTGACTGCAAATTTTGACAGACTTGTTGTTTATAAAACAAGGCACAAATGAACTTATTTCCCCTCTATCAACATGGTAAGCATATTTAATGTATGAATCTACAGTAGCTTTTATTTCTAATATTATTTATAATGCAGGAAACTGTCTTACTGACTTATAAAATACAGAAGTGCTAAGTAAATAAAAATAAAAATATATAACAAAATAGATAAATAAATGAAGAATAGATAATAATGATAATAATAATATAATATAATAATATAATATAATAATAATAATAATAATAATAATAAGATGATGATGATAATAATAATGATGATGATGATGATAATAATAATAATAATAATAATAATATAATAATAATAATGATAAAAATACTAATAATAATAATAATAATAATAATAGTAATAATAATAATAATAGTAATAATGATAATAATAATAATAATAATGATAAAAATAATAATAATAATAATAATATAATAATAATAAAATAATAATAATAATAATAATAATAATATAATAATAATAATAATAATAATAGTAATAATAATAATAATAGTAATAATGATAATAATATAATAATAATAATAATAATGATAAAAATAATAATAATAATATAATAATAATAATAGAATAATAATAATAATAATAATAATAATAATATAATAATAATAATAATAATAATAATAGTAGTAATAATAATAATAATAATAATAATAATAATAATAATAATAATAATAATGATGATGATAATAATAATAATAATAATAATAATATGCCCTGATGCAGTACCAGGCAGTGGCCCTCATGGCTTCTGATCTTAACTGATTGGAAGTGTTATCATGTACATTGTTTTGTCTTGGTATAAAATATGGGCTACAGCAAATATTCTGCTCAATACCACAGATTTGCTTGTCAGTTGTTTGACCTTAACCAGTTGAGCTTGTCCCTTAGTGGCTGACAATATGTGCATCTCTGATCACGAGCAGAAGTAGTGGGGGAGCATCATAGCCATGTGTTGAGAGGGATTCTTTGGGGTTTGAATAATTCACCTCTGGAAACATGGGTGGTTCTTTCAACATCCTTAAACAACCCTTATTCAGGGACCTTTTGAGCGGGATGGGCTACTCAACCTGAAGAAAATTCAATTCTAACTGGGCCGCACCTGCAAGGTCATGTGCTGTTTATCTTGATATGAGATCACCATGTCGCGCACATATGGTTGTGATGCATGTGCCACACATGCATACATATAAACATATACCACCACATTCACATACATCTAAGTAAATCTAATTTATCTAGATATAACCACCAAGTCACCCACAACTGTTCAGCTGGTCATTAGGAATAAATTATAATAATAAATAAAAAGTTACTACACTCATACACACAATAAATACGAATTGATGTATGGGTGGATGATGAAAAACTGGAAAAGATTGAGAAGTACAAGTCACAACATGATCAGATTGCATGAATGTGGAAGCACTCCGTCGGTTACGACGATGAGGGTTCCGGTTGATCCGATCAACGGAACAGCCTGCTCGTGAAATTAAAGTGTAAGTGG
>NC_043006.1:100789615-100792115 GCF_006345805.1 Octopus sinensis | reverse complement strand
CCGTCATGCCGATTCTAACTGCTCGCCATCATTAATCATTGCAAAATTTGGGCACAAAGCCAGATATTTTTAGGGACAAGGGTTTAGTGAATTATATCGACTCATTTGGTTCGTACTTTTTATAGAACTAGACTAGTAAAAGGTAACGTCGACTCTCGAGCATGGCCCTTATTTGCTGACGATATGTGCATTTCTAATCACGAGCAGGAGTAGTTGGGGAGCATCATAGCCAGGTGTTGAGAGGGATTCTTTGGGGTTTGAATAAATCACCTTTGGAAACATGGGCGTTTCGTTCATCATCCCTAAAAATCCTTATTTTGAGCGGAATGGGCTGAAGAAAATCATAGCTGGGCCTTGCCTGCAAGGGCATGCGCTGTTTATCTTGATGTTGTGAGCTGACTATGTCGAGCACATATGGTTGTGATGCATGTGCCTGGTGTACCCTTATCAGACGGGAAGTCATGATGGGTATATTGGGCTTCGTATATTTGTACCCCTGTGTCACTTTGATTGTATGTATTGCTCTCTCGCTTAAGAATTATAATAATGATGATGACAATGATGACGACGACGACGACGACGACGACGACGACAACAACAACAACAACAACAACAACAACAACAACAAAAACAACAACAACAACAACAACAACACAATAATAATAATAATAATAATAATATAATGATAACGATAATAATAATAATAATAATAATAATAATAATAATAATAATAATAATAATAACAACAATAATAATAATAATATAATAATAATAATGATAACGATAATAATAATAATAATATAATAATAATAATAATAAATAATAATAATAATAATATAAATGCCCTGATGCAGTACCAGGCAGAGGCTCTCATGGCTTCTGATCTAAACTGATTGGAAGTGTTATCATGTACATTGTTTTGTCTTGGTATAAAAGATGGGCTACAGCAAATATTCTGCTCAATACCACAGATTTGCTTGTCAGTTGTTTGACCTTAACCAGTTGAGCATGTCCCATAGTGGCTGACGATATGTGCATCTCTGATCACGAGCGGAAGTAGTGGGGGAGCATCATAGCTATGTGTTGAGAGGGATTCTTTGGGATTTGAATAGTTCACCTCTGGAAACATGGGTGGTTCTTTCAACATCCTTAAACAACCCTTATTCAGGGACCGTTTGAGCGGGATGGGCTACTCAACCTGAAGAAAATTCTAACTGGGCCCCACCTGCAAGGTCATGTGCTGTTTATCTTGATATGAGATCACCATGTCGCGCACATATGGTTGTGATGCATGTGCCTGGTGTACCTTTATCAGACGGGTAGTCATGATGGGTATATTGGGCTTCGTATACTTTACCCCAGTGTCACTTTGATGGCATGAACTGCTCTCTCACTCAATAATAATAATAATAATGATAACGATAATAATAATAATAATAATAATAATAATATAATAATAATAATAATAATAATAATAATAATAACGTCAACGATACATGCACTGAAAAAATGTACTATATATCCTCCGAAACTATATACAGGTTCCATTAGTCTGCTCTTAACCTCTGACTCATACACACTCATCTGAAGACGGAGACATAGTTTGTACGTTTGTGTAGACATGGAAACATACCTATGCACAAATATTACGCCCCAGTACACAAGTACACTTAGACAACCTAAAATATATAAAGCTACTGATAGATGTAGAAATTGTCTTCATAGAAATAGATAAATGATATTACTTTTGCCTTTACGTAGCTACATCTATGCATTTAAATTGTATCATTTGAGCTTGCAGCAATGCTACTAATTCCGCTGTAAATCTCTCTGAAAAATTCCATAAAGCAGTAAGAAGGACAATGCATATGAAATAATATAATAAACATGTCGAACCATTTACAAAGACATTCGTAATTTTCCCTTATAAAGTTTGTCTTTTATAGATTATTAAATTTTTAACATTTCTCCAAGGAATGTTTATTAAGGATAGTTCTATCGCAGACAATTCTAAAAATAGGAAAGAAAGAAAAATTCAATAAGAGGAATGCTTTGTGTTTTCTTAACAAAGAGACTTTGGAAATACTTATCTTAAAATACGTGAATGTTTATGGAAAAATTGCAATAGGAAATATTCAATATTCAATATAGAGCAGTCAAGAAAAATGTTCACACAACCATTAAAAGATAAAAAGCCAACGAGCGTGTCTTTAAGAGCCGACAGGGTATGCTAGAAATAGTAGGTAAATCTATTTTTGTTCATAGTTTACTATACTGAAATTGGGATAACATACTGAGTAATATGCTTTTTTTGTTTATTTTTCGTGATTCAGCTCTGAAGGAAGGGATCCGAACTCAGGTAAGTCGGATGTGATACACTATGCTCGAAATGGAAAAAAATTATGAGGAAAGATGGTCGCACCTGAAGTGTCTTTCACTATCAGTATTCTTGAACAGCTGGGCAGCTAACAACAACAACAACAACAACATCAACAACAAC
>NC_043006.1:100774615-100784615 GCF_006345805.1 Octopus sinensis | reverse complement strand
CTTGTTAGTATAGTTACTACTATTATCCAGATGGATAATAAAAAATCAAATTAAAGAAAAGACTATTGTCTATAAAGGACACAATCTAGAGAAAAAATAAGATTTGAACAAATGGAGGAAAGCACCTACGAAAAGTGGCTTGGTGCGACTATGAAAGGTATCTAACCAGAGGCGGTAAATTCGCCACAATAGAAGCAAGGTTCGAGTCAACGGAGCGTGCAAGGAAGTACCCGACTCGAACTTGCAAAGTGGAAATATTTTATTTTTCACCTTTATATCTGGGACGTAGGACGTCCCGGAAAAAATTTTAAATGCCCCCCCCCCCCCCCCCGAAGTAGAGGTAGGCTGGATTGTAGCCACACTTCTATACAAGAGGGAGGACAAGATACGATTGATCGAAATTACAAGAGACGGGCCTACAATTCCAGTCTGTTATATATTTTGAGTATTGTTATCACCAGCGATATCAAGATATAACTTTGTATTTTGTATTTTATGTGTAGATGTATATATATAGATGTACATGTAATATGTACACACATATATATACACATATATACATGCACTAGCACTATGACTCGGCAACGATGGGTCTTTAATGCTAGTATATATATATATGCATGTGTATATATATATATATATGTATATATATGTATGTATATATATATATTATATATATATATATATATATATATATATATATGTATTATATATATATATATATATATATATTATATATATATATATATATATATATTATATATATAATTATATATATACATAATAATTATAAGGGTACATTAAAGTGTCTACCAACTAGAAATAAGAGCCAAAACACCTATTTGGTCCAAATAAGTGTTTAGAATCTTATTTCTAGCGGGTAGACACTTTAATGTGTGCTTATGATTAATATAATCTTAATTCTTTAGTTATAAAATACTATTTTTTAGGCCTACAGCGACCTATATTAATGTTTCTGTTATTATCTACTATTTATATTGCTTTCGATAATAACAGCAATTTTAATATCTTTCACACACATATATATATATGTGTGTCTGTGTGTGTATGTATATATATATATATATGCGTATACATGTAAGTATGTACGTATAAGTATGTTTATATGAATATATATATATTATTTATAATATATATATATATGTATATATATATATATATATATGTACATATGTATGCATAATTGCATATATTTACATACATATATACTCACACATATATATGTATACATACACATATGTATATATATATATATATACAGATATAGATATATATATATATACATACATACACATGCATATAAATATGTGTGTATGTGTATGTGTGTGTGCGTCTGTTGAGTGTGTGTGCATGCGAAAGATGTCTAGAATGTTGTTTTATTTCATGGAATAAAAGTATAGAGAAGGTAAAAAAATTCAGAAACCTACTCAATCGTATAAATGAAAATGTACAATTCATCTTAAAATATATCCAAGCTCAGCTTCTATTTATTTATACAGAAATAAAGTCAAACATGTGCGATAAACCATGGGACTCCAAACAATATCCGCTTCTCAATTCGTGCTACGCGAGAAACATCAAAGTAAACGTCTCTTATTATAAATTTTAGCCACAACGATCCGAACTTTTGTAATGATAGATGAATGAAGGAAATGAAAAAGGAATGATTGTAGCCTGTCGCCTGTGCGTATGCATTTTCTTTATTGTCGCAACAGTCAAACACAAATGAACTCTGACAGCCGACGCATTTCTTCTGACCCTCTCTTTCAATCCTATAACAAAGCATCACGACTATGTCAGAAACAGTTTCTCTTTATATCGCACAGAACAAGAAACATAATCACGAAATAACAACCGTGGAGTGTTTTTTTAGGGGCGGGCGGGGGGGTGGTGTTCTGGATTCTGTATAACCATCCAAATTAGGGACGTTTCAGTTATGTTGTTCTATATTATTCTCATCATAGTTTTTCGTCTTTCTAACTGATTTATTAGAACTTACAATTGTTTGGCCGTCTGTATTTGACTATGCTTGTCATAACAGCTTTCGTATCGTCTGATACTCATACCGTTTGTTTGTTTTCCCTATGTTGTTTTTACGCGCCAATTATAAGCAGTTTAACGCTTAACAACGGTATTCTATTGCCTACGTTTCTGCAATAGAGTAATTCATTATTTTCTCATGCATGTATGTTCAATATTCATTACACACAGACACATAATTTATGCTCTTTGATCATTCATAGGCATGTTTTTCTCTGTTCTATAATACTACGCTTACCATACTTGAAATAATTTAATTCTTCTTTGACGCCTATTGAACAAGAAACTCCTTTGCTTTTCTATTTTGGCTATTCACGATTCTGTGAAATTCTTTGGAAATGGATTGCACGGAATACCAAAAATTCTTACAATTTTTGTTGTATTAAAAATGTATTTATTTCCATGTTTTTCATCGAAATTAGTTCCATTATGTAAATTACATTTTCCTGTAACATTTTTTTACCTTTTTTAAAAGACGCGTTCCTCTTAATCTCAGCATTTTAGAGGTTCAGTCGATATGATATATTTTCATAGAGAGGCTAAATATATATATACTTATTAAAATGTTGTATACAATTCCTAAGGCGTAGGAGTGATCGTGTGGTAAGTAACTTGCGTATGAACTACATGGTTCCGGGTTCAGTCCCACTGTGTGGCACCTTGGTCCAGTTTCTTCTACTGTAGCCTCGGGGCGACCAAAGACTTGTGAGTGGATTTGGTAGTCGGAAACTGAAAGACGCCCGTCGTAATTATATGTATATATATATATATATATATATATATATATTACGTATAATTACGACGGGCGTCTTTCAGTTTCCGTCTACCAAATCCACTCACAAGGCTTTGGTCGGCCCGCGGCTATAGTGGAAGACACTTGCCCAAGGTGTCACGCAATGGGCCTGAACCCGAAACCATGTAGTTATATATATATATATATATATATATATATATATATATATATAATATATATATATATATATATATATATATAAGTGTGTGTGTGTATGTTTTGCTCGACTAAAAGCAGTGCTCCAGCATGGCCATAGTCAAATGACTGAAACAAGTAAAAGAGTAAAAGAGAGTATATAATTGTATATACATTCTGCTGATATATATATATATATATATATAGATAGATAGATAGATAATATATATATATACATATATATATATATGTGTGTGTGTGTGTGTGGTGTGTGTGCATATATGGGTATAGAACGTCACCAACAGTAAACAGCCTGAAATACTAAAACAAATGTGTTCAATATGTAAAGAACGAGAGAAACAAATGGAAAACAGGACAAGCAACAGAAAGAACGACTCTTCATCAGTTATCGGCTGTCTTTCTACTCCTCATTTCGAGCATTGAACTACAATATGAGTCTGTAAAGACAGTGGCTCTCATAAATTTAGATTTTATGGAGAGTCAAAGTTGGGAACAAAAACAGGACAGTAGAAAAGTACACGGAAACCGAACGAAAACAAACATGGAGCGTCGTTAGACCAGAACGAGGGTAAAATAGCGAACGCTAGAGAAATATTTTCTTTGACAAGAGAAAAGATAGAAGAGAGAGACAGGAAATGTCCAGTCTTTAGGACAGTCCTGAAAGAAAAGAGAGATGATCATGTGAGGAAAAGAGAGATGGACGATTGTCACGTGCGAACAATGTGGGAGGTAAAAGAGGAGAGGTAGGAGTGAGAGACAGATAGAAAGCGGAGAAAGGGAGAAAAAGCGAATAGGGAAAAATGAGAGAGAAAAAGATGGGGGAAAAATATAGAATAGAGTCACTTCAAAAAGATTAAGATAAACTTACTTGCAAATGGATACGTTGTGTTCAATCAAATAATATAAATAATATATATATATATATATATATATATATATATATATATATATATAAATATGTATATATTTAAGAGCCTTTGGGATATATGAAGGCTCAAAGGTGGGAATAAAAACAGGACAGTGGAGACGTACAAGGAAACCAAACGAAGACATACTAAGAGTGTCATTAGTTCAAATCTTGACCCTCCATAAATCCCAAATCTTATTTTGATGCTTGTAGGAGCAACTGTCTTCAAAGACTCCTATTGTCGTTCAATGCTCGAAATAAGGAGTAGATAGACAGCCAACAACTGATTAAGGGTCGTTCTTTGTGTTACTTGTCCAGCTTTCCATTTGTTACTACCGTTGTTTGCGTATTGAACTCAATTGTTTTCGTATTTCATGTTGTTTACTGTTGGTGGCGTCCTATACTCATACCCATATATGCATAGGTATGTATACACACACACATACACACACACACACATATATATATATATATTATATATATATATATATATATATTATTATATTATTTATGCTATTAGTTGATTGAACGCCACACATCCATTTCCAAATAGGTTTATCTCATATATATATATATATAAGATAAACCTATATATATATATAAAGGTACACATATGTACACACATGCACATATACACACGCACACTCATACACTCATACATATGTAAAATCAAATGTTGACAGTCTGACCGTCTTTACTTAATTTCGAACCAGGTTTCAGCTCCATTGCCAAGGATTTCTCTCTCTCTCTCTACACATGCCACAAAAGTAAGCATGCCTTTTGACCTTTGACTTTGAAATACATGATTACCAGACAACGTGAAGGTAGTCACAGGCACCATAGGTTTGGCCCTTACATGAAAGGAAGTCTTTCTTACTCTCAGGAACAAAGCTATTTCAATTCGTTGATTTCCTTGAGCTATGTGCCATCTCTGGAACAAATTGGCAAGCGACACTCACCCTCGCCCTCCTTAATAGCCTTGTACTAAGTTTCATTTGCAGTATATCAAACCCAATATTAACAAAACTTACGCATGAATTGCGTTTCTCAAAAGGAATCAGATTATTTTTTTACACATACTTCAGTCATTTCTATTATTTTTGCTCAACACTGTAGTCTATATTTACGCCTGTTGTCGTGCTGAACACCAGTCAGCTGAAAGGTATCTCGGTTGCGCATGCAAACGTATAGTGCTTCTTATAAATACAAGGGGGAAAAATCCACTCCGGGCGGTTTTATTCTGGTTGTAAAATAATGTTTAAACATTTGATACCCTATATGTGTAATGTCTCTGATATGTTACAACTAATCCTCCTTTGTATCTTTTAATCCTCTAATATTCTGAATGACAGTGATCCAGATTGTACGCATAGTATGTTCTGGAAAAACATTATTTTCAAAAGCCGACATATGATTGTATAACTTAGTGTTTGCTCTGCATTACCGTTCCGTCGATATATATTCGAACACTTTAATTTTAATAATTTATATAAACGCAAACTTCATGATTACAGATATGGAAAATGATAATCTTTTATTATGAGAATACGGCAAGACGAATGCTAATCTCATCAAAAGAATTAACTATCGGAAATAGATATAAATACTCATCATGCACTGTGACAATCTCTTAAAACAATTATTTTTTGTAAAAGTTGTACATAGCAATGAAATTTTTCATTTGAAAGTAAATGAAACTGCGGAAGTAATTTAAATCCACTTTGCTTCAGGTTTCTAGTTCTTCTAAAGACATCCAACAAGTAAGAAAG
Source organism: Octopus sinensis (assembly GCF_006345805.1). Taxonomy (NCBI): domain Eukaryota; kingdom Metazoa; phylum Mollusca; class Cephalopoda; order Octopoda; family Octopodidae; genus Octopus; species Octopus sinensis. Next base: position 100,778,929 of record NC_043006.1, on the reverse strand, counting down.
GAGAAAGGAATCAGCATAATTTGGTTAACACTGGGTCAACCATATGATTTGGAATAACACTTGCACTGATACGTCTGTAGAACGTAGCTTTATGAAGCACGTGAGAGAGAAGACAGGAGACGAAATCTCGAAGTGAATTAAAATGAATTTTCTGGAGTTGAAATCTTAAATAATAAAAGAACTTGAAAATCACATTTTGATTTTTAAAAAAAATATGCATATTATATTTAGAATTTTAAAGAATTTTCTAGACAGTCTACATTATAATAATTGCATTCTTTTGTAAAATTTACATTGTGATAACTAATTAGTAGGCAACTTTCTCTATTAAAGTATTCATGTGTATACGTATGTGCATAAATGTGTATATACATATAAACATACACTATAAGCACATACATTTATATATATATATATGTATTTGTATATGCATAAATGTGTATACACATATATACATACGCTATAAGCACATAATATACATATATATTTATATATAATATATATATATATATATATATATGTGTGTGTGTGTGTGTGTGTGTGTGTGTGTATGTGAATATATGTGTCTGTGTCTGTGTGTGTATGTGATAAATGTGTGTACGCACTATGTATATAAGTGCGTGTATATATTGATATGCATGTATATACTAACACACATATGTGTTTGCGTGTCTGTTAATATATTCACTCACGCGTAGACACACACACACTCACACACTCCCACATCGCATACATAGCAATCTTCAAAACAGTTATTGTGAAATATCCATGAATAGATTCCTTTGAACTGGCTTGGATTTATTGAAAAAATTCTACACCAAATTATATATATATTAATTTATTTCAAATTAATCAGCATGATGCGTTGTCTTGTACATTTAGGCTATTTCAAACATTCTATTACCATGGTAACTTTTGTAGAATAATAGATAATTTAGAAACCAATAATAGGACTGTTACATAAACATTCCTGATTTGCTACTACGACCGACAAAAACATATCCTTACTTTTCTCAAATTTTACAAACGATAACATTTAGACGCTCATTTTGAGCTCTTCCCTTGTTGTAAAGTATAAAAATTAATTTTCTTATTCTTGACTTCTTCCCACGCTTTATCAGTTTTCGGATGTTCAAGTTAGGTTTTTGACTTCTCATGGTACGTAGAGATTGATACTGCTTTTGAGATTTAGCCCTGAAACCCGTGGATGTGGCTTTTTCGTAGAAAACCACAGTTTCGGTATTAATCTCAACTAAATATCTCGTATAAATTGATATGCTATACGGGATACTTTCTCGAGACAATATCAATTTCTTTACTACCCACAAGGGGTTAAACACAGAGAGGACAAACAAGGACTGACAAACGGATTAAGTCGATTACATCGACCCCAGTGAGTAGCTGGTACTTAATTTATCGACCTCGAAAGGATGAAAGGCAAAGTCGACCTCGACGGAATTTGAACTCAGAACGTAACGGCCGCAGTCGTGTTGATTTCTACTGCATATCTACATTGACTATGATATTCAGTATGTTACTCTTTTACTTGTTTCAGTTATTTGATTGTGGCCATGCTGGAGCACCACCTTCAGTCGAACACATCGACCCCAGGACTTGTTCTTTGTACGCCTAGTACTTATTCTATCGGTCTCTTTTCTCGAACCGCCAAGTTACGGGGACGTAAACACACCAGCATCGGTTGACAAGCGATATTGGGGAGACAAACACAGCCACACAAACATACACACACACAAATACACACACACACACACACACACACACAACACACACACACACACACACACACACACACATATATATATATACGACGGGTTTCTTTCAGTTTCCGTCTACCAAATCCACTCACAAGGCTTTGGTTGGCTCGAGGCTATAGTAGAAGACACTTTCCCAAGGTGCCGGAACTGAACTGGAAACCATGTAGTTTGTAAGCAAGCTACTTACCACACAGCCACTCACACGCCTATGTTAGTTAGAGATTTATTTCAGATATGTTATAACAATATACAAAATGCTCTATGGTTACGTATGTGTCAGTAACAAGAACAGACTATTGACTATTGTGGGGGTTGAGTGTCAAGATGGGTAATTAGACGGATTTAAGTGCGTATGGTAATTAGATATGGGCGTGGCATTGATGCCTGCAAGTCTCACCGATTTTCATAAAGTCTTTTATTCTTTCAATGTTTTTAACGTAGTACCTGTAAAATTCTGGAAGCTTAATCGTCTATCCTCTCCCTAGAATCTGTAATCTTGCGCCCATGTTAACAAGGGGCTGTCCATTTTCTCCATGAAATTCCTTTCTGCAAATAAGTGACATATCACAATCAGTTGCTAAGTTGTAACCATCTTGGGTAGATTCGACTTTTGTCTAATCTTTAACGTGTGTTGTAATTTATGAACACATGTTATAAGCAATGCAGCCTTTTTAGAAGTTTGCAAGCAGGCCTCTGAAATAAACGAGAGAGAGAGAGAGAGAAGAGAGAGAGAGAGAGAGAGAGAGAGAGAGAGAGAGAGAGAGAGAGAGAGAGAGAGAGAGAGGTGGATTCAACATTTACTTTGTGATTGAGAGATGCTTTAAATCATTATATATTTATATATTTCCTTTACAAGTCAGTGGATGATAACTTTGAAAGAAACATAGTTATAAAAAGCCATAATCTTCCATGACATTCTGATCCTGAACAGGATAATCTCCTTCCCCTCCTCCTTCTCATCTTCAGTTTCCCATCCACACAATAGTATTGTTGACTCGTGAGCGCTACAGAAAATTACTTAGTGTTATTTATTCCGGCTTTCTATGATGAAAGTTCATATCCCATCGAAGTCAACTTTACTTTTCATCTCATCCTTTCAGAGTCGATAATATAAAGTACCTATCGACGGTTTCGATTACTTTGATTCCCTTCAAAACTGCTAGCCTTGTGCGTAAGTCAGTAACCACTAACACTGGTCAACAAAATAAAACTTTTATTTTCTGGCATAAAATTTTACAGCTGTTTTAAACTAATTTTTGGGAGCTGATTCCAAAACAGACCTTAGATTTGCTCTATCACATAACATTTTTGTGCCATCGGTATATACCTTTATTTAGCGAAAGGAGCACACCGAAAGTTAACTTTACAACTCTATATGCGGGAATTTTGGCTGGATTGTCATGCTCATTTTGAAGAATATGTTCAGAGCTGATTTTTGTTTTAAAGTCCTTCCTCTTCCTTTCAGGTGTGAACTGAACCACTGTGATCTAGTTATGGATAGCTGGCAGAAACGTTAGCGCGCCGGGAGAAATGCTTAGCGGTATTTCGTCTGTCGTTACGTTCTGAGTTCAAATTCCGCCGAGGTCGACTTTGCCTTTCATTCTCTCGGGGTCGATAAATAAAGTACCAGTAGCGCACTGGGTCGATGTAATCGACTTAATCCTTTTGTCTGTCCTTGTTTGTCCCCTCTATGTTTAGCCCCTTGTGGGTAGTAAATAAATATATGGATACAACATCAAAAAGAAGGACGTGTTGTAATGATCCTGATATCTTCTGTTAAGTCTGTGGAAACTTCACTCCACAAGATCAAAAATGCAACATTAATAACTTTGTCAAGAAGTTGTATCTTGCTTACTTTAAAGTAACACTTGGAGACCAGGACAAAACCTGGGCTCCCCACAAACTTTACAAAGCCTATGTTGAAAGGTGGTGTGATGAAGCAATTCTTCAAGGCTCTTGATCACAATGGAGACTGCCCTAGATATGTATGTACAACCTTTCCAAGTCTCAGTGACAAGAAGAAGGCAGGAATACTTGAGGGATCTCAAATAAAAACACTCTTCAAGGTCCACATTTTGTTAGAACGATGAGTGCAGCAGAAACTCTCTGATGTGGTGCGGAATTTCCCTGGGAACAGGAAAGCTGACAATTATCAAAATAATGCGGAGGAGTTGATCTTGAGTTTGCAAGCACTTTGAGGTAGAATGACTATTAAATTGCACTACTTACACAGTCACTTGGGTAGGTTTGCAGAGAACCTGAGTGATGTTAGCAAAGAACAAGGTGAACACTTTCATCAAGATGTAATGGAAGAATGCTACAAAGGCTGATGAGATTCAAACAAGGTAGCAGACTACTGCTGGAGCTTGATGGGCGATATTTCAGACGCTGTGCACAAGAGATCGTCAAACAAAGAGCAAGTTATTGCAGTAATAAGATGATCAGATGAATGACCACAATGAATAGAGATTTTGTCCACCAAGCTTAATTCTTGCATGCTAATGTTCATTTATTCCCACAGATTTGTGTTTTGATTTAT
>NC_043006.1:100739615-100769615 GCF_006345805.1 Octopus sinensis | reverse complement strand
AAGTGCCTGGAGGAGGTAGTACTGTCCTGGGTCAAGAGGATGGCTGCTGCAAGGCCCTGTCTGGTAACAGGACGTGTACCATGCCACACAACAGGTGAACACAGTCATCGGTGTCAGACAATTTGTGCGACACATCACGCTTAACATCTGGCCACTTAACTCCCCAGACTGCAACCCCCTTGATTATTATGTGTGAAGCGAAGTTGAGCGAGAGACCAACAAAACCCCTTGTAACACAAAAATGAACTAAAGGTGACAACAATTATGGCAACATTGACCAAAGAGATCGTCCAAAAGAGCTGCAGGAGGTTCCGAAGTCGTCTGGAGGCCGTGGTTGAAGACGATAGCGCGATTTTATTGAATAAATTTACTCATCCCTGTTTCAGGATATTTGTGTATAATTTTGGTATATACATCTGTTAAAACGAGATGTCCGAGTTATTTTCATTTTTTGCGTAATTTAGACGAGAGCTAAATCCCTATATCTATCTATCTATCTATCTATCTATCTATCTATCTATATCTATCTATCTATCTATCTATCTATCTATCTATCTATCTATCTATCTATCTGTCTGTCTATCTATCTAGGGAAGGTACGAACGATGATGATGCTGAGAGTGTCGAAGGACATAGAAATCAGGTGTAATCCTCCAGATGTAAAAATGGTCAGACAGTGGAAAGCAGAACCAGAGACTGATCGCATTATGTCTTCTCTTACATACCGAAATATGGTGGGTGCAACGCAAATTCATCGGAAGGGACTTGGTTTTGGCGCAGCTCAGTTCAGCAATATGAGGTGGAGCGAACTCAGAACTGCAGTTGGTAACAGCGCCAAAACAAGGGAAACAGAGAGAAGAGACCTTCATTTGATCCAATGCACTCAATAAGGACATGACGAGATAGGAGGAACATGTTGAGAGAAAATTAGTTGGAATAAGATATGGAAGTGATATTCACATCGGCTAAGTTTTCTGATTGGTTCATATGATGACTTGCCATCGCCTACAAATCTACTAAGATGGAACGTCTCAGAGAATGATATATGCAAATGCGGAAAGGTCGGATCACTGAAACATTTCTTTCCAACTATTCACTGGCACTGAATAGATATACATGGAGACACAACCTGGTCCTTAAGGTTGTCTTCAATGCTATAAAGAACGAAATTGCTCTCATCAACGGTGGAAAATACCACTGAAAGAACCAACTAGAGGTTTCATTGCTTTCGTGTGCTCAGGAAAGCAGATCCGTTTCAAGAATAAGATACTTCCCGTGAGCGATGAAAGGTGAAATAGCTACTGGGAGGTGGCTGCAGATTTATCAGGGTGCCAAGGATTATTTTCCATCCCAGTTACGAAAAAAAACGGATATTATAATGTGGTGTGAAAGAAAGAATGTAGTTAATCTAGTCGAGTTAAAGGTAACATGAACGCCGCTCAGGCCCGTAATAATGACCGTTGTGTACCCTCCTCGAGGAATGTGAAGACGCGGGCGGGAAAGCGGAGTATTTTCATATCGAAGTCGGATGTAGAGGATTCTTTGGGCAGAGTGTGGGGTGACTGCTGACATTGTTAGACCTAACTCGTCGTAAAGTAAATACCACTATGAACGATATCCAAACTACAGTGGGAAAGTCTAGCTGGACTTGGTTAAAAAGAGACGATGAGTGATGGCTAGAAAAATATTGAGCTTTATTAGATCACCAGTTGATCTAGCAAGCGGGGCCTCATATCATTGAGAAGGGCCAGTGCACATTGATGCCATCGAGAGGTAGAGCCCGAAACGGCGCGCATTCTCTACAGATGACCCCATACACTTCCTAGATTCTGGCATGCTGAGAATTTGACTGGTAGCACTTGCAAGTTGTTTGCAAAACATACATGTATATATGATTGGTGTACTATGTCTTTCATTAAGGAATTTGTTAACTACGGGTTAATTATTTCCGCTTAGTCATTTAAACTTGGTAGGCTGCATCGCAAGCTTATTTTTCCAGTTTTGTAGCTAGTAGTATTTGCAGATAATGATATCTACATAAAATTCGGTATTGCAGAAAATAATTTAAAATAATTGCTTTTTATAAAAAAAAATTTTAGCGGAAAAATTTTGTAGCATAAAATTTTTTTAGACGACTGGTGTTATTATTCTTAAGTTATATGAAAGGTTACACCATGTTATATTTAAATAATTCATTTTTGCTGAGGTTAGAGAAAGTATTGAAATAATTTACGTTAAATTTGACAATAATTATGAAATGCTTAAGTGATTTGTTTACGTAATTTCGTTTTCCATTCGATTTTTCCGATTAAGTAACATATAGAGAGATAACTGTTAAGGCTTAATGCAAGATCATGAAAATTCACGTTTATAAGATTAGCACATATAGTGACTGAAAGACCACAGCTTTTGAAAAAGTGAAGTCTTTTCTTTGTCTGACCTGTTTTTGGCAAGTGAGACCACCCACTCAGTATAAAACTTCGCTCATATAATACATCTGATGTATTGATGATGACCATGATGCTGGTATATACATATACATATATATATATATATATATGTATCTACAATACACAAACCTACACACAGAAAGACAGACACGCGGGCACACACACACACCACACCCCTACACCCCACACACATGTATAAACATATTAGATCACTAACGTCTGCACACATCAAAAGCTGTCTTTGATAGATTTTTGGTCCATAAATATTGATTATAGCTCATAATTTCTTCTTCACATGTAATATAATTTCCACGTCTTGGTCCGATCTGTTAGTTAATGATTTTAATATATTGAAGCGTAAATTAATAGTGCTTTTGTTATAGACGGGTAATTTTCTTTAATAGCCAATTGTAGTAATGTTATTCCTTTTGTTTTAGCCAAATTGAAACCAAGTGATGGGTGTGCTAAAATAGTAGTGGCGTTCTCTCCTTTAAATTTTGAATAGTTTTGTATAATAGGAATTTACTAGAATCAGTCTTGATTCGATCGAGTAATTGCATAGAAGTTTTATTTTCGAAATTTCCTTAGTGGTCCTTGAGAGTGAAATAGGTTTGGTGTGAAAGCTCAGTTATGTCTTTCATTAAAATAGCAGCTTTCATTGTGTTCTATTGCATAATATATGTAGTATATTTATTATTTTCTTCCGTATATGTTTGCTCTCTTTTTGGAATCATACCTCAGATAAGTATATATATATTAAATACTAGCAGTATCGCCCGGCGTTGCTCGGGTTTGTAAGGGAAATAACTATATAAGCATTTTTAGAGAGTTATAGCCAAAAAATAGCAAAAAATGCATTAAAAATGGAAATAAAATGATGGTAATTTTTTTTTTAAATCGTTGACTCATCGTAGACATTTTTAGAGAGATACTTCCCTTATATAATAGCGAAAAATGCATTAATATAGAAAAAAATTATGGTAATTTTTTTTTTAAATCGTAGACCCATCGTAGACGCGCGCTAATACCCAGAAGGGTTCGATATGAATCACGACTCTAAGATACCAGCTTTTGGTTAAACTGCACCACAAAATGTGGGAGAAGTTAGGAATCTAAATCGTAGGATACAGACACACAACTTGACTTTTATATATAAAGATTAGATAAATGTTTTTGCTTTGCTTTGTCTAATATCATATAGGAGTTTGTTGCATTTTAGATCTTGTGATATTTGACGTTAAGTTTTCTTTGAAAATTGCTTGCTTACTTTTCCGTATTTTATGGTTTTGCTTAGAGTAACCTGGTAATCGTTTGTAATAACCAGTTTGATGGGGACACGTCTTTGTTTCTAATAGGAACTGGGTTTCATAGTTAGCACAACCCCTTGTTTGTCATAAGGGTCCACATTTAAATTTCTGTTTACTGATTAGATTTATATATATATATATATATATATATATATACATATCACCGTTATCACCGTGACCGACCAGGCTATCAGATGTTGTAACACATCGCTGGTCACAATGCGCTTCGCATTGTTTTAGCCTTCAAATGACGCCACCCTTCTGGTTAAGCGAGCAGGCCAACAGAAGAAAGAGTGAGAGGTATTTGCGGCGGAAGAGGACAGCAGGGATCGCCACCATCCCCTGCCGGAGCCTCGTGGAGCTTTAGGTGTTTTCGCTCAATAAACACTTACAACGCCCGATCTGGGAATCGAAACCGCGATCCTACGACCGCGAGTCCGTTGCCCTAACCGCTGGGCCATTGCGCCTCCACTATATATATATATATATATATATATATATATATATATGTATGTGTGTGTGTGTGTATGTGTGTGTGTGTGTGTGTGTGTGTGTGTGTATGTGTGTGTGTGCATGTGTGTGTGGATAATATTAAATTATATATTCTCAGGTTCAATAATAAGTTTTCTTAAGTTTATAACCTATACATACACGTATAAAGAAATCGGAGGAATACTCACATCTAGAATGGTTTTGTTCATGTCTTCTTAATCACAATTGTCCCTGTAATCTAAAGGTCCAATGTTGTCGCCCGTTGCTTCGGCTAGTGGATTATAAAGATATACATTGTCTGTGGAATATTCCGACACTAACACGCTAAATCAATGCACAGGTCGTCAAGTTGAAGAATCGAAAACTCATCGCCGAGACTGACGTAGATCCGTTCACTATATTACCATAAAGCTGCTTATGTACTTAGACCATTGGCATCTTGAACGATAGCTCGGATTTATCTTTCATAACACACCTGGCGGTTCTGTTGGTTGTTACAGTTCTCTCTAGGCGTTTAAATTTAAATGAATGAGTCTCTAGGTGTTCATAGATCCTGCTACAAACCAAGAAACATTTGTTACCTCTCGGCAGCCAATTCGAACGTTGGACATATTACTTCACAGTAATCATTCGGACTCTCTGCACTCTGATTTCAGTCAAAATAGAAGGTAGTGCTGATAGCCCTTAACAGAGTGTCTGAGTCTGGTGGATGGAAAGAAGGATGGTGTCCTCAAACCGGAGACTTGGCACAAGAGTTTTTCACAGAAAGAAGGGACTTCATTGAGTGCAACCCAGGTGCAAATAGAGGTATCGAACTGGGTAACAAATGAATCCTACAATCCAAGTAGGATATGGCAAGATTTGAAATCAGAATACCAAGAGACTCAACGAGTATCGCCAGACATCCAGAACGAACTTCTTACACTTCTGCAAATCTACCGCTCTGAGTCGATCATTTATTGACTGTGAACTCGTGACAGGCAAACTAGACTTGTGCGTGGTTTTAACCTACAGTGCCAAGAGTTCGAAGAAAGTCAGAGAGAAAGGAAGAGATGGGGAGAGAGAGGGAAAGGGTGTATGTTTATTTTTTATGTATGTCATTTAACAATGTAATATTTCTTATCGTTCTGAAGAACGTGTAATAAATAAAACAAGCGATGCGAAAGACTCCACCTAAATCATCATAACGTTCCTCTTCTTCACAGCAGAAAAATAACTAAAAAAGAATTGTCAGGACGCCTCATGGTCCCCACTGACAAAATGGAAAAGACGTTGCTCTGGAGAATGGCAGAGGAGATACACTGGAACAGCCACTCTGACCCATGGGTCTCGCACTTGCGGATAGCTATCTACGCCCCGATGCGGTGAGTAGAGAGATAGTCCTGGGGTCGAGAACGGCGGTCACCACTGCCACCATAAAGATGTCAGAGAGCGGCCAATACATTGACAATTTGCCCTTCTCGGCCTGACGAGCAGCGGAACCTGAGTTGGTAGCTGAACATACCGACTTGCCGCTGGCTAAGGTGTCACAACATGTGGCATGCCACATGAGGTACCTCCCACACTGAACGGGAAAAACATCGGAAGAAATATTACCCGACTGTCTATGAGACGCTCTCACGAATTCGCTATTTCACTACGTTTTGTATATGGTTGTATACATAAACATCTCGTATATGAGTATTTACTGATGAGATAATTTCACCTGTGTTAAGTCGGTTCTTAATATACGGATCATATTCATGTATTCACCTAACCGTGATATTTAATTAGAGTGTAAAAAATAAATTTATTTGAAATATAGCGTTATCGTAATCCATTGTATCTAATTCCGCGTAAGCTTATTTGTACTTAGTCCTACCTGATTAGAGTTTTCATATTTTCATGGCTTTTCTCGGACCAATGCGAACAACACAAGCAGCACCTTATGAGATGCAATTAGACTGACATTGAATCCCTTAAGGTAAGAAAAGAATCACTGGACAAGTATTTTGCTGTTGTCACTTGCTTCTATACATTTGGCATGTTCTGTAGCTAATGAGGACTATCTTGATTGCTTCATAGAATTTCTGAGACAGTGTATAATAGGATCGCTTCCGCCAGAATTATTAAGATTGTTGCAGGTTTTATTGTAAATATCAAACTAGTAAAGAAAATTATCAACTGATTAAATGAGTTTTCTGCAATGTAAAATAATGGGCAAGATGAACATAGCCATTGTCAATCATTAGGTGACGAATTGGCTAAGTAGTTAGGCCGTCGATTATATTTCCTTGTGGTATTAGTTCCGGCTCCCTGCGTCCTGAGTTCAAATATTGCCATCATCCTTTCATCCTTTCGGGATCAATAAAGCACGAATTTCTAATGGTCACCCCGTATATTGGAAATAAAGACCTTCAATTGATGCCTAACAGGATGAAAATTAAAGAGGTGCCCGAAAGAAAATTTAATTGTGAGAAATGCCAGCATTAAGGTACTTTTGCTCTTCTTCTGGAGTGGACAAGGTCAGAGCTACAGGAATTAGATAAAAGAATTAGGAAGCTCCACACAATGCACAATCCGCTCCTCTCTGAAGGCCATATCGACAGGCTGTTACTACCATGATTAGAAGGAGTCAGTTAAGCGCAGAAGAAACTATTAGAACTGCAATATTAGGTTTGAAAAGCTATGCTATACTTCTGAGACCCCCTTCGGTCACGTCACAGACCATGGGATTGCACCTAGAAAGTTAGCAGTCGAGGCACAAGTCCGGGCAAGGTTGTTTATGAAAGACCAGCAGTCGCCCATGCGTACCGGTCTCTCCTCTCCGCGCCACCAGTCTTATCCAAGGGAAAGGCAAGTGCCGATACAGCTTGGCACCTGTGACGTCGCAACTCATTTTTAAAACTGAGTGAACTGGAGCAACGTGAAATAAAGTGTCTTGCTCAAGAACATAACACGCAGCCCGGTCCGGGATTCGAGCGTACAACCTCGCGATCGTAAGCTCGATTCTCTAATCACTGAGCCATTCGCCTTCACTATGTTATACTTATGTTATACTTAGTGGAAGAAAAATACTCTCGGTTGCTTGAAATATTGAAAAAGGTTACTGAAAATATTGGAAAATTCAAAAGTAGAAACAAAAGCAACAGGAGAAGTATCTGGAAAGAGAAGCAAATACATGTCTCTCACTCTACAGAATATATGATGGCTAGAACTATGTAAATTATTTGGGTGCTTCAATGATTTCGTGATATTTTGTGAAAAAATCATTTTGTATTGCAATATAGTTGTCTAGAAATTTTTAAAAATTCGTTTGTTTAAGATGACATTTGGAACAAAGAACTTCTGCGATTGAATATTTGTTGTTTAAGCTTTCAGTTCTTTCTCCTTTAACTCTGCTATTTGAATCTGTCTCTCTTGTCTATCAGCAGCTGCCTGTTAGGTCCAGCGAGTCATTCTAGATCATTGTGGTTACAATTCCCGAGGGGGGATCATTGAGATGTTTTCATTGATAAAACTGTATTTGTTTTCTGCTGCAGCGATTTGGTATGGTGTCAAAGTTAATCTAATTTCATTTGTATGTCTCACTTAACATTTTTGTTTTTTTTTAAATCTTTTTTTCTACGCTTTGCTGTAATCTCTTGACTGTGTATCTGTCGAATTAAATTCCTATTCAATATTCCAGGAATTTTAGATGAATTTACTAGCACTGGCTAACCCGCTCATGTTTAAAATTGTACACTCTTGAGGATAGTTACTTCTGAGCAGTTTTCACGACTGAATTATAATTCCATCGTTTGTTGAATCTATACTTTGCCGGGGAGTATGCCAACGATACCTTTAAATATATTTCCTTGCTTTCTGGTTAGTTTTTGTTTTATTCAATAGCCAGAAATTCCAGACGCATTTTTTTCGGATAGATGCATTTTGAGTAAAGACCGTATTGTTTATTGATTTTATATTAAGACTTTGTCAGAGTTATATTCAGACTTCGCTTGGCACCTATAACTTTTGATCAAATAAGTTACTTTTACTATAATTCGTTTTGCTGTGCATGATTTATACACAGCACTGGTCAGGTGTTTATAATTTTCAGCAATTCTATGCTTTTCTGACAGTGACCATTTGGTGCAATAATAGATAACATGCGATTTATGTTTTAACTATACAGGACTGGATCATTCTAGTCTCAAATGAAGCCCTCCCCCCACACCAAAAAGAAGAAAGAAAATAATAATAATAATAATAATAATAATGATAATAATAATTATAATATTAATAATAATAATAATAATAATAATAATAAAGATAAATAAAATAACGAATGGAAACTGATAATTGCATTGGGGCAATAGAAATAAAATATAATAATATACTGTTTCCACCATTTTTTCAGAACTTCTTGAGACAATATCTCGAAAGTTTCTTTATATTGGAAGCCACACGGAAAGTAGAAAAAGTTTAAACTTTTAGATTATATGTTTCAGAAATGTGAAGTTCAACTTTTTGGAAGGACTGGAAACAAAGAAAAACGAGAAATGATGACATTATGTGTTTAGGATATATAAGAGAATGAAATATGCAATTAATAACAATCTTTTAATTTACATATTGAATTTATATAAGGAAGCTAATTATGACGTGGCCTTTAATTTGTACCACCGGTTCTGTACTTGAGTACGCTTTCAGAGTAAAGTACAGTCGTACTATGGCACGAGGATAGCAATTTCGGAGCAGGGCGTATGTCGATTACATCACAACCAGTAATCAACTGGTATTTATTTTATTGATACCGAAATGATGAAAGGCAAAGTCGACCTCGGTAGAATTGCAGTTGTGCAAGATATGAAGAATCAGAAATGACCTTGGATTTTTGGTAGATTAATAATACAAGATCGAAAGCCCGATTGCTCCATTTGCTATTCTAAGAATCACCTCAGAGCACATGCCCACGATTTATTTTCATATCCCTTTTCCTCTTCTGATAATATTTCTCCAGAATGCTACACAATTCATCATCCGTGAGGACAGTTAATAATCCCCATAGTCACGGTAAGCACATAATAGGTTTATAAGTACTCACTTCCTATCTCAATTCTTTATCCTCTAATAGCGCTGGATTCCCTTTGTCATTCATATTGGTGTTTCATTTTCTATAGTCAGTACGCAACAGCTGTATGTTGCTGTGAATAGTTGAGAGCCTTTAAAGCCAAATCTCTAAACTTTATGTGGTCCAGGGGCTTTCCAATTTGTTATTAAGCATTTTTTCACTTTCTCATTTCTAATATTTATATTCTCTTAGTTTGGCATATTTTGGCTTTTTACTTCACGTTTCAATTTTCATACACAGTTCAACTACTTGTTATGTTGAACTTCTTTGAACCAAATATCTGTCCAAAAGTTCCATGCCTGTTCATCTTGGGCATATCATTCCTCCCCGATATTCCTTCTCATTCTTCAGCTGTTTCCTTTCAATGTTTGGGATGTCTTCGTACTACTAATACCGGTTTATTTTTTGTTTGTGTTCTTCTTAACTACCCGTAACCCTCTTTATTTAACGCTGTTCTTCGTTTGAAGCTGGTTTATGTGTCTTTTTTCCTTCACCCATTTCTTTTAAATTATTGCATCTGTTTCTTCCATAATCTCAACTTGACCGTCAAGTCTTCGTTTCCGCCGCCGAGTCCTCGTCTCTCTTTAGTTTTGCTTGACTTTTAACTCACCAAATTTCTACTGAAATAGCAATTGCCACAGTAAACAAGGTTGTTTACGTGTTATATATTGGTTTAAAATTTTGGCACCAGATCTAAACTAATACTTATTCTATCGAATCCGAGAGGATGAAAAGCAAAGTCGATCTCGGCAGAATTGAACTCAGAACGAAAGGATGGACGAAATGCTGCTAAGCATTTTGTCCGGATTGCTAACGATTCTGCCAGCTCGCAGCCTTGTTTACATCTTGTTTATATTCTCAGCAATAATTTTCGTCAAGAACTCGTCCAATTCCTTTTCACTTTCTTTTCATATCAACACTGCTAGTGCCTTTCATATAGTATCTGTAGTCTCTGCAACGTCTTTTCCTTCAACGAGATAAAACCTGTCATCATCCCGGCTATTATATTTCTCTCCTGATAATTTATTGGACTGACTACTATTTCTTGTTTGATGACGTCGTCGTCATCACATCGACTTCGTTGTCGCTGTCGCCGCCGAAGACTCGATCTTGTGGATACTCATCTGTTATTCTCTTTCATCTTGTTACGATTTCTCGCCTCTTCTCACAGTAATGATGAAAGCCGCACTAGGAGTGACGAGGCATAAGAAATTGTCATTATTATTATTATTATTATTGTAGAAGGTGGTGAGCTGACAGAGTCGTTAGCACGCCGGGCGAAATGCTTAGCAGTATTTCGTCTGTCGTTACGTTCTGAGTTCAAACTCCGTCGACTTTGCCTTCCTTCCATTTGGGGTCAATAAATTAAGTGCTTGTGAAACACTGGGGTCAATGTAATCGACTATCCTCCTCCACTAAATTTCAGGCCTTGTATCTTTAATGGGAATGATTATTATAATTATATAAGGCGGTGAGCTGGCAAAATCGTTAACACGTTGGACGACAAATTAAGGACCAGGGAAGCACTGGGGTCGATGTAAGTGACTCATCCCCTCCCTCAAAATTGCTGCCTTTGTGACAGAATTTGAATCTATTATTGCTATTGTTACATATGGCAACGAGATGGCAGAATCGTTAGCACGCCGGGCAAAATGCCTAGCGGCATTTCGTCTGCCGCTACGGTCTGACTTCAAATTCCGCCGAGGTTGACTTTGCCTTTCATCCATTCGGGGTCGATAAATAAAGTGCCATTAATCGACTTAATCCGTTAGTCTGTCCTTGTTTGTCCTCTCTGTGTTTATCCCCTTGTGGGTAGTAAAGAAATAGGCATTTCGTCTGCCGCTACGGTCTGAGTTCAAATTCCGCTGAGGTCGACTTTGCCTTCTATCAATTTGGGCTCGATAAATTAAGTACCAATGTTTCACTGGGGTCGCTGTAATCTACTAGTCCCCTCCCACCGCTAAGCGAAATGCTTAGCGGTATTTCGTCTGTCGCTACGTTCAGAGTTCAAATTCCACTGAAATTGAATTTACCTTTCATCTATTCGGGGCCGATTAAATAATTACCAGTTACGCACTGGAGTCAATGTAACCGACTTAATCCTTTCCCCCAAACTGGAGGCCTTTTGCTTAAGTAGAAAAGATTATTATTATTATTATTATTATTATTATTATTATTATTGTTGTTGTTGTTGTTGTTGTTATTGTTATTATTATTATATTATTATTATTATTATTATTATTATTATTATATTATTATTATTATTATTAGGGCGGTGAGCTGGCATAATCTCTAGCACGTCGTATAAAATACTTAGCGACATTTCCTTCGGCTCCTTACGTCGAGGTAGACTTTATCTTTCATCTTTACGGGGTCAATGAAATAAATATCAGTTGAGCACTAGATTCAAAGTACTCGACGAGCCCTATCTCCAAAATGGCATGCTTTGTGGCTATACTAGAAAGAAACATTACTAGTATGATTATTTACGTTACACCAGTGTTCTGTTTTCTTACGTCGCAAGATATGAAATAGGCATGCGCATACACACACACACTCATATTTAACAAATGCTTTGATAAATATGTTGAAACATTTACATTCCTTCGTATAGCTATTTTATGAAATCTACTTGTTTACTGTGTCAATTGCTATTTCAGTAGAGATTTGGTGAGTTAAAAGTCAAGCAAAACGAGACGAGGACTCGGCGGCGGAAACGAAGACTTGACGATCGAGTTGAACATCTCCATAGAGATCTTCTACTTGTACGTGACCTGTTGATAATTTTAAAGAAGCTATTAAAATATCTTTTGAGTTGTAACATCTATAAATGAGATGACATACACACTCCCTTTATGACATAATGCTATCATTTCAATGGCTGTGTCAGTGTAATTATTTGGATTTCCAGTTAGTTTGTGCACGACATCAGAGTCACAAAGGAATTCTATGTCAATTATTTAATTATACTAGTCATGTTTGTAATAGAAAATGTTGCCAGATTTTTTGCGTTTCAGCTGCTGATGTGTCTACATGTTGCAGCTGCGTGGGATCTTCTCACTTATCTTTTTCTATGACGAGGAATTGAAACATTTAGGATGTTGAACCATTATTATAATGGGGCTTGTGTAGGTATATTTATTCATAAATCGGAACTGCCTCTCAAATTCTCACTAAATAACTCATATCTCACGTCGCTCCTAACACCACTCACATCTCTGAAGTAAGAAAGCAGTATTAACAGATACACCGTGTCGCCTCTCATAACATCCTCCCCATAAAAGAAATAAAACAGCGACTATAAAAGAGAGGGAAAGAGAGACAGACCAAGAGAGAGTGAGGAAATTGTCTATTTGCAAACCGGAGTATCCCATCGCGGTCTAACGATATTTCCTTTCAAAGTCGGCCAGCTGGTAGAATCGTAAAGACGCCGGGCAAAATGCTTGGCGGCATTTCGTCCGTCTTTACATTCTGAGTTCAAATTCCGCCGAGGTCGACCTTACATTTATCCTTCCGAGGTCGATAAAATAAGTATCAGTTCAATACTGGGGTTTGTGTGATCGACTTCCTCCTCAACCAAATTTACTGGCCTTGTGCTAAGATTTGAAACCAAATTTTTCCCTTCGATGTATTCCGGCTCGTCCTTGGTTTTTCCAAATTGGCGTCTGTTCTGATAGCAAAAGCAGTCAAATCTTGCAAAACTCGCACTTTATCGTTTTAATAAACTTACTTAACCTATTGATATTTTCGTTTGCATCTTTTTTACTTAAATCTGTGATGATTTTCTCTGCGTTATATGTTTTGTATAGTAGCTGCTGTTTAATGATTGGGGTATATTTTGGGGAGTTACATTCATTTACCCGTTCGAAGATATTATTTCCGCTTTATAGATTTTTATCTTCACGATTTCCATTTCTAGAATTGCCAATTCTGAAATCTTTCTCATATTGCATTTTATCCATATTTCTGTTCCTGTTGTTCTTTTAAGCTGTATACTCTTTTACTCTTTTACTTGTTTCAGTCATTTGACTGCGGCCATGCTGGAGCACCGCCTTTAGTCGAGCAAATCGACCCCGTGACTTATTCTTTGTAAGCCCAGTACTTATTCTATCGGTCTCTTTTGCCGTACCGCTAAGTGACAGGGACGTAAACACACCATCGGTTGTCAAGCAATGCTAGGGGGACAAACACAGACGCACAAACATACACGCACATATATTTATATATATACATATATACGACAGGTTTCTTTCAGTTTCCGTCTACCAAATCCACTCACAAGGCATTGGTTGGCCCGGGGCTATAGCAGAAGACACTTGCCCAAGATGCCACGCAGTGAGACTGAACCCGGAACCATGTGGTTGGTTAGCAAGCTACTTACCACACAGCCACTCCTTTGCTTCATTTTCTTATATATTTTAGATCTATCTTTGTAATTTCTTTTCTTTTAAGTAGTGTTTGGTTTGTATTCATTTCTTATGATTTCGCAATGAATTCGCTGACTTACGTGTTCGATTTCGATTTCTGACTTTTGTGGTATCGATGGCTGCGTTTTCAGAATGTTTCTTCTTATGTCTGTCAGTCAGTTGAGATCCAACGTAATGTTTAGATCCGCGTTACTTTCTATTTAAATTTTAATTGAGAATACTATCGCCGCTTTGTTTTCAAGTAGAGTGTAGTCGTAAAATGTTCATGCTGGCGGGAAACGTATTTCTTTGCGGTACATTTACTTTTATTTTATTTGGAGTCAGACTTTTGTTTAGCTTGTCATCACTTTCATGCGGTAGAATTTTTTTCTTTTAGTGATTCTCAGTTTGGTTCCATTTTCCGTACTTTCAATTCACAAAGTGTACATTCTCCTTTTAATGTACAGAATGATATACATTATATTTGCCTGGCTTGATATTTTTTCACTGAAATGACGGAATATTATTCTGTTTTTGATATGATGCATCTTTAGTTTAATTAAACTTGGTTCCCGAACGCCGATCAATATGAACATTTGTAATATGAGGTAAAAATCAATATATTTTACAAAATATTACGTACATAATTATCATTTGGCATTTTCATTTTTAGATTTAATTCGTAATTATTTGTCAGTATTAAACGGTGTTAGTGGATATTGATGATATTAGTTAAGTAATCTTCTCTCTTGCTAAATGCGCCCTCGCTTGGCATACTCTAAGAAATCTCGCATAGTATCTTCTTCTTCTTCTTCTTCTTCTTCTTCTTCTTCTTCTTCTTCTTCTTCTTCTTCTTCTTCTTCTTCTTCTTCTTCTTTTTGTCCTTCTCCTCCTCCTCCTTCTTCTTCTTCTACTACTACTTATTATTATTGAGTGAGAGAGCAGTGCATGCCATATTATTATTATTATTATTATTATTATTATTATTATTATTATTATCATTATTATTATAATCATTATTTTGTTGGGTAAGATGGAAAGTGTCAGCTGCCCACAGCCAGCAGACTAAGGTGAGATTTATTTAGTGGCCATGCTTCAAGAACTCTGCGTAGAATTCTTGCAGTTCCAAGCAATGCTGCTTTTTTTGTAGGTGTTCTATATTATATATGTTATATATTCTATATTATATTGTACCAATCTTTTTTGAGCCCTGTTTGTAGTTGGGTGGTGATACGTCCAAGTGCATAAAGTATTACTATTGGTACCAAGCTAGTCCTCCACAACTTTGATATTTCCCACTTGAAATTGTTGTAGTTATTCAAGTTTTCTTCTTTCTCCTTCATCCTGTTGTCACCGGGATATGCTATGTCGATTCTCATGCAAGTTCTTTCTTTTTTATTCCCCACAACAATGTCCGGTTTCCGATGTCTGGTCAGGTGATCGCACTGAATCGTTGTATCCTGTAGGATTTTACAATCTTCATTCTCGGTGACTTGTTCTGAGGTTTGCTCGTACTACATCTTTACTCTTTGTAGGCCGTGATTTCCAGACAGCTCTCAATGAATCATACTTTCCACATTGCTATGTCTTTCGTAATCATGTTGTGCCAATTTCGGGCATTCGCTAACGATGTGCCATACCATTTCACCATTCTCACCACACATTCTGCATTTGACGCACTCGGCAGTATTATTGATTTTTGCATTTCGCATACTCCTTAACGCGTGTTCTTGTACTGAGCTTCTGTCTCTATCTTCAGGTCACTCCTCCTCGCCCATGGCCACCGATTCTTTTGTATCTGTCCTGGCGTTCGTATCCCTTATAAAACGACCGTACATTTTTCTCCTTCCATGTTGTTTCTTTTTTGTGTTCTTTTCGTCTTTATTTTTCTTTCTTTACGCAATTAACAATTTCGATGGTTCTGGACTTCTTTACATGTTTCAACAATGGCTCCACTGTATTTTTTACATTCCATCCTAAGCTATTTTCTTTTGCTTCGATACAATCCTGGCAACTAATCAAGCTTCTCCCACCCTTTCTCTTAGACAAGTAGAGCCTGTCGGTGTCACTTTTAGGGGAGAGGGCTCCGTGCACTGTCAATATTTTCTCTTGTTTTCCTATCCATATTCATCAGTTCTTTTGCCTGTTTATGATTCGAGCTCCATATCAAAGTGATGCTACCGCCCATGTATTAACTGCTTGGATTTTGAACACAACACCAATCTTAGTCTTCGGAAATATTGTATCCTCAGTTGTTCTTTCATTTCTTTCGTTGAACTCTAGTATGCAAAGGTATTTGTAGCCTTCCTTTTTCAATTTGTTTAATCAGTTCTCTATTAAGTAATTCCATCTCTGCTGGGGACTGCACATTGCCTCTTTTCAGGTATATTATGCTACACTTCTTGATTCTGAATTCCATCCTAATACCAGCACTAAAACAGTGATTATTTAGGTTGTTCGTCTATCGACACGTATTGCACGTCGCTCCGGCAAGTTTTTTCATTATTTCTATTGTTACACAAAGTTATATACTGAACATTTGTTATCATTCTATAGATAAAGTAACCAGTAGCTTAGGGAGCGGGTTCGTTTTCATAATCTGTAGCTCTTTGTGGGGACTAAATTGGGGTTTGTTTAGCGAACATCTCCCTCAAATTTTGTTTAAAAATGCATGATGGCTGTGTGGTAAGTAGCTTGTTTACCAACCACATGGTTGCGGGCTCAGTCCCACTGCGTGGCATCTTGGGCAAGTGTCTTCTACTATATCCTCGGGCCGACCAATGCCTTGTGAGTGGATTTGGTGGACGGAAACTGAAAGAAGCCCGTCGTATATATGTATATATATATATATATGCGTGTGTGTGTGTTTGTGTGTCTGTGTTTGTCCTCCTAGCATTGCTTGACAACCGATGCTGGTGTGTTTATGTCCCCGTTACTTAGCGGTTCGGCAAAAAGAGACCGATAGAATAAATACTGGGCTTACAAAAGAATAAGTCCCGGGGTCGAGTTGCTCGATTGAAGGCGGTGCTCCAGCATGGCCGCAGTCAAATGACTGAAACAAGTAAAAGAGTAAAGAGTAAAGAGATGGTGCATGAAGATTGTTTTCTCCACTGAAAAGAACCGCCGCAGAACAGAACGACAACATTGCAAAAATCAGCGACAGCAGCAGCAGCAACAGCAAGAAGAACAGCACAGCACAGAAAATGTATGAAGGTAAATTTCAGATACTAAAAATGTCTGCACCGCCATCAATTCATAGGAACACGAAAAGAGCCCAATGGCAACAAAAAGAAACAGCTACACCAGTGAGTTTATTACCACCTCCACTACTCTACCCCTCCTCCCCAGCACTATCATCACTATCACTAACACAAACATTGATACAACGGAAATGGCGAACACCTTTTCATCCACCTTCTGCTTCGCCTCCACTTGTGGTCGTGTTCCTACGACCCCACTTGTGGAGTCGTAGGACCGGATGTGTGTTTCTGTGCCTGTGGTTGTCACCCATCACTGCTTGAGCGTTGTGTGTGTGCTTACTTTCTCGTAACTTAGTGATTCGGCAAAAGTGACCAATAGAATAAATATTAGGTTTAAAAACTGGAATCGATTTGTTCGATTTAACCCTTCAAGGCCGTAACCCAGCACGGCTACAGTCCGATGACTGACACAAGTAAAACATAAAAGAGACATATTGTCAGTGGACATCATGGATGGAATCTTTGACAAGTAGTTTATTCGTCAAGGCTTTTGTATTGGAGTAGTATGGGAGGAGTGCTATAGTGTTCCTGCTTATGGGAATAATATTGTTTCTCTCCCCAGATACCATTCAGATGTTGATTGTGGTCTGCTTACCCCTTAAATGAATTTTGCTGCTACGGGTATTGATTAGACACTTCAACCGAGAGAAAAAAAACAGTGGAAGAAAAAGGAGACCTAACAATCCCAAGGCTTTTCCAGTTGCCCTTCGTTCTACATGTGTTGGTTAGTTCCTTTATGTGATTTATGTACTTTTACATATTTTTCTTATTTATTTTCTGATAAACTCTGCTTTTATCTATTGTGATGAATATTTGTTCCTATCGTGCAGCTATTGTGCCACAGCGTAGATATGGCTGTGCAGGGAAGGAGCTCACATTTGTAACTACGTGGCTTCTGCTACGGGTTCCCTCACACTGCACAGCACACCTTTAGTAGAGCTTCGAGCCTTCGGATGCCTTGTGAGTGAACTTGGTAGACGGATACTGTCCAGAATCCCCTCCTATATATGTGTGTGTGTGTGTGTGTGTGTGTACTGGTGTTTGTGTTTGTCTCACCCACCGCTTAACAACCGCTGTTGGATCATTTACTTATCTGCACCTTAAGGGTTCAGCAAAACAGTACCGGTAGAATAACCTAAAAACAACTAGGGGAGATTTGTCCGACTAAATCCTTGAACGCGGTGCTCTAGCATGGCCGTAGTTCAATGAATGAAACAAGTGAATGGTAAAAGAAAAGATATTCCCTCTCAGTTTTCTTGAATTACTCAGTGATTGATATTCAGGTGGTAGTTTCGAATATGATAGCTTGTGAATTGCAACAATATTCAACGAGTATTTAAGGTGACGAACTGGCGGAATTATTAGAACATCGAGCAAAATGTTTAATAGCAATTCGTCTCTCTCTATGTTCTGATTTCAAATTCCGCCGAGATCGATTTTGCCTTTCATCTTCTCGGGTTCGATAAAATAAATATCAGTTGAGTACTGGGGTCGATGTTAACGAATAGTCCTCTTCTCCAAAACTGCTGGTCTTGTACCAAAATTTAAAACCAATATTTAACGGGTATAACAATAAAATAAATTCCTAACTGAAATAAACAGTGTTGACGATACGATAGACTAAAAACTGAAGAAGGTGGTGCAATGATACGGCTGAAGCCCGCCCACTGCAAGCAATGAAAGAATAAAGCAAAAAGATAAAATGAATGGCCAGCTGGAGCATCGTTCAAAGTAACATTAACAAGAAAGCAAATTGCTTGACGACAGAGAGAATATACGGGAGGGAAGAGTGAAGGAAGGACATGAAGTTTAATGTAATTGAGCAGGAGTGGGATCCGACACCGGATAATATTATTGTTTAAATACACACATGTACACATATGGACGGAAGCACTCCGTCGGTTACGACGATGAGGGTTCCGGTTGATCCGAAACAACGGAACAGCCTGCTCGTGAAATTAACGTGTAAGTGGCTGAGCACTCCACAGACACGTGTGCCCTTAACGTAGTTCTCGGGGATATTCAGCGTGACACAGAGATTGACAAGGCCGGCCCTTTGAAATACAGGTACAACAGAAACAGGAAGTAAGAGTGAGAGAAAGTTGTGGTGAAAGAGTACAGCAGGGATCACCACCATCGCTGCCGGAGCCTCGTAGAGCTTTAGGTGTTTTCGCTCAATAAACACTCACAGCGCCCGGTCTGGGAATCGAAACCGCGATCCTACGACCGCGAGTCCGCTGCCCTAACCACTGGGCCATTGCGCCTCCACATGTACACATATACTAATACACACGCACACAGTATTACTGCTCAAATATAGTTGATAAGGAAGCATTACTCTTAACGGTACAATATACACACGTTTATATATATGCGTGCGTGTTTGTGTATTTATATATATGATACTTTTTATATAAAACAATATTAACTTGGAATTTCTGACGTAATACGAAGAAATAAACAACAGAAAATATGCTTTATACAAAATTAATTTGAAAATAATGTAAGTTTAAAGTACAAATTGTAAAAGAAATACAAAGCAAATATCATATATCAAATTATGTATTTGAGAAAAATATTTCGTATATATTTCGTACATATATGTATTGCTCGTCATTCGTATTGTTTTTTCATTTTCATTGGTGTATGTACATATTCATATATGTATGTGTTTCAGTTTGATAATTGACTGCCTGCAAACTTGGTTTCGCATATATTCATACGCAATCACTCACAACTGCACGCATCTGTGAGCGTGTGTATACGTAAAGCTTCAGTACTCTTTCTCTCGCCTACTATTTTACTCTATTTCCATTTTATTGCAAATTCACATTCAGTTTCAATTTACATTGTATACATTGAGTGGGGATCTATGTGAATGTACAATATAGATACACACCACACACACACACACACACACACACAACTGACTCACTGACACACACGCACACTCACCCATATATAAAATAAATATATGTATGTATGAATGTATGTATCTCTCTCTCTCTCTCTCTATCTATCTATCTATCTATCTATCTATCTATCTATCTATCTATCTATCTATATATATATATATATATATATATATATATATATATATATATATATATATCTACCGGATTAAGCACAAATGTAAGACAAGGTGGAAAAAAAGAGTATTCTACCAGAGGTAGAGTAATATGCTATTAAATAAAGAATATCTATCTAAATATCTATCTATCTATCTATCTATCTATCTATCTATCTATCTATCTATCTATCTATCTATCTATCTATATATATATATATATATATATATATATACACATTCATACATGCATGCATATATACATATATACATACGTACATACATGCACGCATGCATACATACATATATACGTACGCATATACATTCATACATACATACACACATACATACATACACACATACACACATACATACATACATATATACATACATACATACATACATACATACATATGTATAAATAAATAGCAGTGTCACGGCGTGCAATATTCAATATCGTGACGAAGACGCCCCAAACCATTAGTTAGATTGGCGTAATACTAAATATTATATATATATGTATATATATATATACTCTTTATCTTGTATTTTTTATTGTTTTCAATCATTTGACTGTTGCCATGCTGGGGCATCGCCTTGATGTGTTTTAGTTGAAGAAATCGACAGCAAGAATTTGTTTGTTTTTAACGCCCAGTTCTTATTCCATCAATCTCGTATGCCGAACCGTTAAGTTCCAATGACGTAAACACGCCAGCATCGATTGGCAAGTGGTAGTGGTGGGCGAATACAGACACAAAAACATACTCACATAGATATATGCACGCATACATACATACATACATACATATATATACCCGGATCTATACAAAGAGGAATCGATCAGGCAACTTCGACATCTCAACTTCTATCGCCTCTTCCCATCCGAACCCACGTCCTTCTAGCAACACCGCGTGTCCTCCACTATCCATGACCTTGTATCCTCATCTACCCTTCCCCCACTACCACCAACCTCATCGTCCGAACACCCCGTACCTCCACCATCTGTTTCCCTTCCAAAATACCTAGACCCGACAACTCTGGCCGCCCTATCGTTTCTGCCTGTAATTGTCCCACCGAACTCATTTCAAAATACCTTGACCGCATCCTGTCCCCTTTAGTTGCTACCCTACTATCCCACATACTAATCATGCCCTTCGCCCCTTCAATTCCTTTTCCTTCCCCCCGGCCCCTCACACCTCTTCTTCACCTTGGATATCAAATCCCTATACACAGTGATTCCCCACAACAACGGTCTCTTAGCTTTCCAATACTTCCTCGACTGTCAACCTGACCCCACAACCCAGCAACTCCACCCTTCTTCTCCTGACAGAGCTCGTCCTCACCCTAAACTTCTTTACGTTCGCCGGGGAGACCTACCAACATGTTGTCTGGGGTCGCGATGAGAACGAGAATGCGCCAAACTAATTGTTGGTCATATTGAGGCCCAAGTATTCTCCCAATTCTCCGGGCCGACCCCAGAGCTATACGGTCGCTACTTGGACGCCTGTATAGGCGCCATCTCCCTCTCCTGCAATCAACTCTGTCACTTCATCTCTTTACTCTCTAACTTGTATGCCTCTCTCCAATTTACCTCTACCATTTCTAACACATCGGTTAACTTCCTAGATATCTCTTACCATTGTCCTTTTATCTCACTTTTACCACCTCTGCCTTCTTCAAACCCACAGATTTTTACCTCTACCTCAACTTCTCCTCCACCCATCTCTCCCACACCAAACGGGCCTTTCCCTACTCCCAGTTCCTCCTCCTCTGACTCTTGTGCAGCCGGTACCAGAAATTTGAGACCCAGTCCCAGTACCTTGCGCGCCTGTTCATGCATCGAGGATTTCCCTCGGCCCTTGTCCAGACCGCCCTTGCCCGCGCTGGTCGAATCCATCGCACCACTCCCCTCTTCTTCCCTACACCAATCCCCTAACCGCACCCCATTTCCACTCCTTTTCCACCCCTCCACCCTACACCTTCATCGGAGGATCCTACGGGTCTGCCGTCGTCTCCAGCTAAGATCCCACTACCCACATCATTTTCACCAACCCACCCTTGTCCTCCTTTAAACGAGCCCGAAACCTACGCGATCTACTGGTCCGTATCACATTCTCCTCTTCCCCCAGCCCCACCTGGATCCTTCCCTTGCTCTAGATCCCGCTGCCACACCTGCCCTTTCATCACCAACACCACCTCCCTCTCTGGTTCGAACCACAACCAGTGCACTCTCCACACTAGACACTCC
The DNA here is from genome assembly GCF_006345805.1 of Octopus sinensis. Classification (NCBI taxonomy): domain Eukaryota; kingdom Metazoa; phylum Mollusca; class Cephalopoda; order Octopoda; family Octopodidae; genus Octopus; species Octopus sinensis. Next base: position 100,747,293 of record NC_043006.1, on the reverse strand, counting down.
TTCTCCTGCACCTCTTCAAGCCTTATCTATTGCATTAGATATAATCTCTGTAACAAACTTTACGAAGGCTAGACGGGTCGCCAGCTGGCCGCCCGGTTTACCAAACATCTATGTGATGTTCGGCTACGCACGGACACCCCCGTCGCACGTTGTTTCTTATCTCTTTATTGCCCACAAGGGGCTAAACACAGAGGGGACAAACAAGGACAGACAAACGGATTAAGTCGATTATATCGACCCCAGTGCGTAACTGGTACTTATTTAATCGACCCGGGAAGGATGAAAGGCAAAGTCGGAATTTGAACTCAGAACGTAGCGGCAGACGAAATACCTATTTCTTTATTACCCACAAGGGGCTAAACACAGAGCGAACAAACAAGGACAGAAATAGGTATTAAGTCGATTACATAGACCCCAGTGCGTAACTGGTACTTAATTTATCGACCCCGAAAGGATGAAAGGCAAAGTCGACCTCGGCGGAATTTGAACTCACAACGTAACGCAGACGAAATACCGTTAAGCATTTCGCCCGGCGTACTAACGTTTCTGCCAGCTCGCCGTTATTTCTGCTTGACTAACCACCCACCCACCCCCTCAAATATCTCCGTCTCTGTCCTCGCCCTGCCCCACGGGTCCACACACCCGGGACTTCGCCTAGAACAGAGTTACATTTTCAGTCAACAGACCCAAATTTCTTTCCGACTCAATACAACCCCCTCCTCTTAACGACTATCTCTACAACTTTTTATTTTATCTATTAAATTTTATTTGTGTTTATCTTATTTTGTCCCCCCTTCCACCCCTTACTTTTTTACACTCTTACCCTTTCTCCCTTTTTCAAATATTTTTTATAATTTACTTTCTCTTGTTGTTTAACTTTTTAAGTGCATTATTTTTTATAATTGTATTAATTTCTATTTTATCCCTTTAATTTTTATTTTATCCTTTTTTTTTATCTTGTATCTGCTAATTTTTGTATTTTTTAACACCTAGTACCCTTTCCCCCTTTTTTATCAATCTTATTTTATTATAGTTTATTTTATTTCTATATACACGCACACACACATATACACACATACGAAAAAATACACGCACCCGCGCACACACATGAAGGCACACATATATCCCACACACACCACACACATACACACAACACATATACATACACATACATACACATACATACATTCACACACATACTCATAAACACGCACACATATACCTCCACATAACACAACCCCACATACACACACATGCACATACACGCACGATCACACACACATGCACACACATGCGCACACACACATACATGCGTGCACACGCACCCGTACACGAAGAAGAGGGTCTGCTCGAAACGTTAAACCATCTTTGTTACCCTGAGCGCTTGCTAATACTTTACATGTACCACGTCCTCGCGTTGTTTTTTTGGGCTTCTTCTTTTTGGGGATTTCCTATATATATATATATATATATATATATATATATATATACATACATACATACATATATACATATATATATATATATATTTCACCGTGACCGACCAGGCTATCAGATGTAGTTACACATCGCTGGTTACAATGCGTTCGCATTGTTTTAGCCTTCAAATGACGCCATCTCGCTGGCTAAGCGAGCAGGCCAACTGAAGAAAGAGTGAGAGAAAGAGTGGTGAAAGAGTACAGCAGGGATCACCGACCCCCGCCGGAGCGTCGTGGAGCATTTTAGGTGTTTTCGCTCAATAAACACACACAACGCTCGGTCTGGGAATCGAAACCGCGATCCTACGACCGCGTGTCCGCTGCCCTAACCACTAGGCCATTGCGCCTCCACACACACACACACACACCACACACACACACACACACACACACACACACACATATATATATATATCACAATCTAGGTTAGTTGAAATATGCTTGTCACACATATTTCAAAAGGTAATGGTAAATACACTGCAGTCACCGTGGGGAAAATCTCTCTTATGGTAAAAAGGTGTGAAAACTCCCAGTCGATGGATCTGAAAAAATACCAGTGAATCTCCATCAAATCGTACCTTTGAACAATGAAAAGGAGGAGACGTGTGTGTCGGGGATAATGTAATCCTGGTTGTGTGTTATCCATAATAAATAGATCGGATGGAAACAGTTGTAATATCATTGGCAACTCAATCTAACCAGACGGGTCTAAACAATAGAGCAACAGCAATAAACCGGTGGATTGGCCACTTAGAGCGTCGGATAGAATGCCTTGGGATATTTGCAGCTCTCTGGACGTGAAATTTATCTTTCTTCTTTTGAGGGTCGATAATAGGGTACCAACCCCAAGCAGTTGCTTCGTGGAACTGTAAGAAGCTCGTAGTGGATACGTGCGTTATTTGCTTCGTCTCTTTCTGCTCTGAGTTCAAATTTCACCAAATTCAACTTTATTGTTCGTTTACCGAGGGTCGATATTAACGTAATCATCTTGTACAGTTGATGGATAGAACTGTAAGGAAGTCATACCGGATGTATTACGTCATTTGCTCCAATTCTTGGCATTCTGAGTTCAAATCCCGTCATAGTCTACTTAACACCGCTTGGCACATTGGGTTCCTGTCAGCAGAGTCCATTTTGCTGCAAGTATTTTGACAGGTTTCTGGTTTGAGGATACTTTACTCTCTCCTTCCCTTCTAGTAATCTTGGACCCATGTGACGGTCACTGGCGTTGCCTTTCTCATTGGCTAAAACATACAAAACATGAAAATTAAATGTCTGTCGGTGTCTGGCTATCGTATGTCTGTGCGTCGTTTTTTGGTCATCCGGTAATTGGAATCCCTGCTCTTCAATGAAAAGAATCCAGGTCAATTATAATTATTAATTTTTTTTTTTATTTTTTAAAAATTACCTTAGTCATTATATTGTGAATTTTTGAAATATCAATTTGCTATAATTTAGAATGCAAAAACCAGGAACAAAGAACGCAACACAAACCTTCAGACACGCTAACAATTCCGACAGTAACTGCTCTACCAAGATTTTTATTTCATCGATCACGAGTGGAGAAGAAGCAAAGTTTATTTTGACATAAGTTCAGTTCAGATCTCATGAAACAAAAGCTACAAAGCATTTTATTCTACGCTCTAAAGACTATTTATTCTCTGTATGGGTGCATTAAGATCCGCCATTCCACAAGAAGCGAAAGAATAGAAACTCACTCTGCTTAGTTATATTTCGGTCAACACATTACACTCGAGGGGTCATATATTAGGGAGTTATGTGAGCGTTGATCATATCTCTCTCATCCATGTGATCAGATTACCGTTCAACTTGTCTTTGAGATTCCGGCCTTTCTGCTTATAATCTCACTGCAGTTCTTATCTATCGGGGACCCATTTACGATAATCCAAACTTCATTCCGGCCTATGCAAATCGATGTATGCATATCGATTTGTCTTGGTTAATTCTTGCTTCAGTTACCACCTCCCATCCCATCAATATTTTAGCGAACATCTCCCTTTCAAAGATATCCGAGAGTGTGAAAATGACATAAAAACACGGTTTTACTGTGTTCCGATTCGTGTAGATTATTCTTGAAGACATTTGAGTTCTGCAGCATGGCTCAAGACCGAAAACTTATATATGAAAGTTGAAAGCTGACATCATTGTGATTCTAAACTGTTTCGGTTAGAGATCATATAATTTTGATGCCCGACTAGATGTCACCTTTCATAGACGGGAACGAATTTCTGAAACGAAACCGCGAAGGTCCCATTTAGTACGGTTGATAGATTTCAATGATTTTTCACGTTGAAAACTTAAACTTCTCCAAATCATCGGTTCTTTATGTAGCACAGCGTGCACCCGTTTTACAAAATGACATTTTACAGACGCCCCCTACTCATGGTTTTCAAAACTAGCCAGCAGATTATTTTAATCAAACATAAGCTAATTTTGTGTAGTGGTTTACTATCTATATTTCCCAGTACTATCCCATCCAGCATATGCCACATTTTAGATATTTGCGTGAACAAGCCCCCGCTCTATATTACATTTTTATGGTAATTAGTAAATGAGATCATTATATAATACTTTTCATTATAAGCATGAGGCCTGAAATATTTTCGGGTTGGTGGAGAGGAAGGTGGGATAGTCGATTACTTCGACACTAGTATTCGACTGATACTTATTTCATTAACTTCAAAAGGATGAAACGGCCAAGTCGGTCTCGATGAAATTTGAACTCAGAACGCAAAGACGGGAAGCATTTTGTCAGGCATCAGACATAGTTAAGCTCACAAGTAATACAATGTCTTATTTACATTTTAATCCTGAAAATGATTTATTTTTCGAAAATGAGTTTAAAATATTAGTACTGTATCCAATTTAACTTTCTGAGAAAAATTACGACTCATCGACGTTCGCAGCAGACATCAAGTAAGTGCCACTGGGCACTGCTTAACTTCTGCAGCCTTTTCTAGGCTTACAAGACACCACCGCCCGGTTTCTAAACCGGTGCTCTAAATTCGTTACAGCCTCACCAAAGCGATATTTAGTTCCTATGTACATGTCTACACACCATCAAGTCTTATGTATGTACTCAAATACAGCAATAGTACTTTGAGGCAGTGTCGACATACATTGTGTAGTATACTTTCAATAAAACTCGAAGTCAAAGGGAAACAACTGCACTGTACCTAAGGCACAGAGAGCTATGCTCAGTAATGCAGTGAAATCACGCAATGAAAATAACAGCAAAAAAATTAAAAAAAACAAGAAGAAAAATTAATATTTTTTAATGATATTGATACTAATAATTAGTTGAAACCTTTGTAAAAGTATGGATTTTTCATTTCTTGGTCTGTTGCTTCTTGGTAATTTTTCGTGCACACATTTTTCTTTGTTGGATGTTATGGGACCATCGTATGTATATATGCATCAGATTTCAGCCAATCAGATATAAAGAGTTAGAGGGGAGAGCGGGAGAAGTAAGAGGTGTGTGTATACCTGAGTAGTGTTGATGTGATTAAAAGAAATTGGTAAAGATGAGAAGATTGGTAATAGGAGAGAGCGAGAGAGAGAGAGAGAGGGAGAGAGAGAGAGAGAGAGAGTGTGTGTGTGTGTGTGTGTGCGCGTGTGTGTGTATGTGTGTAATGGAAGGAAACTAGTGGAATAGAGGATGTAGGAAGTGGAGAGTAAGAAACAGAAGGGATATATACAAGGAAGCGGCGGAGAGAGCGTAAACGAAAGGTATGGGTAGGTAAGAAACATACCTATACACCAATGAAGAAAGAAAGAAAGGGCGAGAAAAAGAGGAGGGAGAAAATAGAGAAGAAACGGAACAAAACAATATAAAGGAAGAGGAATTAAAGGATGAATAAATAACACAAAGGGAAATTTGGAAAAAAACAATAAATAGGAGAGTAAGGAGAGTGAGCAGAAATAGAAAGAAAAGGGAAATTAATGAGGAAAGATGAATAGAAAGAGACAAAAGGAAAAGAACATGAGAGAGAAAGAGAGAGAGAGCGAGAGAGGGAGAGAGAGAGTGAGTGAGAGAGAGAGTGAGTGAGAGAAAGAGAGAGAGTGGGTGAGAGAGAGAGTGAGTGAGAGAGAGAGAGAGAGTGAGAGAGAGAGAGAGTGAGAGAGAGAGTGAGTGAGAGTGGGTGAGAGAGAGAGTGAGTGAGAGAGAGAGTGAGTGATAGTGGGTGAGAGAGAGAGTGATTGAGAGAAAGAGAGAGAGAGTAAGTGAGAGAGGGAGTGAGTGAGAGAAAGAGAGAGAGAGTGGGTGAGAGAGAGAGTGAGTGAGAGAAAGAGAGAGAGAGAGTGGGTGAGAGAGAGAGAGAGAGAGAGAGGGAGAGAGAGAGAGGGAGAGAGAGTGAGAGAGAGGAAGAGCAGGGAGAAGAGCAAAGAACAAGAAATGTCTTCCGAACTGGTATTATCAATTTTGCGAAATTTCCTTTCTATATTCTCTCCTTCGTTCTGTTTCCTTCCTTCAGTTCTTCCCTTTTTTCCTTGATGCCTTCCTTGTTCCTTCATTTTTCCTTCTCTCATTATCATATAAAGGCATGTAAACAAGCATTAACAAACCTATATTGGTAAATATATGCATATGCATGTCCCTACTCCTAATAAATGCATATATTAATATATTACGCCGGGGCCTAAAATATATGAGCATGTATGTATATATATATATGTACACGTCTGTCAATCTGTTTGCCGTTTGCTTTGTCATTCTGTGTGTTTGGGTGTGTGTGTGCGTATATATATATACACATACCACATATATATATATATACATCCATAATTCTACATATATAAATACGCACGTATATGCACACCCGCCCACGCACACACATACATATTTGTATTTGTGCATGTATATATTTACGACTAAGTGTGATCTTAAATGTTATAATATTAAAACTAATTTTAGAAAATAAGAACGGGCGTGGCTGCGTGGTAAGACGTTTGCTTTCCAGCTACATGGTTCCGGGTTCAGTCCCACTGCTTGGCACCTTGGGAAAGTGTCTTCTACTATAGCCTCGGGTCGACCAAAACCTTGTGAGTTGATATGGTAGACGGAAACTGGAAAAAGCCTGTTGAATATATATGTGTGTGTGTCTGTGTGTCTGTCTGTGTGTGTGTATATGTATGTGCGCTCGCGCGTCTTGTATCAGTATTTCTCCCCATCGCCGCGTCACAATCGGTGTTGGTGTGCACGTAACTTAGCGGTTCAGCGAAAAGATAGAATAAGTGTCAGGATTTAAGAAGACATAACTACTTGGGTTGATTCATTCGACGAAAAGCCTTTCAAGGCGGTGCTCCAGCATGACCGCCGTCAAAATGACTGAAACAAGTAAAAGAATAAAAGAATAACTACTGACGCTAAAGGTTGAGTTCTCAGAACTGCAGGGTAAGGCCGATGTATTGTAAAATCCGCCGTGATTGCCGTTTAATACTTAACGTATCGGATTCTTCTGGACTCTTCGAATAATTTGTTAGTCAAAAGATGAAGTCCCAGTTAACATAACTACTGGCATATATACTTTCGAAACTACCAGCTTCTAAATCTATACCAATAACAACTGATGCATTAGACTTTGTGAGTAAATGCCTAAGTGACAACCTGGATAAGCTAGGTTCTTCAGAAAAAGAAGTTAACCAGCTAGCACGCATTACAAATACAATTTGAAGGTGGAACAATAAAAATATACAAGACTTTTCTCAAGTTTAGAATGTGACATTGCTTTTGTTATCTACATTCAATCTTTTTTAGAAACCAGTTCATTCTTCTGATGGAGAATTTTAATAATTAGAAAACATAATAGAATATAGAAAGATAGATAGATGGATTGATAGATAGAAAGATAGATAGACAGAGGAGAGGGCACCTTACGCTCATGAATGACCATGCGATTGTACCGAGAGAGTTCCCCTGAAATGCCCATGTCCGGGCCAGGTTGTATATATAGAAGCGCGGCAGTTGCCAATACATACCGGTCTCTCCTCTTCACGCCACCGTGTCCAAGGGAAAGACAAAAACCTTACAGCTTGGTACGAGTGACGTCGCAAATCATTTCTACAACTGAATGGACTGGGGCAAGGTGAAATAAAGGGTCTTGCTCAGGAACACAACATGCACTCCGGTTCGGGAATCGAACTCACTATCTCATGAAGATGAACCCGACGGTCTAACC
>NC_043006.1:100699615-100729615 GCF_006345805.1 Octopus sinensis | reverse complement strand
TGATCGAACGCCACGCATCCTTTTCCAAGTAAGCTTTATCTGTCTACCTATCTATCTATCTATATATCTATCTATATATCTATCTATCTATCTATCTATCTATCTATCTATCTATCTATCTATCTATCTATCTATCTATCTATCTATTATATATATATATATATATATATATATATATATTATATATATATATATATATTCATATATACCTCAGTGTTGCTGTCTAGTCCAAGACCAGCATAGATTGTGCTGTCCTGTTACTAAGAACTATCTACTCATGCTCTTTAAGTTTATAATTTTTCCAGGCACTCCTCACTTCCCTAAACTACATATCCTTCCAAGTTGTAATCGCAAGAAACTGTAGCAGTTATTTTTAGCATGCCAAGTGACACAGAGAGGTTCCGTGACAAAAACGTGGAGTTTATAGATAAATAATCAATATAATGTATCATCTGAAGGAATAGTTATTTTAATTATGATATTGCACTCGTCTTTCTCCCACTACTACCCCAACACCAACACCAACACCAACACCTAACCACCACCAATACCAGCACCAGTATCCTCGTCATCACAAATGCTATGACGCTAAATTACTTATGTATATTCATTACAGCTTAACACTTTTTCATCTTTCCTTGCAGCAATTAGATTCTCTAATTATTGATGTATTTTATCTATTTTATGTTTATCATTCGGTTTTCGATCTCATTTGTGAACCAGAGTTATTAATTTCTATTTATATATATATATATATATATAGTCCACACATACACGCGCACACACACACACACATTCACACACACATGTTGGTGTATATATATATTTACTTGTATATATTAATATATATATATATGCATATATGTATACACACACACATATATATACATACAAACACTCTCACACGATAGTATCGAACTACGAGAATGAGTTCTCAACACCGCACCGCATTTTGGCAGATAAATTATCTCCACTGATGCGTTAATAAAGCAACGAATGGTTCAATGTGGACAAACTCTCTGTAATTCTTTAAATGATCCTCTTTAGAATGCTTGTGATGGTTTCCCTTTTGGATGAGAATACGTGAGTTTACGCAAGACTAGGCGGTACTGCAATAGAAACAAATCAAAGGTGACTTATAAGAATTTCTGAATTGTTATCTCCCTTAATTAATTCCTTAATGGTGTTATGTGAGAACCTTCACGCACACTCGTTTCTATAAATGCCAAGAGCACACAGCCTGTTTATGCATAATATCTTTTATGGGGTTTTCCAGGATTTGAACGCAATGTTAATTCAGGAAGTCGAAAGTTCACAAAGACATTTGTAAGTTTATACGCATGTAATTTTGTGAATCGTGTGATATCATATGTTATGTATATCTTTATATATAAAAGTAAGGTTGTGTGCTGTCTGTCTCCTACGATTTAGATTTCTAACTACTCCCACATTTTGCGGTGCAGTTTAACTAAAACCGGGTATCTTATAGTCGTGATTCATTTCGAGCCCTTCTGGGTATTAGCGCGCGTCTACGATTTAAAAAAAAAATTATCATCAATTTTTCCCATTTTTAATGCATTTTTGGCATATATAATGGAAGTAACTCTCTAAAAATTTATTAAATCTCAGAACGTAAAAAGCTACAGTAACACCCCCCTCCTTTGTGGTTAGCCATATTGAGATGGCTATTATAATTTACATCTCTAAAACTGCTTATATAGTTATTTCCCTTACAAACCCGAGCAACGCCGGGCGATATTGCTAGTGCTTTATACAAGGCTGGCGACTAGAGTTGCCTGGCACCCCGGACAAACTGAACTTCGGCGCCCGTACAGGTTTAATTTTTTAAAACTTTCACAAGGAGAAACACTGAAAATGTAGGCTAAAAAGTACATGGCGTCTTGGGCGACTGCCCAAGTTGCTGGTACGTTGAACCGGTCCTGGTTATACATATCTGTATAATTAAGAATTCCAGCGTGGATTCCTTGGGTTACTTATATGTAATGCATAACCAAAAAACTTACCACTGTTGGATAAGTGGCAACTGTTGATGATAGGATATTAAATCTCTCTGTAATATAGAGCTTGCATTTGCTCACAAGACCTTAGCTATGATGCTGATCTTAGCTATGATGCTCCAATTCATACGAGATAATCTGCGTTCTTCTCTTTAAGGGTCATACAATAGTAGATAAACATGTTGCATGTCTTTTGTTCTATTCTTGAAACGAAAGGAAATGCTGCGTGTATCTTGCCTTGAAGGTATTTCCAGTTAGTCTGAGAAGTGTATTTCCAGTAAGATCATATTCTTCTGTTCATATCACTGATGCTGGCCTTGTACACCAACTCTGTTTCCAAGCACATATTTTTCAGGAGACAGATATTAGCGAATCTACATTTACAAGATATTTGAGGAATATTTTTAACGTTATTCATATAGTGATTGGAAACCAATGTTAGGGAGGTAAATATAGCTAACACACACACATATGTATGTGTGTGGCTATGTGTTTGTGCTTGAGTGCATATGTATGTATATGTGTGTGTGTGTTTCCAACAGTGGAATTGGCGTGACCAGTATAAATTATAAATGCGGGGTAGCGTTACAATGATCTCGTGTAAAGGTGCTTAAGTATATGTAGTTAGAAAATAGCGATAGAAAATAGTAGATTAGAGAACAAATTTTTTGATAGACTAGAAAAGACTTTTAGAAAGGTATCACAGCTAACGTGAAAAAAGTAAAAATAACCACTGACGATGTTCTCGAAGCTCATCTCAAATGTTGAGCGGTTTACTAATGCAACACATTTTACGGTATGAAATCCAGAAATATTTGAAGGCCATGGTGAGTTGAAGTGTGATGTGGTAAGAAAGCCTCGGCATCGTGCTGCTTTTCAAAATATATGCATAAACATCCAGTAGCACTCCAGGAATCTCTTTGTTCGGAGATGGGCTACAAAGTCTACTACGATGGTTTTCTAGAAGGTTAAGCGATGTTCAATTAAAATGGAATGATAAATAATATGGTGCAAAGTGTATCATTACATTTTAATTTAACATCGCTTAACCTTCAAGAAAACCATCGTAGTAGACTTTGTAGCCGATGTCCGAACAAAGAGATTATTTGGGAACACACCTGCTTCGTAGGAAAAAAAAATGAATTTGCTGGTTCAGCAAATCTAATTTCAAACCTTAAATTTGAAAAGTATTACCAAATCTCATTTCTGTGGTCAGAATATATAAGCGCACCCTTGATAGCAAAAAAACAAAAAAAAACAAACAAACAAAAGAAAAACAAGTTACAATTTAAACAAAGTACAAAGGTAATGACATGTTGGTACTGCTGTACTAAGTTTCAACCTAAATGAACACATAAATTACTATAATAATCAGTGTTTCCTTTCCTTAATTAACAAACGTTTATTCTTTTCTTCTCAGACACCGTAACATTTTAATAAAAACAGATAATCTTCTTGTAGGTAGACACATTACACTCGCGCGCGCACACACTGACACACACACAGACACACACAGAGACACACATAAGCACACTCACACACACAAGCACACTTACGCACGCACACACACACACACATTAATAGCGTGCTATTCCGTTCGTACAATGCATATATTAATTTGGCTTACTAAAATGGCTTTTTAAATAATATGGTGCAAAAGAAATCATTTCATTTGAATTTATTCATCGCTAGAAAAGAATGAATGCGAAACGTTTCTGCTTTCAACGGTCGTTTATTTGATTTTTAGGATGTGTGTTTGACCATTTTATTTGTTGTTTGTCTGTATGAATGTACGTTTAATTAGGCTGATGCATATCGAAACTTGTGTCTGCGTGCTTTTGTCTACATTGTAATTACATGATATCACGTCACGTGATATCACGTGACCGACCAGACCATCAGATGTTTTACACATCGCTGATTACAATGCGCACTGTTTTAGCCTTCAAATGACGCCACCCCGCTGGCTAAGAGAAGAAAGAGAGAAAGAGTGGTGAAAGAGTACAGCAGGGATCACCAACCCCTGCCGGAGCCTCGTGGAGCTTTTAGGTGTTTTTCGCTCAATAAACACTCACAACGCCCGGTCTGGGAATCGAAACCGCGAGTCCGCTGCCCTAACCACTGGGCCATTGCGCCTCCACAATTACATGATATCATTCGTTATATTATTTGATTTGTAAGACATATTTTCAGTGACTCTTCGTATTAGCTGTGATTCTTTTTTCTGTTTGTTAAGAAATTTGATGCGCATTTATTAGTGTATGTGGGCGTGTTCAAACATACGCGTCTGTAAGTATATTTCTGTTTTTCATGAAACATTATTATGGCGGTTAATTTGTGACTTAAAAATAATGAATAGAATTTGTATTCCTCAGTGGGATGTTGAAAACGAGCTATTTCAGCAATAATCAAATTCATTGAATTCTTGTATATTCGTTTATCTTGTAATATCAAGAAAATTCTTATGTAGTGGAAGCCAGTGTATCGTTATTAATAGAGAACAAAACACTTTTGCAATATGGAAGAGAACAATTTGTCATAATATGTTCAGTTTATATGTTACTGCTGTTCATATGCTGTTATGTTATTTAAGAAGGTAGTTGCACATGCGCATTATGTGATGACATTAATTCTGTGTACATATTAAATGTTTTAGGTTTGGTGATTCATAATTTATATCTTACACAGATCGGAAAGGTTGAAGAAAATATTTCCTTGTCTTAAATATGATGCATGTACCTAATAATCCGAAAACATATGGCCCGCAAACAACGTGTCCTATCACCAAAATACGTCGCTTTGCTTACTTTCATATCTTAAGAGATATTAAATAAAGGCCGATTAATAAATCTTACAGAAAATTGCTGAAAGAGACGTGCTAAGTTTAAACTAGAAATTTTATCATAAAGGTGATTAACCAGCTACAGATCATTATATATATATATATATATATATATATATATATATATATATATATATATATATATATATATTATATATATATATATGTGTATATATATATATGTACATATATATATATATATATATATGTACATATATATATATATATACACAGAACCACCCAGCGAACATCCACCATGGGTCATCACATTTGCTTAAGTAAAAATGAATTCCTCGCTCTTTCGGAAACATCAATCTTCTGTATTGACCGCTTTCCACCACTTTGATCTGTTTTTTGTATTGAATACGTATCGCCACCGTGGGCCACTGCATCGAACACTTTGAACATATACTTCAAACTATATATCAACTATACATGAACTATATATCAACTATACATTAACTCTAAGATGTCTGACTCCGTTGTGTATTATAAATGAATTTCTTGTGTTTGACGGCATGAGCTGTCTTTTTTTATATATAACTTTTTTTGATAAAGTTCATTTCAGGAACTGAAACATGTTATAATGTATATATATAAAAATTAAAAATTGTATAATACAGCAGCATTTTCGAACTTCATTTTTTTACAAATATATATATATATATATAGTAATGAAGGGTGAAATTAATTAATTTGGAATAATTATCAATTACACCAAGTAGTCTTCGGCATGTAAAAGCCTCATTCAAGGAAAATTTAAGTAATACTAAGCAATAAAGGGTTTAGCAACGAATTGCCTTACCACATACCGAATTTAGAAATAGCAGTCAAAGAGTTATAGCTATTTCTTCCACTAAAAAGGGAGATCTCAGTAAAAACAGCAATTGGAAGGCAGACACAAACAGGTAAGAGAGAATGAATTGACGGCAATCTATCATAAAATTTTAAGTTATCTACGGACGCACGTTTCGAAATCAAGTTTTTAGGAAAGCATAAGAATTAAATATTAAATAATTCTACCTTACCAAAACTTCTTTTCTCTTCAGCGTAGAATACTATAATCATAAATGATTATATATTGAATTTTGAGATACTAGAAGGCACCAACTCAACTCAGTATCAGAGCGAGCTAGAATCCGCAACTAGTATCCCCAAATTCAATTTGTGAATGAAAAGATTGTGTCACCAGCCCCCTCCCACCCGGTATGTGGTAAGGCAATTTGTTGCTAAACCCTTTATTGCTTAGTATTACTTAAATTTTCCTTGAATGAGGCTTTTACATGCCGAAGACTACTTGGTGTAATTGATAATTATTCCAAATTAATTAATTTCACCCTTCATTATTACGGATAACCATATTTTATCTCAGTAGATGACCACAGCATCTTGTTTTGGCTACACGCGGGTGGGAGGGGGCTGGTGACACAATATTTTCATCACAAATTGAATTTGGGATACTAGTTGCGGATTCTAGCTCGATCTGATACTGAGTTGAGTTGGTGCCTTCCTAGTATCTCAAAATTCAATATATAATCATTTATGATTATAGTATTCTACGCTGAAGAGAAAAGAAGTTTTGGTAAGGTAGAATTATTTAATATTTAATTCTTATGCTTTCCTGAAAACTTGATTTCGAAACGTGCGTCCGTAGATAACTTAAAATTGTATGATAGATTGCCGTCAATTCATTCTCTCTTACCTGTTTGTGTCTGCCTTCCAATTGCTGTTTTTACTGAGATCTCCCTTTTTAGTGAAGAAATAGCTATAACTCTTTGACTGCTATTTCTAAATTCGGTATGTGGTAAGGCAATTCGTTGCTAAACCCTTTATTGCTTAGTATTACATAATTTTCCTTGAATGAGGCTTTTACATGCCGAAGACTACTTGGTGTAATTGATAATTATTCCAATTAATTAATTTCACCCTTCATTATTACGGATAACCATATTTTATCTCAGTAGATGACCACAGCATCTTGTTTTGGCTACACGCGGGTGGGAGGGGGCTGGTGACACAATATTTTCATTCACAATTGAATTTGGGGATACTAGTTGCGGATTCTAGCTCGATCTGATACTGAGTTGAGTTGGTGCCTTCTAGTATCTCAAAATTCAATATATAATCATTTATGATTATAGTATTCTACGCTGAGAGAAAAGAAGTTTTGGTAAGGTAGAATTATTTATATTTAATTCTTATGCTTTCCTGAAAACTTGATTTCGAAACGTGCGTCCGTAGATAACTTAAAATTGTATGATAGATTGCCGTCAATTCATTCTCTCTTACCTGTTTGTGTCTGCCTTCCAATTGCTGTTTTTACTGAGATCTCCCTTTTTAGTGGAAGAAATAGCTATAACTCTTTGACTGCTATTTCTAAATTCGGTATGTGGTAAGGCAATTCGTTGCTAAACCCTTTATTGCTTAGTATTACATAAATTTTCCTTGAATGAGGCTTTTACATGCCGAGACTACTTGTGTAATTGATATTATTCCAATTAATTAATTTCACCCTTCATTATTACGGATAACCATATTTTATCTCAGTAGATGACCACAGCATCTTGTTTTGGCTACACGCGGGTGGGAGGGGGCTGGTGACACAATCTTTTCATCCACAAATTGAATTTGGGGATACTAGTTGCGGATTCTAGCTCGCTCGATACTGAGTTGAGTTGGTGCCTTCTAGTATCTCAAAATTCAGTATATAATCATTTATGATATAGTATTCTACGCTGAAGAGAAAAGAAGTTTTGGTAAGGTAGAATTATTTAATATTTAATTCTTATGCTTTCCTAAAAACTTGATTTCGAAACGTGCGTCCGTAGATAACTTAAAATTGTATGATAGATTGCCGTCAATTCATTCTCTCTTACCTGTTTGTGTCTGCCTTCCAATTGCTGTTTTTACTGAGATCTCCCTTTTTAGTGGAAGAAATAGCTATAACTCTTTGACTGCTATTTCTAAATTCGGTATGTGGTAAGGCAATTCGTTGCTAAACCCTTTATTGCTTAGTATTACTTAAATTTTCCTTGAATGAGGCTTTTACATGCCGAAGACTACTTGGTGTAATTGATAATTATTCCAAATTAATTAATTTCACCCTTCATTATTACGGATAACCATATTTTATCTCAGTAGATGACCACAGCATCTTGTTTTGGCTACACGCGGGTGGGAGGGGGCTGGTGACACATCTTTTCATTCACAATTGAATTTGGGGATACTAGTTGCGGATTCTAGCTCGCTCTGATACTGAGTTGAGTTGGTGCCTTCTAGTATCTCAAAATTCAATATATAATCATTTATGATTATAGTATTCTACGCTGAAGAGAAAAGAAGTTTTGGTAAGGTAGAATTATTTAATATTTAATTCTTATGCTTTCCTAAAAACTTGATTTCGAAACGTGCGTCCGTAGATAACTTAAAATTGTATGATAGATTGCCGTCAATTCATTCTCTCTTACCTGTTTGTGTCTGCCTTCCAATTGCTGTTTTTACTGAGATCTCCCTTTTTAGTGAAAGAAATAGCTATAACTCTTTGACTGCTATTTCTAAATTCGGTATGTGGTAAGGCAATTCGTTGCTAAACCTTTATTGCTTAGTATTACTTAAATTTTCCTTGAATGGGGCTTTTACATGCCGAAGACTACTTGGTGTAATTGATAATTATTCCAAATTAATTAATTTCACCTTCATTATTACGGATAACCATATTTTATCTCAGTAGATGACCACAGCATCTTGTTTTGGCTACACGCGGTGGGAGGGGGCTGGTGACACAATCTTTTCATTCACAAATTGAATTTGGGGATACTAGTTGCGGATCTAGCTCGCTCTGATACTGAGTTGAGTTGGTGCCTTCTAGTATCTCAAAATTCAATATATAATCATTTATGATTATAGTATTCTACGCTGAAGAGAAAAGAAGTTTTGGTAAGGTAGAATTATTTAATATTTAATTCTTATGCTTTCCTAAAAACTTGATTTCGAAACGTGCGTCCCGTAATAACTTAAAATTGTATGATAGATTGCCGTCAATTCATTCTCTCTTACCTGTTTGTGTCTGCCTTCCAATTGCTGTTTTTACTGAGATCTCCCTTTTTAGTGGAAGAAATATAGCTAAAACTCTTTGACTGCTATTTCTAAATTCGGTATGTGGTAAGGCAATTCGTTGCTAAACCCTTTATTGCTTAGTATTACTTAAATTTTCCTTGAATGAGGCTTTTACATGCCGAAGACTACTTGGTGTAATTGATAATTATTCCAAATTAATTAATTTCACCCTTCATTATTACGGATAACATATTTTATCTCAGTAGATGACCACAGCATCTTGTTTTGGCTACACGCGCGGTGGGAGGGGGCTGGTGACACAATCTTTTCATTCACACAATTGAATTTGCGGATACTAGTTGCGGATTCTAGCTCGCTCTGATACTGAGTTGAGTTGGTGCCTTCTAGTATCTCAAAATTCAATATATAATCATTTATGATTATAGTATTCTACGCTGAAGAGAAAAGAAGTTTTGGTAAGGTAGAATTATTTAATATTTAATTCTTATGCTTTCCTAAAAACTTGATTTCGAAACGTGCGTCCGTAGATAACTTAAAATTGTATGATAGATTGCCGTCAATTCATTCTCTCTTACCTGTTTGTGTCTGCCTTCCAATTGCTGTTTTTACTGAGATCTCCCTTTTTAGTGAAAGAAATAGCTATAACTCTTTGACTGCTATTTCTAAATTCGGTATGTGGTAAGGCAATTCGTTGCTAAACCCTTTATTGCTTAGTATTACTTAAATTTTCCTTGAATGAGGCTTTTACATGCCGAAGACTACTTGGTGTAATTGATAATTATTCCAAATTAATTAATTTCACCCTTCATTATTACGGATAACCATATTTTATCTCAGTAGATGACCACAGCATCTTGTTTTGGCTACACGCGGGTGGGAGGGGGCTGGTGACACAATCTTTTCATTCACAAATTGAATTTGGGGATACTAGTTGCGGATCCTAGCTCGCTCTGATACTGAGTTGAGTTGGTGCCTTCTAGTATCTCAAAATTCAATATATAATCATTTATGATTATAGTATTCTACGCTGAAGAGAAAAGAAGTTTTGGTAAGGTTAGAATATTTAATATTTAATTCTTATGCTTTCCTAAAAACTTGATTTCGAAACGTGCGTCCGTAGATAACTTAAAATTGTATGATAGATTGCCGTCAATTCATTCTCTCTTACCTGTTTGTGTCTGCCTTCCAATTGCTGTTTTTACTGAGATCTCCCTTTTTAGTGGAAGAAATAGCTATAACTCTTTGACTGCTATTTCTAAATTCGGTATGTGGTAAGGCAATTCGTTGCTAAACCCTTTATTGCTTAGTATTACTTAAATTTTCCTTGAATGAGGCTTTTACATGCCGAAGACTACTTGGTGTAATTGATAATTATTCCAAATTAATTAATTTCACCCTTCATTATTACGGATACCATATTTTATCTCAGTAGATGACCACAGCATCTTGTTTTGGCTACACGCGGGTGGGAGGGGGCTGGTGACACAATCTTTTCATTCACAAATTGAATTTGGGGATACTAGTTGCGGATTCTAGCTCGCTCTGATACTGAGTTGAGTTGGTGCCTTCTAGTATCTCAAAATTCAATATATAATCATTTATGATTATAGTATTCTACGCTGAAGAGAAAAGAAGTTTTGGTAAGGTAGAATTATTTAATATTTAATTCTTATGCTTTCCTAAAAACTTGATTTCGAAACGTGCGTCCGTAGATAACTTAAAATTGTATGATAGATTGCCGTCAATTCATTCTCTCTTACCTGTTTGTGTCTGCCTTCCAATTGCTGTTTTTACTGAGATCTCCCTTTTTAGTGGAAGAAATAGCTATAACTCTTTGACTGCTATTTCTAAATTCGGTATGTGGTAAGGCAATTCGTTGCTAAACCCTTTATTGCTTAGTATATATATATATATATATATATATACACACACACATATATATATACACATATATATACATACATACACACACATATACATATATACATACATTTATACAGATAAAGATATATGACTCCTGTCAAAGATTCCATTAGAGAGGAAAGGAAGAAAGCGCAATTGACCAATGTACCCTCTACAAGTTCAGGGTATGTTAGACTATTTACTAAGAGACTCTTACAAGACCAGTGCCGTTAATTCCTAGAGAATTAATCTGAATGAGACACACACACACACACGCACACAAACACACGCACGCACACACATACTCATACACACTTACACACACACTCACATACACACACACTCATGCACACACACATACATACAAACACAAATCGAGCAGACCATCTTTGGAACTGAGGCCTCCTTTAGTGTAAAGATGAAAGTAGGCATCCTTGGTGAGAGAAGCAGTGTAAAGGAGATAGTAATGATTAAGCAGGCTTCTATTGGACGGCTATGGATGGGCAGATATTGTTGATGGTGCTGGAAATGCCGAGAAAAGGAACAGAGTTGTTGGATACAGATAATATAAAGAAACAATGTGCGGTGGAAAGTGTTAAGAAAGAAGATGAACTTCATAATGAAGCCACTCAAACTTGTAAACGTGTCACCGACGTTTTTGAATTCGAGTTTTTCTTTCGATTCTCACACTTTCACTTTCATCGTTCCCAATCACATCCTTCAACTCCTATCTGAACTCAAATTTTCTCCCTATCATCTTCGTTTGCTTCTCTTCATATTTTCATTCTCTTTCCATCTCCTTATCTCACACTATTCCCCTCTCCTACTACGTGTGCAAATTGACGCTGCTTTGCTTCCCCCAATCGTCTGCAGCCAGTTTCGCAAACAAAGAAGTAGAAAAACTCTGCTGTGTTTTTGTTAATACTCAACGGGTTTCTTTATCCTAAAGGAGGACATATTTAGAATCCCCGAGGCAATTTCAATACACTGTTTATGCCACTTTATCTATATATAGAAATACCAATATAAGCATACATAACTACCTATATGTCTATATATACATATACATACTCACACATATATAAACATTCACACGTACATACGTATGTATGTATTTATACACATACGTATACATGCATATATACATACACACACACATTCATATATATATATATATATATATATATACACACACACACACACACTCACACACACACACACACATATATATATATATATATATATTTATATATATACATATATATATATATAAAGAAATTCATATACATATATACAAATATATATACATAAATATATATTTCTTTACTACCCACAAGGGGCTAAACACGGAGGGGACAAACAAGGACAGACAAAGGGATTAAGTCGATTACATCGACCCCAGTGCGTAACTGGTACTTAATTTATCGACCCCGAAAGGATGAAAGGCAAAGTCGACCTCGGCGGAATTTGAACTCGGAACGTAACGACAGGCGAAATACGGCTACGCAGGTCGCCTGGCGTGCTAACGTTTCTGCCAGCTCGCCGCCTTGTATATACTAGCTGACGTACACGGTAATTCTTGGGAAAGCGTGGCTTATCCCTTTGTTCCGTTCTCATAATTGTTTCGCTAATCCAATAAAAACAATACAAAGTATGTAACCCTTAAAACGGTTTTAGTGCATTTAAAGAGAATACCGAACTGGATCTTGTTTTTAGGAATTCCCAAGAAGTTATGAATACCCAAATTGTGAAGTCAGTTATGTAATAACGTGAAATTAGTACCCCGATAGGAAGAATTCAAATAAAGTAGCTCCGAAAAGGACTTTAATGCGTTCCCAGAGTTTATAGAACTTAGGAGGAAATACTAATAAGTTATGTATACTAAAATCGTGAAGCATGTTACCTAATAACAGGCTAATCAGATATGAGATAATAACAATTCAAAGTCAATAACTATGAAAAGGGCTTTTCTGCTTTCGCAGAGAATATTACCCTCAGCGGCGTTAGTGCTGGTATATTCGTGAATAAACCATTAACCGAAATAAGTGGATCTATTCTTTAGGAAAGTACTATTTACTTGTTTAAGTGTTGTACTGGATAAATTACGAAAATAACTCTAACAGTTCAAATACTAAGAAATTAGCATACACAATTTTATTTACACCAAATGATTTAGGGAAGTGAATGGGTTATTTCCCTTACCTGCTAAAATCCGGGAAAATAGGTTATTTCCGTTGACTGTTAAAATGAAATATATTAGATGTATATAAGGATCCCTTCCAGGGGCCCTATTATTGATCTTTTCAACAATCTGAGTATGCTATGAGTTTTCCAGACATGAGTTCTACTCATGTGCCAAGTTTTATCAAAATCGAGTTAGCTAACAATTCCACAAAGACTACCACAGACAGAATTTCCCACATATGAATATATATATGTGTATATATAAATGTACACACATATATATATATATATATATATATATATATATATGTCTCCCTATCTATCTATCTATCTATCTATCTATCTATCTATCTATCTATCTATCTATCTATCTATCTATCTATCTATCTATCTATCTATCTATCTATCTATCTATCTATCTATCTATCTATCTATCTATATATATATATATATATATATTGAAATGTATTGAGTTTTTCAGAATCCTTATCATCATAAAGAATGTCTTTATCATACTGTTCCCCTTTCAACCATCAGTATCACTTTCATCATCTTCACCATCGAGCTGCTCTCATTATCTTGTAGTCGAAGTCTCCGTCATCATCTCAGTCACCGCCTCTGCAACCGTTGTCGTCGATGTCGTCGCCGTCTGACTTTTTGTCACTTGCAGAGCATGTTTCAGTCCCATGAAACATCCTCTGCGTCCAATATTACATGAAGTCAATTATTTCAACGACGTCTATCATGTTTGGAATGCATTAGACAATGCTGTATATAATTATATTCAAGAAGAAGCATAATGTGCGTAGTTATGAAAGGCACATCTTCATTTTTTTTTTCAGAATTTGTTTTATGTTTCACGTTTCTGAATAGAAACTCAAACACTATCCGACTGGGAAGGAATATTTTTCTTTCCCCTCCCTTTGCGAACCTGGAATGCGTTATACCACTTTTTCCATTTTTTAGGTGATAAGATGCTTTCCGACAGACACTTGGCTGTTATTTCTAGAATGTCAATTACTACGTAGAGTTTCCTTTATTGACTCATCAAATAGTTTTACTGTAGTCCTTATTTAGCACATGCTATTCCTCACAGAGCAGAACATATATTAATAGTATTCCAAGCAATGACTATCCCCTTGATTTAAGGATGCCTTATAATATATTTTTTAGTATGTTCTTACCGTTTTGTGATAATAGAAATGAATTGTTCTTATGGCCTTTGTAGCTCCCTTCTATACCATTCAAAGATCTGTAAGATCTATACATTAACATTACTGTAGAATTAAAGCGGTGAGCTTAATTATCCTTAAGCAAGCCGGGAAAAATTCTCAGCTGTTTGTCATCCATCGTTACGTTCTGAGTTCAAATTCTACCAAGGTCGACTTTGCCTTTCATCTTTTCCAGCTCGATAAAATAAATACCAATTGAGTAATCGACTTATCTCTTCCCTCGAAATTGTTGGACTAGCATCAACATTTGAAATCAATATTTCTATAGAATAGTTGCAATTTAACAGTTGCAGGAAAAGTAAAAGAAAGGTATTTCAGAGAGAAAAAATATGTTCTAGGAAAAAGAACTGGAAGCATGGCTAGTGCGGAGCACGGGGGAAAATGCATAGAATATGGTGGTCAAAAAGATGAGGAAACGAATGAATCGACAGTCGCTGATTGAGAAGACTTGAGAGAAAACTGCTCTTATATGTAGAGATTAATGTAGTTATGGTAGAAAAAGCAGGGTGGGGGGAGGGAGAACAGAGCGACTCTGTGCCAGTGTTTATTGGGTATTGGTAAGCAGCGAGTTCATGATAATTAGTCAAATGGTTTCGTGTTTTGTTGAAACCAGTCGACCTATTGAGTAGTGTGTGTGTGTTTGTGTGTGTGTGTGTTTGTTTGTGTGTGTGTATGTGTTTGTTTGTGTGTGTGTGTTTGTTTGTGTGTGTGTATGTGTTTGTTTGTGTGTGTGTGTGTTTTGTGTGTGTGTGTGTGTGTGTTTGTTTGTGTGAGTGTGTGTGTGTGTGCGTACCAGTAGCCTCATCTCGGACGTGGGGGTGTCACATCGTTTGGGTCTCATTTCATGTATGTAAGATGTAGCTACTGTTTCGAGTAGGCCGAACGCCCACGTTGAGATTCCATACTTGTTTCAATAATGCAAAAATAAATAAATAAATAATTAAATAAATAAATACATAAATAAATAAATAAAAAAAATGGGGGAACTAAATTTCAAGCATAAAATACATGCAAAAATCTAAATAAATAAACAAGCGAACCGATCTACATTGATTATTTAGTAGAAGCGCTGAGCAGAAACAAAAGAATATTAAATCCTATCTGAATTGATATCAATTGATGTCAATTCATTCGAGTAGAAAATTAAAACGAAACCTCGCAGACATGAAGTTATAACGAGAACTTCAACACAAATAAAATATTTCAATGAAATACAATTACTGAAATAGTCATAGATAATTACAAATTTGCTGTTGGTATAATTCGATAGTGTCTTAAGTTGAATTAGACTTAAGAATGAAATCAGTTTAATACATACGTACTCATACCACATATACATACATTCACAGAAATATATATATATATATATATATATATATATATATATATATATATATATATATATATATGTATATATATATGTATAAATATTATATATATATATATATGTAATATATATATGTATAAATATATATATATATGTATGTAATATATATATATAATATATATATATATGTATAATATATATCCAATATAATATAATAACAATCAAAAGTTTTTTGTAATGTAATCATCAAGTCACACATTATGAGAACTGAGTGAAGTTGATTATATTGTTCCTCATTTATACGTTGGTACATATTTTATCGATCTCGAAAAAATATGTAAGACAAAATTAATGTTGGTGGGATTTCATCTTAACGATGAAACACAATTAAATATTCAAAAACGTACCATGTCTACCTGGCCAACGTAGGCTGGAAAAAAACATGGAAATATCAATATTATAAGAATAAAGAAACACTCATATATATACACACAAGCATACATATGCATGAGACAGTAGTTAAAAAGAACCATGGACTCGGTTTGATCTATGTATGCAAGAATCTCAAAGCTCATACAATATTGAAAAAGAAAAAAATACAGAGAGGAAAAATGACCTTTTTTTAATCTCTGTGTTGTTAAAGATTTCTGAATCTTTTATGAAATCAATATATATATATATATGTATTATTGTGTGTGTGTATACATATATATATGTAGGTATGTATGTATGTATGTATGTGTGTTAGTGAGTATCTATCTATCTGTATATAATTTATGTGTGTGCGTTT
The DNA here is from genome assembly GCF_006345805.1 of Octopus sinensis. Classification (NCBI taxonomy): domain Eukaryota; kingdom Metazoa; phylum Mollusca; class Cephalopoda; order Octopoda; family Octopodidae; genus Octopus; species Octopus sinensis. The sequence continues at coordinate 100,713,243 of NC_043006.1, read as the reverse complement.
ATATATATGTATAATATTATATATATATATTATATATACATACACACATACACCACACACACACACCACAACACACACACAACACACACATCATATATATATATATATTATATATATATATATACATACACACATACACACCACACACACACACACACACACACACACACCACACCCAACACACACACATATATATATATATATATATATATATATATATATATATATTATATACTACATACATGCATACATACATATATATAAAGCAAAAACGAAAATAATAAAAAATAGGGCAGAAATATAACATAAAAAAGATGTATCTGAAATCAAAGACTGCCTGATAAAAAGAAGTCCTCCTTAAATAGTAAAGTCTTCATCCATTTGAAAAGCGACAACATTTCTTTTTACAATAAATCCCAGTTCGACATAGAGATAAAAGGATTTTTATCAAGAATTAGATAATAATAAATCATAAGTCAATATAGTGACAACATTAAAAGGAAGGAGAAAAAAATGAATAGGGAAGGAATTGCTACGGGAGAGAATGTTTAAAACAAATCCAGCAACTGATATAAATATTTTAGGATGCTAAAAAGATACGAGATGTAGTCCAGTGTTTACAGATAAAGATAAAGTACATAGAAAAGTCTTGGAAATGAGCCAGACACAGGCTTGTTTTTGAAGAGGCACATATCAAAATATTTTCAGGCGGAACAGCAAACAACAACAGAGTGTTTTACTCTGGGGGAAAATATTGTAATCCACATGGCTTAATAAACTGCAAACCTCGGAACGATAGAGCCATATCATGCCTTATAAAACCATATTTGTTTAACAGAAGATAAACGATTACTTGGAAAATAAACGAGTCAATCCGAGGGCAATAGACAGGATGCTGCAAAGGCTAATGTAGTTATAAAGATCAAATTTGATCAATAAGGCCACAGTTTAAGACCGTAAATAAAAAGTGAAATTAAACATGGTGTCTATTGACTACGAGAAGGCATCCGATAATTTTGCCTACAAAAGGATTCGGCACACTTTAGTCATAAATAAGGTTGTTTTGAATAGACATTAAACAATTCTACTGGTATAGGCAAAAAAACGGAGTTAAATAAACAACTTCATCTGTATTGGGTGAGGAATATTCCGAAAGGGTAGTTTCTCTTGTACGATTTTACTATCTAACATTAACACATTTAGCAATTTGTTCAGACTTTACTCAGATACAAATGATAAGAGAAGATATTCAACGATCTTTCTGATATGTAGGATCTGAAGTGGTACGATTCGGGGCAGACAGTAGAGATAACACGGCTCCAGGAAATATACGAATTTATTTGAAAAATTAATACGAATTTCGGGTTAGAAAATAACCAGTCACAAAAATTTCGAGACAAAGAGAATTATCAAACACAGCAAGTTTTTAAGAATCACAGTTAATAAAATTTGAATAAGCACGGACATAGAAACAATTATGAATTAATGGCGCGGGAGTGGCTGTGTGGTAAGTAGCTTGCTAACCAACCACATGGTTCCGGGTTCAGTCCCACTGCGTGGCATCTTGGGCAAGTGTCTTCTGCTATGGCCTCGAACCGACCAAAACCTTGTGAGTGGATTTGGTAGACGGAAACTGAAAGAAGCCTGTCGTATATATGTATGTATATATATATATATATATATATATATATATATATTATATATATATATATATATATGTGTGTGTGTGTGTGTGTATATGTTTGTGTGTCTGTGTTTGTCCCTCTAGCATTGCTTGGCAACCGATGCTGGTGTGTTTACGTTCCCGTCACTTAGCGGTTCGGCAAACGAGACCGATAGAATAAGTACTGGGCTTACAAAAAGAATAAGTCCCGGGGTCGATTTGCTCGACTAAAGGTTATGCTCCAGCATGGCCACAGTCAAATGACTGAAACAAGTAAAAGAGCAAAGAGTAAGAGTAATGAACTCAGCAGAATACAAAAAAAAGGAAAAGCTAACAGGAAATAGTAAAAATATATTTGATTAATATTTGAAATTACATAAGTGAAAATGTATTGTAATATTAAGCACAATATTTATATGTGTGTGTGTATGTGTGAGTATGTGCATCTTTTAATTTTTACTTGTTTCTGTCATTTGACTGCGGCCATGCTACGGCACCATTTTGAAGGTTTCAGTCGAAGTATTCTCATGTAATACTTATGCATTTTAAAAGCCTGGAACTTTTGCCGAACTTACGGGGACATTTTGCCGAAGTTACGGGAATATAAACAAACCAGCACCGGTTGTTAGTAGGTGGGAGGGAGACAAACGCAAATACACATAAATGCACCCACCCCCACACACACACAAACACACACATATGAAGAGAAAAAGTACGACAAAGGCACTGGATGAATTGTAGGAAAAGTAAAAGGAAAATACCTTAAGGGAGAATGATTTAAAATCATTGCTATCTGTTTGGTCATGAACAGATTCTGATGATATTAATTCCATTTCACTAAACAAGCAATACACGTCGACTTCGTAACTATTTTACTTTGTAAATATACCTCTGAATATAAATAATTCAGTACATTTTCCTTTTCAATCTTACTTCCTAAAAGTTTTAACCTACACCTACAGACTCAAAGGAAAGCCACCTTTAGCCGTTTTGAACATGTCAATCACATAGCTACAGCTTCAGGTGTTGTTCAAACTGGAATTTTGGTGGCAGACCTATTTGAGCTCTCAGAATGCATACCTATTAGTTTGAGTCATCCTGAGCAAAACTCCTCATATCCAATATATACATATATATACTCTTTTACACTTTTACTTGTTTCAGTCATTTGACTGTGACCATCCTGGAGCATCGCCTTTAGTCGAGCAAATCGATCCCAGGACTTATTCTTTGGCAGCCTAGTACTTACTCTATCGGTCTCTTTTGCCGAACCGCTAACTTACGGAGACTTAAACACACCAGCACTGGTTGTCAAGCGATATGGTGGGGAGGGACAACACAAACACACAAAAACATACACACACGTACATATATATATATATATATATATATATATATATATATATATATATATAATATATATATATATATATATATATATATATATATACGACGGGGTTCTTTCAGTTTCCGTCTACCAAATCCACTCGCAAGGCTTTGGTCGGCCCAAGGCTATGGTAGAAGACACTTGCCCAAGATGCCACGCAGTGGGACTGAACCCGGAATCATATTAATGGTAAGCAAGCTCCTTACACACAGCCACTCCTACGCCTATATATATATATATATATATATATATATATATATATATATATATATATAGATATATATATAATATATATATATATATATATATATATATATATATACGACTTATATGATACGGGCTTCTTCCAATTTCTGTCCACCAAAGGCACTCCGAGAGTTTTTATCCGACGCAGGTCTAAAGTAGAAGAGCTGGAACTCAGCCTGGAACTATGTGTTTGGGAAGCAATTGTCTTACCACACAGCCACGCATACAGCTGGCAGTCTGCCAAATTCTCCCTCCCTCTCGGATTCTCTGTATCTCTCTTTCTCTTTCACTACATATATACATATACATATATATATGAGTGCATATATGTACATATATGTTTATGCATAACACTTATATAATAGATACTGATGTGGTTGCAAGCTCTGAGCCAAAACAAAAATCTGCCGTAATATGTCGCACTAATCCCAAATGGAGTTAAAACAAACAAAAGGACTAGACTAGTAAAAAAAAAGGTGATGACGACTCCTACACAGGAAAAATATACTTTCTATAGATATAAAGAAGTAGAGGTCATCTGTAACTAGAGAATTATTATGAAATATATATTGACGAACGTGAAAATATAATAAAAAACAAAGGGAATTATGTAGATAGTATTAGCTACACAATACCAGCAAAACAAAACATTTTCTATCTCCAAGGCGGGCATATAGGCATATACATACATACATACATACATACATACATACATACATACATACATACATATCTGGAGGTTTATACTGGCTTATATATATTTATATATATAATAAACAAAATAATATAAATAATATATAAATAGGTGTAGGAGTGGTTGTGTGGTAAGTAGCTTGTTTACCAACCATATGGTTCCGGGTTCAGTCTCACTGCGTGGTACCTTGCGCAAGTGTCTTCTACTATAGCCTCGGGTCGACCAAAGCCTTGTGAGTGAATTTGGTAGACAGAAACTGAAAGAAACCCGTCGTATATATGTATATATATATATATATATATATATATATGTTTGTGTGTATATGTTTGTGTATCTATATTTGTCCCCCCAACATCGCTTGAAAACCGAGGCTGGTGTGTTTACGTCGTCGCAACTTAGCGGTTCGGCAAAAGAGACCGATAGAATAAGTACTAGGCTTACAAAGAATAAGTCCTGAGGTCGATTTGCTCGACTAAAGGCGGTGCTCCCGCATGGCCACAGTCAAATGACTGAAACGAGTAAAAGAGTAAAATAGAGAGAAATATATGCATATGTACATAAAAGAATATTCCCCTTCATCAGTTGTCCCCTGTTTCATCTACTCTGCGTATGCGCGTGTATATATAACACTTTATGTATGTGTGTGTCTATATGTATATAAGTATGTGATTATATATGCATATATATGTATACACACATATGAATATGCACGGGGTTTTCTGTGTGTATATATATATATATATATTAATATATATATACTATTGTGGCTGGGGATAGTCGTTCTCTATGGTTCGATTTACACTCATTCACTTATGTTTTTCTAAAATTTTCGTTGCGTTTTGCAACCTCTTAAATAGTCGTTGACTTCAACGACTATTTAAAAAGTTGCAAGATGCAAAGAACATTTTAGGAAAAGATAAAATAAATGAATGGAAATCGAACCGGTGAGTGTGTTAAGTAATAAAGCACTAAAAGAGAATGACCCCCCACCCCCACCCAGACAGAAGAAAATATGCTTCAACACATAAATTCACAAAAAGAATGTTGCAAAGCAGATACAGAAGCGATATATATATATATATAAAGTAACAGAATGCGATAAAAATCCAAGGCTGTGAAAGATTTCAGAACATTTATAAATAGGTCTTACAGCTGTTTCCAGGATATTTTATATATTCCTTCATCGGAAACAGTATGAGAAACTGGTTAAGCAATAGTTTTCTTACACCGCTGTAGCACCTATTTATAAATATTCTGAAATCTTTCGCAGCCATGGATTTTGATCCCAATCTGTCAATTTTTTTATATATACACATGCTCATATATGACCTACGTTGAACTCCTCATTCGCATAATCACCGAATCTGGAGATTAACTATAATCCATCCATAGCACTTACTCAGCATTATATGACATCTTTGGATCTTCTTGACACCATTCCCTCTCATAACCTCAATATATATATATATATATATTGACGGCGAGCTGGCAGAAACGTTAGCACGTCGGGCGAAATGCGTAACCGTATTTCGTCTGCCGTTACGTTCTGAGTTCAAATTCCGCCGAGGTTGACCTTGCCTTTCATTCTTTCGGGGTCGATAAATTAAGTACCAGTTACGCACTGGGGTCGATGTAATCGACTTAATACCTATGTCTGTCCTTGTTTTTCCCCTCTGTGTTTAGCCCCTTGTGGGTAGTAAAGAAATATATTACTCTTTTTACTCTTTTACATGTTTCAGTCATTTGACTGAGGCCATGCTGGAGCACCGCCTTTAGTCGAGCAAATCGACCCCGGGACTTATTCTTTGTAAGCCCAGTACTTATTATATCGGTCTCTTTTGCCGAACCGCTAAGTTACGGGGACGTAAACACACCAGCATCGGTTGTCAAGCAATTGCTAGGGGGACAAACACAGACACACACACATATATATATATATATACATATATACGACAGGCTTCTTTCAGTTCCGTCTACCAAATCCACTCACAAGGCATGGTCGGCCCGGGGCTGGCTATAGCAGAAGACACTTGCCCAAGATGCCACGCAGTGGGACTGAACCCGGAACCATGTGGTTGGTTAGCAAGCTACTTACCACACAGCCACTCCTGCGCCTATATATATATATATTATATATATATGTAGGTCCGGGTTGAGTCGGGGTTAACCACAGTAAATAAGGTACTCAATACATAGCAGAGTAAATTAATTTATTTTATAGAAGGAGCTTCTACAGGACTAGAAAGTTTCATTCAAAAGAAATCATCTCCTGATGATTTCTTTTGAATGAAACAGTTCTAGTCCTGTAGAAGCTCCTTCTATAAAAAATATATTATATATATATATATATATATATATATATAATGTACAGGAAACAAAACATGAAGACAGGTGTACGAACAAGTCTATGCTCTATTACAGAAAAGGCTAAGAGGGAAGAAAAAGGAGAGAGAATGAAAAAAACATGGGGAGAACGAAATTGTAGGGATTAATGGTTCAACATGATAAATAGCCGGAAGAAAGAGGTTGAGTGAAAGGGAGATAATGACGGTGACCCGGTCGAACGAATTTACTCACGCGCACGCGTGTGTATGGCAGTGTGTATGTGGTGTGTATGTATGTATATGGATGTGAGGTGTGTTTGTGAGTATATAGGTGTGGGTGAGCTGAAAATTACGTGAGTCTGTTTGTGTGTATGTGTGTATGTGACTCAGTGCGTACATTATGTGGAGTGATATGCATTATATGTATTGGTACGTATGTGTGTGTTCTTGCGCTTGCGTGCGTGTACAAACACTTGTGTTTAGCTGTTGATGTGTGCTTGTTCAGGTGGTGTGTGTACACGTGTGGATATGTGTGTCTGTGACCACACAGTGTGCATCGGTAGAATGTCTGTTTGTCAGCGAAAGTTACCTGTGTCCATGCGTGTTGCGTGTTGCGTGTGTGTGTGTGTGTATATTGTCTGTATTCAGGCATTGTGTGCTTGTGTGGGTTTGGGAGTGTGCATGATGGTGTGTGGTGTGTGTACTGAGTTGAACAGTGTGTAGGGGTGCTCGTATCGTGGCATGCGCGGTGACGCTATTGAAGATTGTGTGTGGGTGTGTGGGTAATGGTGCGTGGATGTGTCAATCAAGGTGTATGGTGCGGCTGCTGAGAAGGTGCTCGCGTGTGTCGAGGGAGAAGCTGTTTGTGGCTGAGTGTGTAATTGTGTTTGGAGTAGTTGAACAGTGTGTATGGGGGTTTGTATGGGTTTTGTGTATACACACACACACACACACGCACACACATACACACACAGACACATACGTGAATACCTGCAAACATACGTATTTGTATGTATATTTTCTCTTTGTGTTTGTTGATGTGTATGTCTATACACGATTTCTTGTCTGTTTTTCTGCTATTCTAACGGCAATTCTGCGTTCGAAAAATATCATCTTATTTGTATCGCACAATACACATTTCGATGCTTATATAAACAGTTTGGTTGCTTGTTTCTCTGGAGACTGTCTGAATGATGTAGACGCCTCTTCATGAGAACCCAGCAAGATTCGAAAATCAATTAAAGCTGTTCACCACTTTTTCAGTCTGCGAAGAAATGGCGAAAATGTGTCGTTTATAATTACACTGTGTTACATACATACATACATACATAAATACATACATACATACATAAATACACACACACGCACACACACACATACACACACACACACACACATTATATATATATATGTTTGTACATGCACATATATGATCATTGTCAGATATCTCCTTGGTGATCTATATCTCTCGTTAAAATGTTTCTGCTCTCTATGTTACGCTTCTCTATGATAACTTATGACTCCTAGTAATATCACCTGGTTTTACTGCGATATTAGCATATCAGATAGACTGTTTCATATATAATATTTTCATACGCCGTTAAACTCAAACCAGTCATAGATGGAAATCTTTATATCTTTCTTTGAAATTTGTAGACTGCTATCAGGACCTAAATCTAAAATGTAGCACCTAATACTTCCGAAAAAAAAAGGAAAAGAAAATGAACTTTTGATGGAACATTTGAAGGAATATTCCAAATGGCCAATCCTTCAATTTAAAATGTCTTTAAACGTGTTATTGAAAGAAGTGTAAAATGGTTTAAATAAATAATTAAGCACTATATTTCCCTGTGTATGTCATTACTCTACTCTTTTACTTGTTTCAGTCATTTGACTGTGGCCATGCTCGAGCACCGCCTTTAGTCGAGCAAGTCGACCCCAGGACTTATTCTTTGGAAGCCCAGTACTTATTCTCTCGGAACTTATTCTATCGGTTGTCAAGCGATGTTGGGGGGACAAACACAAGCACACACACATGTATATATATATACATATATACGACGGGCTTCTTTCAGTTTCCGCCTACCAAATCCACTCACAAGGCATTGGTCGGCCCGAGGCTAAAGTAGAAGACACTTGCCCAAGGTGCCACGCATTGGAACTGAACCCGGAACCATATGGTTTGTAAGCAAGGTACTTACCACACAGCCACTCCTGCGCCTATTATTCAGTTTATTTCAAGATTTCTTGCCAATAGAGAAAGAGCCGGTTTTTAACCTAGATCCAAGGTTTCTTCATTGGAATTTCAATATCAACAACAGGGTATTTTTGTTTGTTTTTATGTATGAATGTATTTGAAGATTTGCATGTGTTATGTATGTATTCTCATGCATAGAGTTACATATCAAGCCATGCTCATATATATTTAAATGATAAACTTCTGGAAAGTTTTACAGATATTTACAGTTCCAGTGATGGATTGGATCTGTAGCCTTCGAATTAGCTTTCTCCTTTCTGGTTTTGGGAAGCCTAATTTCTCAAGCTTGGTATTTAGGCAGTGTGTTACATATGTATGTATGTAAATATGTATGTATATATGTATGTATGTACACGTGGTTGTGTATTTAGCTTTATAGAATCTAAATTTGCGGATGACTGTGTCAGCGGGCAGTTTAGCTTAATGTTAAAACACCTAACCAGAATCTTCGACGGATACCGGATCAAATCGCACGTCTATTTTTTGACCAGTTTTTTCCGCTTTGTAAGGGTAATTTACCCAATAATTTTGCTGTTCTAATGGTGTTTTGCGTTCGGAAAAGTTATTATCTAAAATATGTATATGTATATAGATCTCTGTACGCAATCATAAGATCCAAGTATCTAGGTATAGGTAGATAGGAAGCTTCAAGCAGTCTGTGGTATTTATAAATAAATAAAATTCCAGGAACCATTATGATTTATTGCTGAGGGTCTTTTCCTATGTCGAAGTTCATTAAACTGAAAATAAATATTTTATAGCTCACGGTTAGCAACTTCAGTCTCTATGATTGCGCATAAAAATCAAAATTGAGGAGTGTGTATATATACATATGTATATAAGGCGCAGGAGTGGCTGTGTGGTAAGTAGCTTGCTAACCAACCACATGGTTCCGGGTTCAGTCCCACTGCGTGGCATCTTGGGCAAGTGTCTTCTGCTGTAGCCCCGGGCCGACCAATGCCTTGTGAGTGGATTTGGTAGACGGAAACTGAAAGAAGCCTGTCGTATATATGTATATATATGTGTGTGTATGTGTTTGTGTGTCTGTGTTTGTCCCCCTAGCATTGCTTGACAACCGATGCTGGTGTGTTTATGTCCCCGTTACTTAGCGGTTCGCCAAAAGAGACCGATATAATAACTACTGGGCTTACAAAGAATAAGTCCCGGGGTCGATTTGCTCGACTAAAGGCGGTGCTCCAGTATGGCCGCAGTCAAATGACTGAAACAAGTAAAAGGGTAAAGGGTATATATACATGCATGCATGCATGCGCGCGCGCGCATGTGTGTGTGTAATACTATGTTACTAATGTTTATCGTCTCAATGCATACCTGATCTGTGACTAAGTTTTTTGATCTGGAATTTCAGTTTGCAGGGAAAGTTCTCTTCCTTCAGATAATCAATCTACAGATATACCGATATATACTAGCTTAGTATTCGTGCAAGAGTTTAGTGAGGATTCCGCTTGAATTTTCAATCCCCTTTTATCTGCTATATATGTGAATATATATATTATGTTTATGTTTTCCAGTTTCAGCTCTTGAGCTGTGGCCATGCTGGGGCACCGCCATATATATATATAACGGGAAGCTTTATGAAAATAAACAAAAGACGAAGGCAGGTGGAATACAAACAAACAATTGTATTAGTATGGCGCTCAGGAATATAAATAAAACAAGTCTTTTACGTTTCGAGGAGAAAGGAATAAAAATAAAATTAAGCTAGGGATAAAATGAATTATATTAACTTAGTGATTGAATTAAAGACATTTCTTTAAAGTGCCACTAATTGTCATCGAACCGCGAACTCGCATGCGTGTGGATTGAGCACACGGCTCTTACTGCGCCTCTGTAAGTAAACAATATTAGTTTTGTTATGTGAAACCGTTGAAACGAAGCCGTGAAATAAATTCCTGATGGCTATTATAACACAAGCGTGATTGGTAACTTCTGTACTGTTGATGTATATTTATAAATATTTAGAGTGAAATGGTAAAACGATAAAAATAATCAAAATAATTCTATGTATTATATTCATAATGTATATAAACGGAAATTGTGAGTAAAAATATTTATGAAAACGTGTAATTATATATATATATATATATATATATATATATACGTATGTATGTATGTATGTATGTATGGTATGTATGTATGTATAAATAATTATATATATATTTATATACATGTGTACACACAAGCATACACACACGCACACACATGCACACACGCACACACACACACACACACACGCACAAACTTTTGAAAATGGATGTGTTTCAGATGATATTTTTAAGTGTAATTGCAGAAATATAGGAAATTAATAAATGTTTATATATGTATTTGCAAATAGAAGTCTCGAGTTAAAATTAACTGGAAAACAAAGTATATTTGTATATTAATAAGATATATCTGCGCATAACTATGATAAATGGATGTGTGTGTGTGTTGTATTCACTTGCAATAAAATCGTGTTTGTGTTGTTTTAGCATTATATATTTGAAGTATTACAGATTTTGTTAGCATTAAAGTGAACATATAGAACGAAAAGAAAACATTAAACGATGCAGAGTAATAAAAATGAGTGATTAAAGAGTTTCAGATATATTACTGATGATTATTGGGGTAAACAAGATTCAAAAATATTTATTAAATGTATACATATACATAGGCGCAGGAGTGGCTGTGTGGTAAGTAGCTTGCTAACCACCCACATGGTTCCGGGTTCAGCCCCACTGCGTGGCATCTTGGGCAAGTGTCTTCTGCTATAGCCCCGGGCCGACCAAAGCCTTGTGAGTGGATTTGGTAGACGGAAACTGAAAGAAGCCCGTCGTATATATGTATATATATATGTGTGTGTATGTGTTTGTGTGTCTGTGTTTGTCCCCCTAGCATTGCTTGACAACCGATTCTGGTGTGTTTATGTCCCCGTTACTTAGCGGTTCGGCAAAAGAGACCGATAGAATAAGTACTGGGCTTACAACAGAATAAGTCCCGCGGTCGAGTTGCTCGATTTAAGGCGGTGCTCCAGCATGGCCGCAGTCAAATGACTGAAACAAGTAAAAGAGTAAAAGAGTAAAAGAGTATACAGGCGCAAGCATGGCTGTCGGGTTAAGGTACTCGCTTAGTAATCACTGGGCTTTGTTTCGGATTCAGTCCCCCTTGCACCGAAGGTCTTCAACTATGTCCCCAAGACGACCAATGAGAAGAACTGTTATGTCGCAATACTTCACAGTGGTTGTGTGAGCTACGAATTCCTCGTCGCCAGTGTTATGTCGCACGTTCGGATGACCTCTACTCAACTCGACTCCTACTATTCTACTCTGCTCTAGTCTGAACTCCTGACGTCTAGGCTCCTCCCTCTATATCTACGTATTAGGCTAGCCTACTTCATCGTCTGGGGGCGTCCACACAACAAGAACACTTGATCAGCAGATTATTAACTGAAGCTTAATTCTTGTTGATGTTATTTGATTACTATCAAGAAAATTTTACCATTGAGACCTGGGAAGGCAAAGTTTGTCCTAAAACGTTGAACGAAGTGCTTCTGAAATGTCGCACACACCTACTCGGGTCGAATACTATGCATCCATTTTGGTCCTCCAAAAACCGAATTGTGGCAGGAGGTCATAGAGTACGTGGGTCTGTTTCCAAGGTAACCCCAGGCCGCGTGCGTTTATACTGCTTATTTTGAGTAAGACTATGTTTGTTAGAGAGAAGGAGAATGAATAGACTCACCTTATTCTTGTGGGGAGAGAGAGAGAGAGAGAGAGAGAGAGAGATAGAGAGAGAGAGATAGAGATAGAGATAGATAGAGAGAGAGAGAGAGAGAGGTGTTCTATCCTTCTGGCTATTTGTGTGTGTCTCCACAAGTATTTCTTTGTAGTCTTTTGTTTATGGCCCCACAGAAACCTCCCTTTCTTTTGAGATATTTTGTTTTCAGTTTGTAGTAAATTTGCTGTATTGTTTACATACTTTTGCTGTGATTAGGGATATGATACGTTGATTTAGAATAATTTAGAATAATTCAGAATAATATCTGTTTATTTTTGAATATGTTTTAATAAGTTCTTGTTTGTACATATGACCATGTAATTAGCGATGCCTTGGGAATACTGTTCATGTTATTGGTCTCGACTGTTGTGTTTTCGTTTATGGAGTGTTTGTAATATTGGTGTTGTTTGTAGTGTCGGGGATGTTTGTAGTTGTGTTGGTGTTATGTGTGTAGGTGTATGATAGTCTGCTGGTTTCTGTGTCTCTTCTAATTTTTTCACTTTTAGTTTTGTATCACGCTTTTCATTTTGCAGTTTTTTTCCCTTATCCCCAGTATACATTCTGATAAGGTGTTAGAGCATAACATGCAGGACCTAGAGGTGGTGGACAAGGTGCGGTTCGTATGCTATATAGTTGATGTTGCATGTCCCTTTGACCCACGAATAGTCAAAAGGGAATACGGAAATATAGATAGATAGATAGATAGATAGATAGATAGATAGATAGATAGATAGACAGATAGATAGAACACTCTTAAGTACGATGGAGAAGGTGAAGATAGCGCCAATTATTGTTAGGTCCTTGGGAACACTATCAGAAGGTATCAAGAGGAATGTAAAGGAAATTGGAATAGGGTGCCCAGTAGAACTGTTACAAAAGGTTTGCCTCCATGGCATGGCCAGAATAATCAGGAAAGTATTAGATAGCTGAAAAGAACGATTAGCATTGTACGGTAGGTTGCAGGTAGTAAGCCCGTTAGGCATGCAAGACACCAGGAGATCCAACAAAACCTGTAGTAAAGAGATAATAATTATGGCTTCAAATCTTTGCACAAGGCTAGCAGGGGAAAGGGACACATCAGGAGCAGTGTTAGCGAATTTCGGGGAGCATGGAATATTTTGAAGGATGTAGTTACCCAACAGGTAACAGCTACCTATGTTGACTTATGCCATGCATCGATAATTTTGAACGTGAAAAAAATGTTTGCGAAAGTCGTTGGTGCAGTGGAGTAGTTTTGTTTTCGTAGATTTTGCAATATTTCGTATTTAATTGCTCATTGCACA